>NC_140648.1:8002743-8424676 GCF_978046115.1 Saccoglossus kowalevskii | reverse complement strand
TCTCTTAATAAACCAAAACGTTATAAATCTAAAGGAAGTGCCGAATATCTTTGATAGCATTGATTATGTAGTGATAGGAGTTAACACTTAGAAACTCGAGATGAGGGCTTGGGTTAAAAATTTCACAAATGATATACCTTCACTTAATTTTGAGCTTCTTTTTCACCCGATCCTGTCAGAATCACACTCTTCAAGCGCACATGTGTCTACGAGTTCACGCCATTCAACAGTGTGACCCCGTCCATATACACTGTGATGTATACGGGAAATATCACACTTTTCGAAGGACTGACCCCATCGAGTGTGTACGCCATGTATACGGGAAATATCACACTTCTCAAAGGACTGACCCCATCCAATGTAAACCCCGATATACGGGAAAATGTCACACTTTTTGAAGGACTGACCCCATCCAATGTACGCCATGTATACGGGAAATATCACACTTCTCAAAGGACTGACCCCATCCGATGTAAACCCCGATATACGGGAAAAAGTCACACTTTTTGAAGGACTGACCCCATTCAATGTACACCATGTATACAGGAAATACCACACTTTATGAAGGACTGACCTCATCCAATGTACGCCATGTATACGGGAAATACCACACTTTTTAAAGGACTGACCCCATTCAATGTTCGCCACGTATACGGGAAGTATCACACTTTTCAAAGGACTGATCCCATCCAATCACCCTACATAAGGGAAATATCACACTTTATGAAGGACTGACCCCATCCAATCACCCTACATACGGGAAATATCACACTTTTCAAAGGACTGATCCCATCGAACGTACGCCATGTATACGGGAAATATCACAGTTTTCAAAGAACTGACCCCATCCAATCACCCTACATACGGCAAATATCACACTTTTTGAAGGAATGGGCCCATCCAATCACCCTATATACGGGAAATATCACACTTTTCAAAGGACTGACCCCCATCCAATCACCCTATATACGGAAAATATCACACTTTTTGAAGGGCTGACCCCATCCAATGTACGCCACGTATACGGGAAATATCACACTTTATGAAGGACTGACCCCATCCAATCACCCTACATACGGGAAATATCACACTTTTCAAAGGACTGATCCCATCGAACGTACGCCATGTATACGGGAAATATCACACTTTTCAAAGAACTGACCCCAATCCAATCACCCTACATACGGGAAATATCACACTTTTCAAAGGACTGACCCCATCCAATCATGATCACCCTATAGAAATGCATGTACAGTGGTGCGCGTCTTAGCAACGTGGAACGTCTAGTGACGTAGCTGCGCCCCCGAGGATACGAGAAATATCACATTTTTTGAAGGAATGACCCCAACCAATGCACGCCATGTATACGGGAAATATCACACTTTTTGAATATTACATGGTATATTGCCCACCAAGTGGATACTACATATGTGTTTATCACATCTCACTGCTGTTACGCTTGCTGTGATTGGTTGAGACTCGGTCACATGACATTGAATAAAAATGGATATTACATGGTATATTGCCCGCCAAGTGGATATTACATGGGTATATCACATGGAAGACGTAACTGAAACTATTGCGCAACGATACTGCGCATAACAAATTGTCGTTCGCTGCACTGGTGCTGCCCCGCTCGCTGTTGTTTTTTTTCGGGGTAGCTTTCAAGTTTTGAAGGAACTTCAGCCATCCGAAATAGACAACGATCGTGCTCGAATGGATATTAAGTAAGATACTTTGTTTTGATGTTTAGGGTATTTTTTATATCAAACAAACATGTACGGCAAAGCTGCCACTGAAACGTCGCAGCCGGGGTCGCAGCGGCGCGTTCTACGCTGTGAGAATTTCTACACGTTCCACGCCGATGCTAACCGAAAACGATCTAAAGCTGTGTGACTTGTGAATAGAAGGTGTAGTACTTTAGTGAGAAAGTAATTTCCGTCCCTTCCACGGCACTGACATTTTTATCTGGAGAGTGATCAAATAACTTGCGTTTGAGAATTTCGCAATTCATTTCAAAAATGTTATTCTCGATAAATTAAGTGATTCACACTGCTGAAACACGGTTATAACACGGTCATGGCCGAAAATAACATTTACTGGATGTATTTCGCAGTTTTTTTTCCAGCAAACATTGTATGTATGTTATTGAGTAATGTGAAACTTGTTATAATACATAAAATAAAATATTGCATACTTCAAATATAAGTGTCGTTATTTTGCGGGAGAGTGAGTGTGAGTGATATAAGTTCCATGGCATTGTGCGTGGTTGATGTCTGTTCGATGTCATAAAATAAATAACACATGATTATTCGGGCAATATCGCGATTTGTTGTCTGCCCTCGGGCTGTTGATCATGACCATAATCTTGATGATGACCACCATCCCTTGGGCAGGCAACAAATCGTGATATTACCCTCAAAAGCATGTGTTATTATTTAATTATCACATCTCACTGCTGTTACGCATGCTGTGATTGGTTGAGACTCGGCCATGGAATAAAAATGGATATTACATGGTATATTGCGCCGAACTCCGCACAGTTCGATGCGCGTTACTTATCATCACTGCACAAAGCAGCTTTGCATAGAACTCATTTGCATATTCGAATATGTTCGAACTACAAGACCCTGTCGGTTAACAAAGTTATGCGTAAGTCACTCGGTTACTTTAATCACTTTATTAAGAGGTTTCACGCCCTGACTCTAAATAAAATGTTCAGTTATTTATACAAAATATACATGACTTGCGTTAGAAAATTACAATCCTTTCCTACGTGCCAAAGCACTAGTTTCTACTATAAATGACTAACTTTATAAACTTACTAGAACATGTGTGTTCTATCGCTGTTAGACGCGCAAAATCGAACCCGTTCAAGCCAGAAATAGTATTGATATATTCACCAGAATACAAGATGAACGGAAATGTTAGGAAACTTTTTTCAGTTAAATTAGTCTTTAATGTTTCTTTCCTAACTATATACGATAACAGAACGTTTTTTCTTCCAAGTTTTAGTGTATCACGTGCGCCATTTCACTACAGTAACATTACCTTGCAAAACATAGTCCGCGATAAAATGGTTCGTATTTGCGTTTTTACTGAGGTCTGACATTAAATAGTTCGGATGTCACATACGTTTTTTCCCACTTTTTGTAGTACGTTTTCAGATCTAACAGGTACAAGAAAATGTCTGTGCGTAGTGAGGTGATTGGCCACAAGTTTGAATCTGGGCAAATCGATTTCGTCCAGTCAAGAAGACACTTGGTACCGTTATTGAAAGCGTCTTGACTTGAATTGTAATGTAGTAAACCACTGAAAAATAGCGTTTTTCTGATCTCTACTCGGATCGAGCTGAATTGTCTCACGCAAAACGAAAGGCCCGGTTTCCATGGGAAACAAGATGGCGGCACCCATGATGTAAATACGGAAGTGAGAACTCTCTCAACCGCACGCCAGATAAGTGCGTTACGAACATAATCGATCGATATGAATTGTTACCAGCCCCAACATTATTCATGCCGTTTCCGCATTATTATACTGTTCATGTTTGTCATTGTACATACGTGCCACTTGATATATGTTTATGACCGACGCTAGATGTAACCGTTATCGTTATAGCCAATATAAACATTTGTTTATTTTACGTCTTTGTGATTGAAGACAGCGGCCTCAACTTCAAGAAGTAAACCTGTGCAGCGGAAGCTATGTCCGTTTTTCTGCCAGAATTCAAGTTATCTACAACACCTGGACATGCTGCAGAGTTTGTATTCAACGTCCCTGTGTGACTAATGCCAGCTATCGCGTATCAGTTAAACAGTTCAACGTACACATGAGTGAACTCTTGTATTGCTGATGTGAACTCTTATTTTATTACAACTGTATTGGGGTAATATCTTTTATTGAAAAAGAATATCTACCATCACTGTTGAACGTTAATACATTGTTAATGCATGCATTGATTATTTGCCTGCTTTTGAGTGTCTTGCATGTGTGTGTCCTGCACTAACAATTTGAACCATATAAATTAATTATTTTGTCTACCCATAGTTTGCTCTATTGCTAGCCGTGGGGCATTGTTCTTGGAACAAAGGGTAACATAAGCATTTCTACGCCGATGCTAACCAAAAACGCTTTAAGCTGTATTACTTGTGAATAGCAGGTGTGGTACGTTTGCGAGAAATTAATTTCAGTCACTTCAACGGCACTAGCAAGTGGTCAAATAACTTGAGTTAGAAAATGGTTACAAAAAAGACTATCCTTAGCTTAAAATAACATTTACTTTGTGTATTTTGTAGTTTTTTCAGCAAACAATGTATGGGGGGCAAGGGGGGATAGCTGGTAAAGGTTACAGAAAATAAAAAAGGCATTTTATGTTTTTACAGGCAATAAAATGAAAGTTCCATTTACATTAAAAATAGGTTTTTACACTTTACAAATAAAGCAAATACCTAATTACATTTTACTTTTATAATATATTTGATAATTTGTGTTTAAGAGTCAAAAATAAGATCTTTTTACAAATTCTGGACAAATAAAATAACTTGCCCATGTCTACAAATTTACGTTTTTTTTTATTTAAATTACATTATTACGAAAATAAAAACAATTGATTACAGATTACGAAAATACCCATTGCCGACCCTCATGTATGTATGCTATTGAGTAATGTGAAACTTGTTACCCTATATATAAAATATGTTTTTGAAATTCAGTCCCTCACCCCCTTGGTTATTATACTATAAAATAAAATATTGCATACTTCTATATATGTGTTGTTATTTTGTGGGAGAGTGGCTGTGAGTGATGTATGCTCAATGTGATAAAATAAATAACACATCGTCATTCGGGCAATATCAATTTCTCAGGCTGTTGGTCAAGACCATAATATTGATGATGCCTTCGGCTCTGGCATCATAAATATTATGGTCATGACCACCATCCCTTGGGCAGGCAACAAATCGTGATATTACCCTCACAAACATGTGTTATTATTTAAATATCACACTTTATGAAGAACTGACCCCATTCAATGTACAACCCTATATACAGGAAATATCACACTTTCTGTTGGGATGACTTCATTCAATGACTGGAGTCATTAATTAGCATTCTGCGTTCTATTCTTCTGCCCTCTATCGGTGATCATTGATAACTGAGATTTCATGTAATGTGTGAAAGATGTGATCTGAACGTATGCTGCAAAATTTCATCAAAATTAATCATAATTAAATGTGTATAGCTCATTAGTTGGTGTAGAAATAGCCAAAAAATAATTCCAGACAAAGCCAATCTCTCAATGAATGGAAAATTATTTGGCCGTTTTCATAGTTTTCTTCAATATTTCACAGCTAGGACATTGTGGGTCTAACACGAATGCAGCATCATCTTAGCTCATTCATCTTCCGTCTATTGAGCTAAAATTAAATTTATACCACATTCCACACTTGTTGCATAAGTTAATCTTTAGATTTGTTTTTTTTTTTGCAAAATAAAATGGTGAAGATGGGCTAGTTATAATAATAATAACATTTTATTATATTCTAGAAATAATTTGTTCCTATTGGTAAATAGCAATATGATGATAAATTAAAAAGTTTAAAAAAAATGAAGAAATAAAATAGAACGATACTGTTAACATATTTCGTGGCAATGCACACCAGATGACCCTTTCACGCAAAAGAGTGATAGTAATTTTTGATTTTGCCATTTAAATCAGTAGTATTTGTGATAGATGTGAGGAATTCATTCTAATATATTTTATATTTGCATTATATTTTGATAAAATTTAATTTGTATGCAAAATTCAATTTCTTTTATTATGAGTCAATGTTTTAGTGCACTTGATCGATTTTGGCATGGAAAATAGTAAACTACTTTATAGTGTTAATAAACTTTTAATAGTGAACTAGTCAAATAAACATGAATACACATAAAAAAAAGTAAATTCTGGTATCAACAAGAACAATGATTAATTATTGAAATTTTCCATTGCTATCCAAGATGACTGATTTCTTGGATAGCCAAGCCATTTCACAAAGGCCATTTTCTCCCCATCCACCATTTTTGTTTTTATTATTCTCTCTACTTCATATACATCTGGAAGTGAATAAGACAAGAAAGAAATTTTGTGTCATGGTGAGTGATTAACATTTTTTTCATTAATCTGCGTCAATGTTGTGTAGTATATATATGATTATATATTTAACTGGTAGACCTTCCAGAAAGTATTAAACTATTCATATGCATGCACCTATCATTTTTAACCCAAGTTTTGATTATTACATTCAATAGGATGTATGCAATCTAAAACAAGTTTTTATTGAGATATATGAAACAATTCAACGCTAAACTAATCATGTCATTTAACAATCTGATGAGTGATACTTGAGATATCTGGTAAACAGCTAAAACTTTTTAATCAACCGGTATACTAATGCATGACTGAGTAGTTTCCATCAATCAGATAGCATGATTTGTGAATAATCTATATTGCAAGGCGTTTCAAATATGAGCCGTTATGTGACAGGTGGAGCACAAAATTTCCTTGGAATCCATTGAGATACTAGTATCAAATTGGTAAAGCAATGCAAAAAGTAGTAATAATTAAAATAAAGAATTTCAAGTGTAATTTTGAATCCTTATAATAATTACCTTCATTTTTTTCATTCTTCATTTTTTTCTCCCTCTTCGCACCACCTATTTCAAAACAACGTCAAGTAAGGGGAAATATAATATTAAAATTGGAAAGAAAGCTTAGAAACGCCCGTGTGCTGTGAGTTAAAATAGGTAATATTAAAAATTAAAATTAGCATTTAAACAAGATGGCTCGCAGCTGCTATTTGAAAAATTGGGTACACATTATACTGGGTATATAAGTTCGTTGTGAGGATAAGTTAGATGCAATCAGAATTACACAACTGAAAGCTTTGTCAATATGGCGAGCTTGTTCTGAAACATGGTTAAGTAGCTATCCAATCAAAGACATGAATTCATGCTTTGGGTCACACATGGTATTCACACATAGTAGCGATGAATTTCAACCTTTCAAATAACATGAAAAGAGTGTACGACACCCAAGGCAGTCTTTCAGATAAATAACGTAAATCTGATTTGTTTAGATGTCAGAAAGTAAGTAATAAATATCCATGGTTATCAACTCTAAACATTCAGCAGTGTTCACATTTTACATTTTATTGAGATGCAATAATTGAGATATTGATGGAAAAAGCTTAATTAGTATGAAATAATATCAATCCAAAAGTAATTGGTCTTAAGCATTGTTCTAGCACCTTTGCACTAGCACCTATGTACTATATTCCATTGAAATACAATAATAGGTTCTTTGCATCAGGGGTTGAAAATGACTATATATGCAAATTAGTTAATTAATATGCACAGATTCCAATCAAAAACTAATCAGATCTGTTCATTGTCCAGATCATCTATATACTAAGTTGTATTGAAATTGTTTTTTGGGGTAATGATGGAATACGCATATATACACACGACCACACAGAAAGCAAAAACTTTCATTGTGTCAATAGGGTCAATAAATACTGTATTTGCTCTGTCAAATTCAACTCCAATAGATGCGCATATAAACCAAAAATCGCTTTCATTGTATAACTGAATCATAATATATTACTTATTTTGACCTTAATATAATTACATGATCAGTAGTAATTCACTTTAAGAGCATATACTGGTAGTACAAATAGAGCAAATACGATACATAGATGGTTTTCAAAAGAAATTAAATATAGGCCAATGGTATGAACATAATGATTACTAATACATTAATGACAGCAAAATGATTTTCTCTGGGAATTAATTTTGATACCTGTACACTAACAACCAGGAAGCTCCATTGAAGGTCGTTTACACTAAATATCCTGTTTCTGTGCCCTTATGTTTATGACTTTAAGTATGGGCATAACAATGATCAAGTTAAAATTTCATTTTTCCATGAATTGTTGACTTTTATACACAAAATATCCTTGACCTTTTATCATTGAGGATGTGCTGCCTATGAGAAAGAAACCACTAAGGTTTGGCTTGAACTCTATCCAATCCAACTATTCAATTGTATACATGAAAAGCATAAATACAATATATTACTTCATGTGAGAATAATATTTGGCAATCACCACTCACCAAATTTAGTCCTTTTTCTCCCTGAAAAAATAACAAAACCTGATATCATTGTCCTGCAAACACAGAAATACTTCCACATTATTAATGGATGTAGTTTTAGAATAATCTATAGATATAAAGCTCATCATTCTTTATTCTCATGTCGGTTTGTAACAAATTCTTTCTCTTAATTATTTTACAAGAACATTATTTCACCATATGCTTACCGACAGATCTGCTTGACTTCACTTTAGAAGCAACACCTTAATAAATAAGAGAATACTTGACAATGTGCAAATTTAGTATACATAATACATTTTTATAGTTGTATTTCTCAAAAAAGTGGAAACTGAACGAATAGATTTTTGTTTCAGTGCCAAATTAAAAAAGATGTGTAAATTGGCATGTGTAATTTTTGGTCAATATTTTTAACTATGAACGAACATTATGTCAATTTAAATAATATTATTATACATCTGTCACTGTTACAGCGTGCCTTAATTTTGAAGTATTTTAATCCTACCATATAAATATGGAATGACTGAGCATGTAAGCATTCTCTAATAATCAAAACAAACATGGCTGCCACTAAGGTTTGACCGGACTGCACACAAAGAAGTTTGCTGATCCTGTTATAAACTTTGTGGATTTCGGCATTCCCATGTATCCTTGGAAGAAAAAGATGTATAATATTAAGGTTATTACGCGGATACCTCAAAGTATGCATTCAGACAGTATGCTGTTGCATTGACCTCTGCTGCGTGTCTCTCAATACTTCCACTGTACTGTCTTTGTGCATACTTTGAGGTATCCTCGTAATAACCTCATAGTGTCCTCAACTCACTTATATTCTCTGTTGAAATCCCAGCTTCAATGTTGGCAAATATCTGCTCTGCTATTCAATAGAAAAATTTAAAATGTATTTAGTTTAAACAATAAATATACTACAGTATTTTCTCTATTAAATGTGCATGCACTTATGTAAATGAACAAGCAGCCTATCGGTTGAGATAGCTCAACTGACAGCAATGCATTTTTCAATTAAAGAACTGAAGATATCATTAGAAAATGAACAAATCTGAGAGAAGTTTACCTGAGGTACCTACATGTATATGTATAGTATTAAAGCAATCTGACTTGCTGTTTTTAACAAGAAGTCGAAAATATCATCTTTTTCCCAAAAATGACAAAAATATTCATCAAAATTAGAGAATTAAAGATATCATTACAAAATGAACAAATCTGAGAGAGGTCCACATGTAGTACCTATATACGTAATATCAAAGCAATCTGATATTGTGGTTGTGAACAAGAAGTCAAAAATATCACTTTTTATGAAAAATGCCAAAAATATTCATCAAAATTGAAGATATCATCAAATGAAAAAATCTGTGAGAGGTCTACCGGTCATACCCAGGGTTTTTTTTAAACAAGGGAACAGGGGCACAGCGCCCTCATGTCATGGCCATGTGCCCCTTACCCTGGGGAGCAGAGCCATAGAATGCTCCATTTTAACTTAGAATTATCAAAAACTCCACACCCTATTAGAGAAAACCTATCTCCCCCACTTGGTGGGGCCACTGAATTGCAGTGCTCCCTCTTGCAGTTTTTTTCTAGAAAAAACCCTGGTACCTAAATATAATATCTAAGCAATCGAACTTGCGGTTCCCAACAAGAAGGGGAAATTATTCCTTTTTACCAAAAATGATAAAAATGTTCATCAAAATTAAAGAATTAAAGATATCGTCATAAAATGAACAAATCTGAGAGAGGTCTGTCCAAGGTACATATACATCAAGTATTAAAGCAATAAGGTTTGTAGCATTATTAAAACAAAATGTCTTACCGGTAACACTCATTTTAAAAATAATCTGCAGCAGGTGACATAAAGTTTGAATAATGTATTAAGTTTCAACAAAATACATTCAAATGTGGATTTTGGATGGTTTTTATCACAAACTGATCACAGTCCAAGGGCTTAAAAATTGGGTTCCATCCATCCCCTGCAGTATCTCAAAAGTTCATGACCTGATTCTCCCCAAACTTGATACATGCTTTAAATTTCATTATGTCACAATCCAATTCAGGATGGTCCAGCGGCAACCATTTTGTTTTATGAAATTTTTGCACATTTTGGCTTATATCTCAGATTCACGAAGACTAAATTAATTAGATTCACATACAATTCTAGGACGTAAAGAAAAGTGAATTTATATTGCAATCCAATTCAAGATGGTGACCTAGAAGCCATTTTGTTTCTTTGACCATTTTAGTTTATATCTCAAATTCACGCTATCCAATTAGGTTTACTAAAAGCTCAAAACAATTAGTAATTGAAGTAAATTTGTATAAATGTATGCTTGTATCTAAGCTTCTAATGTGCTGAATAAATTATGCAAATAATTGTTTACCTGTTGGTATTACTCCACTTCCATTTGACATCTGCTGTGGTTCTGATAAAATAATTATAGTCAAAGATTAAATTTATTTTTTTACTAAAAGCTCAAAACAATTAGTAATTGAAGTAAATTTGTATAAATGTATACTTGTATCTAAGCTTATAATGTGCTGAATAAATTATGCAAATAATTGTTTACCTGTTGGTATTACTCCACTTCCATTTGACATCTGCTGTGGTTCTGATAAAATAATTATAGTCAAAGATTAAATTTATTTTTTTTACTAAAAGCTCAAAACAATTAGTAATTGAAGTAAATTTGTATAAATGTATACTTGTATTTAAGCTTCTAATGTGCTGAATAAATTATGCAAATAATTGTTTATCTGTTGGTATTACTCCACTTCCATTTGACATCTGCTGTGGTTCTGATAAAATAATTATAGTCAAAGATTAAATTTATTTTTTTACTAAAAGCTCAAAACAATTAGTAATTGAAGTAAATTTGTATAAATGTATACTTGTATCTAAGCTTATAATGTGCTGAATAAATTATGCAAATAATTATTTACCTGTTGGTATTACTCCACTTCCATTTGACATCTGCTGTGGTTCTGATAAAATAATTATAGTCAAAGATTAAATTTGTTCACTAAAAGCTCAAAACAATTAGTAATTGAAGTAAATTTGTATAAATGTATATTTTTGTCTAAGCTTATAATGTGCTGAATAAATTATGCAAATAATTGTTTACCTGTTGGTATTACTCCACTTCCATTTGACATCTGCTGTGGTTCTGATAAAATAATTATAGTCAAAGATTAAATTTGTTCACTAAAAGCTCAAAACAATTAGTAATTGAAGTAAATTTGTAAATTTATGCAAAACATATATTGTTTACCTGTTGGTGTCACTCCACTTGCACTTGATGGTGCTATTCTTCTGCCTAGAGAAACAATTTATATTTCATTAATATATCAGAGGTTGTATCACAATATATTAAAAAAGAACAAAAATTGAAAATGAAACACAGTCACAGCCAAAAAGATCATTTAAAAATTATTAGCTGAATACCAGTCACCCCCCCCCCAAAAAAAGGGTTGATTATGAGAATTATGCAATTGCAGAAAAGTAACTTTTATAAATGTGTCATTTAGTTTGTGCACATGGTTAGTATCATTGTAGATTACGTCAATAGACTGGTGTTCTTACTGGTGGTTTGGCGGCAGATACAACTCTAACTGATTCACAAAACAAATGCGTGTACATACGTATGGCATGTGTAATCTCTGTGTGAAGTCTAACTATAATCAGCCAAGTCATGTATGGTTCTTGAGATATCAGTGGAACAGACACACACACACACAGACACACTAACTGCAAAGACTCCCTTTTTGTGCTTCGCACACAGGAGTAAAAAATGTACATACTGTATTTTTGCTTGGATTTAATTTTCGCTATTTTCACTGAAAGAATAATTCAGTGGAAATAAAATCCAGTGAATATACCATTGTTCCTATATTTTACATTCAATTTGTCAAAAATCAGTAAAAATAAATTCCCTACAAAACACCCCAAAAGTCTAGTCAGTGGAAATTTATTCCAGTTAAAATAAAAGTATTTTCAAGTACATTGGATGAACAAGGATGATGAATAATATGAATTGCTCCACTCCAATAATATAAATAGACAAATAATCTTTGCTGACAGCGGAGCCAAAAAAAGACATGCCTGTTTCAACTGGTGTGAGCACTGATCAGAAACATAAATATTTGTTGGGTCCTATCTAACTAAACTCACTTATCTAATTAAATTCACTTACTTTTAATGAAGCTGTCAAACTGCATCTGTATATCATTATCATTATTTGCAAACATGATACCCAGATCTGTGCCAGTTGTGAACAAACCATTGCAATTGGTTCCAAGGACAAATACCTCTGTGTCTAAGGATTGTAGTAAGGCACACTAAGAATACAAAAAAGTTGACAACAGTATCTGACATTGGATGCTCAATCTATTTTGTTGAACATCATTTGAAATAACATATGAAACATGAATTAATCTTGTGGTGAATTCCTCCATTCAAATTCCATAGCTTTTGTAATTAAAATTGTCATGATAAGTTGGAAAATTGCTATCTTAGTCCCAATTTTTTTATGTATTGATATACCGGTTCAAAATAGTTTTTGTTTCATATCTTTAATATCTCCACAAATTCAAAACTCTCATATTTTGGTTAATAACTAGCAAAAATGTACTTTGGAGTTAAGTTTCCCTATTTGCAAATATGGTAATTAGAGTCAGTATGCTTTTATATCATTTCACCATGTATACATACAATAACATTTTATTGTATTTTTAATATCTGTATTTCTTGTTATTGTGTTGTTGTTGTTGTTTTTTTGTGTATGATTATTGACCATGGTTAATGTATTTCCAATTCATTAATTTGAGTCAAATAAAATATACTATACTACTATACTATAAAAAGAATACAATGAATTTTCCATGTGCCTAAAAAAAAGATCTTACATTTTCTTCAAGCAACTACAATCTGAATTCTATAACTAGAATTTGTATTAATTCAATATTAATGTAATTCTATTTTGAAAACAATATCTTTGCATGTTTTTTTCTCCTAAGTTTTATAACGACAAACAAAGCCTTTTAACTCAGTGATACTGTGCTCACACATGTACCAAAAAGCCTTCTAACTCAGTGATACTGTGCTCACACATGTACCAAAAAGCCTTCTAACTCAGTGATACTGTGCTCACACATGTACCAAAAAGCCTTCTAACTCAGTGATACTGTGCTCACACATGTACCAAAAAGCCTTCTAACTCAGTGATACTGTGCTCACACATGTACCAAAAAGCCTTCTAACTCAGTGATACTGTGCTCACACATGTACCAAAAAGCCTTCTAACTCAGTGATACTGTGTTCACACATGTACCAAAAAGCCTTCTAACTCAGTGATACTGTGCTCACACATGTACCAAAAAGCCTTCTAACTCAGTGATACTGTGCTCACACATGTACCAAAAAGCCTTCTAACTCAGTGATACTGTGCTCACACATGTACCAAAAAGCCTGTTTGGAGACCAGCTTTATAGTGAAGCCAGCGTTGAAACACATATGAACAAGTCATTGAAAATGACACAGTCCCCGTTAAATTTTTGAAAGTTCTCTTTGTGCTCGTCATGTTAAAGTTGAGGGTTTGTCACGAGCGTGTCCCTGAAACTTGAGTCCCAATTGGCAAATACCAACAGATTGTTCATTTACATCAACACGTGTTGCATGACGACTTCTTCGGTTTAAGACATAGATCACAAGTGAAGGTAAAAAAATTGAGGTGCATGTCTATGTTACTGCACTTGCTTGCAGTCTGTTGCGATTCCGATGAAAATTCTTGAAAAATAAATATAAATTGTGTAAACGAGAAAGTCATGTGACCGCAAAATCCCAACAGACTTGCCAACAGTGTAAGCTCCCTCACATTACCAGCCAGATTCGGGCTTGTGTTCAGTAGGGGTTCTATGGCAGATTCAATATGACATAGAAGATAACAGCTATAAATAGCTCACTATTTTCTTAATTTCTAGACAGGTAAGATAATTTGATGAATGTTCTACTTACAATACTGTTAATTTCCGAAAACTTCTGCTTAATCATCTTTTGTTTTTGTTTAGATGTAAAGGTTCTTGTATCAAAATTCTTCAATTTGCCAGCCTTCTCCCTGTAATTATGTTTGTCTTCAGCTGACAAGCTCTTCCATTGTGCTCCCCATGTACAAAAGACATGTGGAGCAGATATATTGGGGTCTGTAGGAAAATAATTGCCAATATCAATATATATTACCTGTGGTATAATAAGAACTGTATCCAAAAATACAAGTAAACAATTATATGGTCACATCATGCCTTTAAAAAGAAAAACAGATGCGAACACATTAGTTCAGCCAGCATAATGGGTTTAAATATGAATTTGGCAGATTTCAGCATGGTTGTAACTATTACATAATACTTATATGATATAAAACAGATGTGATCAAAATTCACATCTGGTATTTTCAGATGTCAGCTAATATACTAATATGTTTATGTTCGGCTAAATGTGAAACAGGCTATTGTCTAAGGCCAGTCCAAATTTTCTGTTTGTTTTAAAAACAAATTTTTGCTTTCTCACAGTAAAAACATCATGTTGGCATCAAACATTCTTATTTCTTTGGAATGTAGATTTGTTACATCAGAAGTTTCCAACATGGGGGACCAATGTCATTGGGTTCTAAATTACAATTGAGTAATCACATTTTGGGCAATCAGTTCACTTTTAGGTTCTGCTACATGTACTCATGGGGTTTATAGTTCCATGATGTACTGTATATAGACTACCATTAAAACATACAGTCAGAGTTTCACAATACCATATGTAAATTTTATAAGTTATGCTTACCATGATTTCTTTCACTAGCAAATACATTATATGCTGATGGACCTTTTTTGTATGATATTTTGTTTCTTTTATATGTCCTTCCTATTTTTTTTCTTTTATGATTTCCAATCCAGTTCTGTAGGGAAAATAAATGCAGTGATGCGTTTTTGAACCACTGGTCCCCATTAACGAAAACACCCAAAATGAAGAAAAAAAAATATTTGCGTATTCCAAACATGTGTACATCACTCTATTAGTAATACATGTGCTTACACAATGGAGAAGTGTGTATAATAACTTTAAAACAATATGCAATTGTAATATTGTATCCTTACCATACAGCACCTACTGATGGTGCAGTTGTGTAATAAAGTTATTATTATTATTATTGGCCAATTATTTAAAAAAATACAATATACCGAATTAAATGAGAACAAAGGGGTTTTATTTTTGTAATAGATATTTTCTTTATGTATTACCACTTTGCAGGGGGCATTGGCAATCAATGAATGCAATTTAGTGGCCCTGAAATCTAGAGAACTTGACTTGAAAGTAACTACAAGTACCGGGGTATTATATAACTTAGCACATTCTGTTTTATACCCTTCTATCAGTTTTATGATATTATTAATGTAAACGTTATACCTTTATCACAGTAACATCCAAGCAAAGCTCAATACTTGCTTGGGCGATCAGCTCCTGACAGTCCTTGCCCTTTCCATTCATTCCGTTGTCAAAATACCCTTCTAATACTTCCAATTTTGACGAGGATATGCATGTTCTAGAATTCTGGAAAAGTTAGAATAACAATCATAGCATGAAATCCAAGATTTCACTACTGCCCTGGGTGCAATTAACTCCCCGTTTTTTATCGGCTTAGCCCAACACGCGCGTGTCAGACGTGTGTTCCAGCTCATTTTGGGGAGTGGTACAAAGACGTATTTTACAAATGTAAGCGATGATCGCCCCTCGCCATTTGACTGACGGCGCCGAGTTTATGTATCTGCGCGAATCGCTCGGCCTAGATAAAACACTGTAATTTGGTGGAACATTTAGCCTATATTGAAGTATTTTTTATCACTTTGAACCAAATGGTCATAATTTCTTATTAGACACTGGTCCAGATCAAAATTTTAGAAAAGTCTGTGAATGTTGACGAAAGTTTATTTTGGCGCTCAATGGTTAGCAGAAATGATATTGCAGGGATATTCCCAGACACGGAAAAGTTTTTTGAAATAAAAAATACTACGAAAACACATATACACTCACCTTCGCGTTGTTGCGGTTCGTGTCAGTCATCATTAGTTCAAAATTCAGAATATACGATTAAAAATTGAACTTCCCGCCGATTGGACTAACAGCTGACTATATTAACGAGGGCGCTGTTTTGCGCAAGGTCATGTAAACATCGCAAGTAAATACTAGCATCTTATCGCTTTCAAATTAGCACAGGAAACGAACAGCTTGTCACTTTATTACCCGGAATATGCCATATGTCCAATTTATGGTTTCGTCACTAGAAGGGGGAAAGAGCAACTTCTCTTATACCCAGTGGGTGTTCCAAAGTCACACACATAGACACGTAACGCATTTGGTGTTACAACAAGTTTTACGTCGTGCCTTTTTGTGTGTCACATGAGACGGAGGTCGATTCGTCCCAAATCACATTCGTCCCAAAGTCGATTAGTTCTATTTATTTTTTGTATACGCCCAATAAGATTCGAACAAGAAACTGTATCATATCGAGTTCACGCACTCATCGTACACATGACAGTACCCCGAAGACGTTTATTGTATCCCACTTTGTAATACCGTAATACGTCAATCGTCAAATGAGTTATTCATACTGATTCATATTTCGAGATTATAGTGTAGTTACGTGTCAGTAACTAGTAAACAAGGTTGGCCGAACCCACACCTCTTTGTACACCAACATAGAAATCAACATCACCATGCTCGAGATTGTAAGGCCGACTAAAGGAAATGGGACGAAAGTGTATTGGGCGAATATGAATTGGGACGGAACTACTAGTACTATAGACAGTAGGGATATACTTGTATGGTTGTACACCACGGTGGACCTTACCCTCGATTTTATATGAATGTGATGCTAAAATCTAAGTCCCGGCCGGTACTAGTATATAATACTAGTATATAATTGTTTGTCAATTACGGAGGATTACCATTCTTTACGTTATGATTGGCACAGGGAAGTCAACTTGTAACTAATATATCTGTTATACAATAATAATATTGATATCAAGCTTGTATTTGTATCGAGATATGTATATCTCATGCAAAATTCACACGAAAATTATATGCGTCACTTATGCTACATGGATATTGGAATACCGGTGCATTAAATAAAAGAGTAAAACAAAAAAACAACACGAGTTGAATAACTATGTTTTATATAAGCTAAATCTGGAGAGCACGTAATGTTATAATGACATGACAAATATGCAGACAACTAGTGGGGAAATTACACTTTCTGGAAATAACTGTACCCAAAATCGTATTTTTCGGAGACCCCGATCAAATTCTAAAATTGCATCAACTCACAAAGCTGCACTTCAACGTTCTGATTGGAATTTATCAATGTTCATATATCGAATCCATATCCTCTTTGTCTTTAAGAGAGCAAAATTGTACGCACCTGTTCCAATATTCTGTAGTAAATTGCGCCATGTATATCCCGTTCAATATATGGTTCTTCCTATAATAACGTACACATGTGCATCAATGTATTTAAATGCAAGCGACTAAGAAACAGTTTTCTAGTATAACGTCCATTAGAATGTCTGATATTGTAACATATATTCCTAGAAGCAGTCCTCCCAATTTGTCGATCTTTGTCTTACACAGTTTTCTAGCAAATACCAAATCCTCAATAAAAACAGTAGGATGGGTCAAATAAACATTATTCTATCCATGGTATGAAAAGTGAAAATACTCAAGTTTACCTAAGTTACTGCAAATGATGGTTTTGAAGTACAAAATAAATATTCAAGTTGCAAACTTGGGCGATGGCGCTGATTGGAATTGAAATCCTCATATTACAGCAGTAATTTATTGTTTGTGGTGACCGACTCAGAAAATAACTGTGTTTGATGTATACCTCAAATTATATTATGGTACGCACATTTACCTGATTGTATGACACAGACGTTTTTTTCTCTTATTTGTATATATTGTGTAAAATTTCAGTCAGAAAGGTATTTTTTCTAAAAAAATATAACTCACAACCAGAAATGGTAACGACAAGCCGCATCAATTTATCATTTGCAAAAATACGTATTATATACCATTTTAAAAAAGGGTATTTCAAAAATAATATCGACAGCTACTTCAGTGTAAATGTGATATGAGGTTCATATTACGCCTGTCTTTATTGTGCATTCTACCTCCATTCCGAGATTATAATCTGTTTCATGAAGTGTACTTAAATTAAAAAAAAAAGTATATATGTGTGTTTGCGTATTGGGAAAAATGCACGTGGTTTGCTGTCTGATTTATTCCAGAATACCTCGATCACATGTTAAATTCACATCTGATTTTTTGAGATATCAGAAATTGGGCTATCAATATGCATATTTTCCAGGGCCGTAGCTAGCTTTTTTTTCACTAGGGGGAAGCAAATGTATTTGCGTATAAATGTATAAAGGAGTAGAAGTGTGCAGTTGCGCCATAAGTTAATGGCTATGGGGGTGGGGTGGGGGGTGTATCTATTTTTTGCAATAAAATCATCTTGATATATTTTATGAATATATACAAAACACGGGATATTGCAGTATGAACTTTAAAACCTGAAACACTTTTGTTCTATCTTCATATATAAGCAACTGTTTTACATTAATGTACAGGACTGATTAATACAATTGATAGTTGTACAATACACAGTTTATGTTTACAACTTTGGCGATAGCATATTAAAAATATTATATTATTATAATAAATCAAATCAAATAAATAACTTCTGGGGATGGAATGATGTAAAACAAAATTCAATCTGAAATACTTGAAGGTAACGTTTGACCGGCTGTGCTGGGTGCATGCGTCTTACCTGTAAGCGTCAAAGCGCTCAGTAATAAATATAAATAAAGTACACGCAATTGGCTTACCATGTTTTATTTCAAATCGTGTACAAACTAAATACGTGGTTACTCGAAACTTTTCTATTTTAAGGGTTTTTTTAAAAAAAACTCCCAAACTCAGGTTGCCCCCCCCCCCGACTAGCCACGGCCTTGTTTTCAATATTGAACTAATCATGTCTGAAGAATACACCCCCAAGATCCGCCACTGTATCATGCAACTTAGGTAATTAACATGTCCAGATTTTACCATAAAACTATTCTGGGAAATGCCACAGAGCATCCATGAGCCAAGTTTCATTCAAAACTGACCAGCAGTTGAGAAACATAAAGACCCCCATTGTGTTCTTCACACACTTTAAAAAGCGTAAAAGCAAAACAGAAAGTAAATCTAGATGCTAATTCATCAGTTCTATTATAACCAAAGTTGCACACAGGAAGTTGGACTATATTATGTCTCAGGAGTTGTATGACATCCCTCTCACAGGGTCTATCACAAACGGTTAGGAAAAGAACACAACGCATTGGGATGATGCCAGCAAGATATCAACCTACATTAAGATATTTGTGAAAAAGACTCCGAGATGGGGGTTACCAGAAAGACTAATTGCATATTTTGCACAAGGCATCAAATAGATTAGCTAAATTATGTTACATAAAAATCACAATGATAAACGTAGAGGACAGTTTTTATTCATATTTGTGTGATGTTTATGAAACACTATTAAACAAGTGTTGAGTACATCAAATAAGCAGCTTGACAGATTACATTCCAGATCAAGCTACACAACAAAATATTGTATTTGAACCGAATGCATTGTAGGAATAACCATCAGCAACTAAAGCTCAACACTTGCATATCTTATAAACAGGAGACTTCTGATGCTACATTTCATTTCATTATATTATTTTACATGGCAAAAGGTTCAAACAAAATGTTGATGACAATACAAGTAGGGTTTTGACGAAATACATGTACTATATTTATCTTAATGTCCCTTATAGAATGAGAAATGTTTTAATTTCAGCCAAATTTAAACTCATATCTTGAAAATTGCACTTCCTGGTCACATCAAATTTAACTTGGTTGACATTTCATGCTGATTGATAACATTTCTAAATTTGAACATAGTTGAACTCTGGTGACCTTTGTTATATAATATTATTCCCTTTATCATAGAATCATAAAAGATGCAAGAAAAGCTGGCTTTGTCCAAATATTTTGTACAGGTGTATGTCATAAATTAATGATTCACCAAGACAAATATGAACTGCCTTATTATATTCATTGTACAACTACTGTATTATTTGAAAAGTAAAATAATAGTAGCTATCATGTTGCAAGCTCTGCTTTGTATGCAAATCAACTAAAATGGTTAGTTGGTGTCCAATGGGGAGAGAAGTCACAGTACTGTTGCCTCCTGAGAATCTCCATGTTCAAACACAGCAATCTTTAAATTGATAACTTTGGACTAAAGAGATTTTCTATTAGCTTCAGATCTTGATCAAAAGTTTGGCACCTAATTCATGAGAGTGCTTATATTGATTTTCTTACATCTTGTTTTCTGTAAAGATTTTATTGGTAAGTTTGCAAATGTGTATCAGACAGTGCATAAAATCTCCATGAGTTGGTTTGGAAAACCCAGTCTAGTATTCCCATGGGATTTGGGAGATACATTACCAATGATATTATTACAAGATTGAACACATACAACAATGCATATTTCCACTGAGACCTTTGAATGTGTAGCACCAGCGAGCAGTCAAGTAGAAACCGTCAAAATATTTTATCAGATTTTCCCAATTTTTGCATGATATTTTCATACAGGACATCTGTTGTTCATACTAAAGGAAGATTTTATACTGTTGAATAAGGTGACCAAGTTTGATAAAGTTTGGAATAGAATTAGTAAAGCTATTGTGCACACAATAACAATAATTAACGACAACACAAGACAGATTTTTTCCCCTTAATATACATTTCCTTTCCATCTTTGATGATACAGACAAGTCAAAAATGATCAGATAAAAATTATTTGAGTTATTGTAACCATAAAAACCATTAATTGAGCTTCGAAACATCATTTTAACAAGATTGACACTCGTAATTTTTACATTTATGCAACAAGTAACTCATACTGTGCATCACTATCGCTATCACTACTGGTATCACTACTTTCACATTCTTCAATGTCACTTTCAGTTACTAGTTCTTGATCAAGGTAGAGAGAAAGATCCCCATACAATGGATCACTTTCTTCAACTACTTCTTCCAGATGGTATACTGGTTCATGTTGTGTCAATTCACTAACTATATCAATGTTCAGGTCAACAAATGGACTGAACATTTCCGTAAGACTAGCAACAGTCCTGCCCATACAATTGTATTTGTTAGTTACTAACGCGATACAACCCATATCATATCCAGACTCTACAGTTTCACGAATTTCGATAAGCCAGTGCCAAAGAATACGACGCTGGTCATGGAAAAAGTGAACAACCCTTTTCATCTCTTCCTGGCAAAGAATAACTTCTTCCTTTGCACGCTGACATTTTAAATAATCAGTAACAAGCTCCTGCTTTGTTGCTGCAGGCACTTGTTCAGATGAGCCTACATTCCACAGTGGTGATTCTGTGTCTTTAACCTGCTCCAAGGTCAATTCATCACGTTCCCCTCTCACCAGATTATATTTGATAACCAAAGACTGCAACTTTTGATTTGCCTTCTTTATTTTCTTTGACAGCCTAATGGCGACTCCTTGTCCATCTGTGTATTACAAAGAATAATTTGAAATATTATACATGTTTAAAATTTGAAGCACGGTAACAAGCCAAACATGAATAGAGTTTATTAAATTAAATTCAGATCCTATTTAGAGTCAAATGCAAAGACTAATTAGATTAATTAAAAGAAAGGTCAACGCTGATGATGCTGATGGCTATGTAGCAGCAGTCAGGTACACTTGTTAA
This sequence comes from Saccoglossus kowalevskii, assembly GCF_978046115.1. Lineage (NCBI taxonomy): Eukaryota > Metazoa > Hemichordata > Enteropneusta > Harrimaniidae > Saccoglossus > Saccoglossus kowalevskii. The sequence continues at coordinate 8,402,647 of NC_140648.1, read as the reverse complement.
AATAATTATTAAAAAAAATACAATCATTTTAATATGGCTTATAAGCATTAGGGGTACATTAAGAAGTGCAATGATTTGTTGTGTCTGCTATGGACCACAAACAACCAAGAAAAGAATGATGACCACATAATATGAACAAGAATGAAGCTCTAGAAAATAAAAGTCATTATCAGAGTCAAGTATGTAAGGTTATAGTATATAATCTTTATTAATAACTATTAAAAATTTAGGAAAATGATTTACCTGCATATTTTTTCACAAGTGTCAACAAATATTTTTTTTCCTTAGATAGTATAGAAATTTGAGAAAAGATGTTGTTTTGAGTTTTCCTCTTCGCACTTGACAGCATAGTAGTATATATATCAGATGTAATGGACCATCGTTCTGATATTCTACACTTCTTCTCATGTTTAGTCAGCATCTCTTCCAGTCTATAAATATATATTGACAAATATTCTAATTATTTTTTTCAAGAGACACAAACATTTCAAAGAAAATAAAAGGCAACGGCTACATAACTCAAAATATGGAAAAAGTAGTTTATTTCATTATGTCAAGAGGTATTAAAAAGGTCATTTACCTGTCAACCTCATTCACCATGTTAACAGAACTGAAAAACAAACAAGAACACTCTTTTAGATTTAAAAACAAAAACAAACACCAATACAATTAAATGTTGCCAGGTTAAGGTGCTGTGCATACAGTTGCTATGATGGGAAACAGCAAATCTCTGGGTGTCTCATTTTGAAAAAAAAAGAAGAAAGAAGTCTTGTCACAAGCTTTCATAATTCCTATATGTATTCTGTAAAATACAATAAAATAATTTCTTTTTCACTTATACAAGGCATCCCAATAAAGTTTAACCTAAATATTATAACACAAGTTGAGAGAAATTTAATATAATCTCTCACCCTCGCTAAACAACACTCATAATGTGACCAACTCCAGCACCCAACTTTTCAGAATACAACACAAAAACTGGCTGCACTCACCTGATCTTGTTCAAAAGAAGGGCATATTCCTCTTCATTCGTTAGCTTTTCTGTTGAATTTACAGAGACCTCAATTATTTCAATATTTTTCAATGCAAAATATTACAGTATATATATATATATATATATATATATATATATATTTATTTGTTTGTTTTGTTTTCATAGTGAGGAAAACATAATGTAATATTAAAGAACAAAAATTGTATTGCATATTATTAACAGCACAAGTGTAGTATAAATACAGTGTTAACAGCACGAGTGTGATGTAAATAGTGTTAACAGCATGAGTGTGGTGTAAATACAGTGTTAACGGCACGAGTGTGATGTAAATAGTGTTAACAGCATGAGTGTAGTGTAAATACAGTGTTAACAGCATGAGTGTAGTGTAAATACAGTGTTACAACAAGAGTGTAGTGTAAATACAGTACTTTACTGTCATACTTCACCACCCACTTTCTCACCCGAAAATTTTCTGCAATTTTTCCTATATTTTATTCAATATTTATAAAAATGATTTTGAAGACAAAATCTGAATTAATTTTCAGTTTTTACTTAAAAAAATATGCCTTTTTTGACCCAATCTCCTGAAAGGAAATAAATAAACAGGACTATTTAGTTAATTTGTGATGAAAATAGGGAACTGGTGGTGAAAAGGTTATAGCCTCGTTACAGAAGTTGTTTCACATGGAGCATTTTATAAACAACCAGCCATTACCTTTCAGTAGAGTTGAGTTATACAGTGATTCTTCTGAAACCCATCGTTTAATGCAGTCTGCATCAATGCCTATGTGTATAGATATACAAATGTCATTAATTTGATTTGCTTTGCTTTAGTGCTGTTTGTATTTTATAGTAATGATAAAACACACTAGTGAATAAGACATTGGTTACCATTTTGGCTAAAAAGTTGTACATATCAGGTGTGCTTTTTGACAATGGCTTGGTATGCAAATATTGGCTCTCCTGAAAATAGCAATGCCAGCGATTAGGAAAGCTGTGCTATTACTATCTTTTCAAAATAGTATAGATTAGGAGTGTGGAGAGCATTGAGAATGATTTTATTTATATAACAAATGTTGACTAACCATCAAGCTTATGTAACATATTATTAATGTTTTCTTCAACATTTTTTATAGTAGCATATGCATTGTTCAGTTTTTTCACCAACAACTTTCCTGGAAAAAATTAAAACAGGTTTTTAACAAAAAGAAAAAGGGAAAGACAGAAGATTTTGTACAGATTTTACAGAAGTGCAAAACCCTGTGGTAAGCCAAGATGAGCAATGACTTACTGCTTAATTAGATCTGATAAGAAAGTTAAAAAATTTACCAATTTTAGATTTTACTTTCATACCATGATATGAAAGTGCTTCTGTCAGAAGATCAACTCGGTTTTCAGGAGACATTTCTTTTGTGATAGATGAAAACTGTCCTAGGTAGGACCACAATCTTTCAATCCCCTCACCGTCAGTGAGACCAAGACCTTCAATTCGACGTGGGCTATATTTAAGCTGTAATTGAAATATTCAGATTATTACACCTATTCATACAATATTAGAGTACAATATTGATGGCATATGTATAATCATATTCTTGTTTCACCTAAACATGGCTAAACTAATACATTACATGGCATTTACCTGGCATTTCATGTCGTGTCCATAACAGTGAAATATTGGAACAGCAAAAGATATATTTGCTAATAAATCTTCTCGATTATTTTTCTTGAATGCAAAAAAAAATGCAAGCATATTATTATATACTTGTAAGCAAACATATATTCAAAAAGTGTTCTGACTGTCTTTTTTCATGTAATATAAATAAATTTGATTAAAACTTATCAATATATGCGGGAGAAATGTACAAACAGTCTATTGTAAATAAAAAATTAAAGCGTTGACGGGCTGAAGAAGCCTTAATATGCACCTATCGATATTATTATATACACGTTATTTTTCCCAGAAAATGCTTTGGCCATACATGCTACATGCACAATAAGCAAGTTGATTGGTAAAACACTCATGAGACACACAAAAAAAAAATTGCTGAAAATCTAAGATGGTGATCAAACCATGTGAATAATAATTTTTCCCCCCCATAATAAGGTTTAATCGATTGATTAATCTGCCCAATTTGTACATATTTGTACATAATTTTCAAGAAAAAAAGAGAAACAAATCGCTAAAAAAGAGATTTAATGCTAATGACATAAAATGAATAAATCTGATAGAAGTACACTCAAGGTATCTACATAAATCATATCAAAGAAATTACTAAGATGATTGAAGATGATACAATTCCACTGTAAATGACACAACAAAATCCAAATTACACATTAATGTACCTTCAGATGAGATTCCAATTTGCATGCAATGTCATATAAAATGTGCATTTTCTTATCACCTACACCACCATGTAACAAAAGATTCTCTATTAGAAATACAGAGTATGACAATCTGAAAATTAAACACATAAATGATTTAATAATTTAACGTAATTCCAATTAAAACATAATACTGTACTTTGTTAGTAGTGCCAGGCATTAGTCAAACAATAGAGGTGTGCTTATGGTCAAATGTAGTTGTATATTAATGACCCAGCATACAGTTATGCTCGCCTCTGTCACAGATGCATTTATAATGCAATAAATTTGGCAAAGTTCAGAAAAAAAATCATTTTGTGCACGAAAAAGTTGTTTGTACATAATATGTTCTAAATATTATTAGATTACCATACTCTACCACTAGTATGTGTGCTTATGTAAAAGACTGATATTAGTAAATGTTCAAGAGAACATTTTGATGATGAAGTACATGTGTGTTTGTATTGGAGATGGCTAATAGTTTATCAGTAATTTGAAAACTATGTGAATGAAAAACACCATTGAAATTGCGCCAATTGGAATAGTTACATAGTTTGATTTTTAAACTATACGATATTACCTTTTATAATGAGTATGGTCAAGTTGATTCATGATATATAGAGTCAGTTTCAGTAAAATAGCATATCTAAACTACACTTAGAAGATATATTTTTAATCTAGTCAGACAGACTCCAATGACCGAATTCACTCAAATATATCAAAGCAACTTGCATGTCTGAAAACAAAATGTAATCAAATCAATCAGAGCCAAGTATGACCACACTTTTGCATTGATGCTAGCCAACTATGTTTTAGAATACACTATCCATTGCATTATGCTGAACAGTAGATGTGCAAGTCATATTATGAACAGTAAACTAGATCTAGGTAAAAAAGTACCTAGGGATAGGCTCACCTTTCACCGTATTTAAGACTGAAGAAGTACTTTGGATACGTATGCCTGCAAACAGAACCAAACAATGCAGTTTCATCCAATTTTTTGTTTTTTCCTTTAGAGCGTAAACTACTCCCTGCTTGGAAATTATGACATTCCTAAAAATAAATAAAATATTTACAATAAAACAATATTAAAAAAATAAAATAAAAATATGAAACATTACAACAATTTTAACAAATAGTGATCATTCCCAGGTCTTCTTTGTAACATCACAAGCTAGAAAATCCAGTACATTTTTCAGCTTGCCCAGATAACAAAAACAAGTCATAACATAACACAGTCAATGTTATGAAGCTGTAGTAAACTAAAATAAATTTCTGTATGGAAGTTACACATCCTATCCAGTCCAATGATGTTAATGTCATAATAATTACATTACCATATTTGAATAATAGTAGCACATATGCTTTGAGTAAATGACAGCATTAGATATATTTGCTAATGTAAGTCATATTTTACTGACAAATTATACAACAAGCCATTGTTAAGAACACACTTCTCACTGCAATTAGCAGATATGTTATGCATGCCTAATACAACCATTGATATTCCTACAAATAAACAAGGGGGTGTATTATGATGTATACAACACAAATATGAGACAGGAGTATCAGAGATTAACAGTATGGCAAAAAAGGAAGAGTACCTACAATAGACCAAATTTGATTTGATTGTGAAACTAACAAGTCATGAATAATTGAAAGAAAGAAAAAAACATGTCAACAATAAACAAGAGGCTGCCAATCAGCCATTTTTATCAGATCACAAATGGAATCGTCACAGACATGCACTTCATCATTTTTAATGTATGACCAAATTTTACTAAAAACAAACAAAGTATATTAAAGGATACCACATTTTCAAATGAGAGATCTGATGACCGAAATAGCTCTGCTGGCCTACAAGAACATTGTGGTAGAAATGTTAGACAATGTACACCCAAGACAAAACATGGTTAACCAACAAAAAAGTAGTTCTGGCTGTTGAGAATATGTCAAGTTCACCAAACAAAATGTTCACCAAAATAATGTACACCTTAAATATCAATTCAAAAATTGAATGAATATGACAGAGCATGTTTATGATAATACATTTAAAAAAAAAATGACTCAGCAATCTTGGATCAACACTAAACCAATGCATATGCATATGTTCCACATAATGCATTAGACACATGCAAAAAATGAATGGATTCAGTTTGGAAGGTTCTGAAATAGGACTCTGGACAGACACTAAATATTGTTCCAACGGGGACTAATAAATGAATTATTTTATGTGTCCTTTTATAGAAAAAAATGATAACAATGAAAACTTGTGCAAGTCAGCTATCTTGATCCATAATGTTATATATTATGGCCAGAACCATTGGAATGTAGACATGTGATCTTTCTCCAGAAAAGAACAGAACTCAAGTCATTTTTAAGTTGAATTGTGACAGATGGTATCATGGTTTGGGTTAGGGTAGCCAACAAGTAGACCATCAACCTTATATACTGAGCTGAGCCACATAATAGTTTTAAGAGTCACACAATGATAAAATAAAAAAATTTGGTACTTACATCTGTAGTGATATCTACACCTCTTAGGTTATACGACTCAACAAAAATGTCAACTTTATCTTGTGGCAAAAAGAAATAACCTTCATGTTTTGCTTTTCCATAAACACAGCCTGATGAGCGCTTTCTTACTAGCTGGAAATCAGCATCAATCGAATATACCAGGTTACCAGATTCTTTCTGAAATATTAATGGAATTAAGCCATTATAAATTACAAAGTTCATTTTACATTTTTACTGGGAAAGTAAATTTAGTGATTCCCCTGCCATCAACGAACTATAGTAGCAAAACTATTCTACTCTGCACATTATCCCAGAGCGTATGTGTATCACTTTAAGCTCCAGTCAATGTACCGGTAGGTCAAAGAATTGGATGGATGGATTCAGCAATGTCACTCATCTTCACATTAGATCCATCTGTTGTATCATCTAAAAACTTTTGAAAAGAATTATTTACATTCATGTTACCATGTCAAAAAATAATGAGTATTTGTAGCTTGCTTACAAACTTAATTATGTATTCATGTGTCAACGGTGATTTGATTTCAAATTATCTATGAGGCATGTGAAGGCAGTGAAAACAAGAAGAATTATGCAGTTTTTGCAAGTGAAAATGAACCCACCACAAACAGTCTATTTATGTTAAACGTTTTGCCTGAAAAGGTATTGACATAATTAACATGTTAATTGTTACAAAACCAGGGTAGAGTAGCCATGTTTGGTAACTGTGAGTGGAATATATAAAAATTTCTGAGGGAAGAAATGTTTCAACAACAATTTTAAAGTTGGGATTCAATATTCACCAATATTTTGATGCATTCTGATTACCCAACGATTTAGTTAGGTGAAGAAAGAAAGAAATATCACTGGACATGCAGAAAATTTAAATAAGCAAAACTTACTGAAGGACAAGCAGGACAGATGGTACCATTATCAAATTCTGAACAAACATTTTTGAGATTTTGTATGGTAAATATATTAAATCTGTATTCAGCTACAGCTTCTTGGATGAGAATCTTGTATACATCTTTTAACTGGGAAATAAATATAGAAGGAGCACAATACTATTAGAGACCTTTTGCACCCCTCGCCGAGTCACAACTCAGTAAGGAATGTTTTTGAGGGTGGCCTGACTCAAGGTGTCAATAGGGTGTCAAGTCACGACTTTGCATACTTCCCGGTCGCCCCTTTTGACATAGCTCTATAAAACTTGTTGGAATGATGGAACTCTGACCTCTAGTTCTTAACAGAAGAGTGTGTCTAAGCCAAGTCAAAGGCTGCAAGTGAACTCTGAGTCAGTGAGCCCACTTTTAATGGGTGGGTAAAGAATGAAAAAAAGCTGAGAAAATTATCCAACAATGATGAAGTTGATAAAGTTATTTACGTATGGTTTCTCCAAGAACAGTCAGAGGAAACTCTGTGGTCCCATCATCCAATGCAAAGCACACATTATCGCCAAGCAGCTCAGAGGTGAACTTTGAATTTGAGACTAGTTCAGGGTAGTTCTGGCATTGGCAAAAAAGACATTCAAGACAAAGCTTGATCTGCGGACATGCATGCAGGGATGTTTTTCAAAAACGAAAACATACTATAAATAAATGTGTCAGTGTGTATATTGTGCTTTTATCCATTTGCAATGCATATGGACCCTTCCACAAAGTAAGCAGTTTTTGCTTGGACTCAGGGTCACTATAATAATATTATGATTGTTTCTTGAGCATTTTCATTTTATAAACTGTAACCAGATTTCAGCCAGGCACAGGAATGGGCATATTTGGTCCGAGGTTTTGTATAACACTTGCACTCTTGCACAGTGAACATGGTCAAGAAGTCGCAGACCAGATTAAATTGTTGACCTTTTTTTTTTTTAACTCAAACAATTCTAGAATCATACTGGTTAGTACTTACAAATATACGTTTTTGAGAAAGTGAATGAAAACCTTAATCAAAACACAAGTAGAATAAATATTTAAATTATACCTCATAAAAACTTTCATGGATGTCTTTGCACTTATTTTTTAGCATTTCTGTAAATGCTTTGACTGACACTTGACACTCCAGTTGCAGTAGCCTTAGTAGCTCCATGTGTTCAAGATCAAAAGCAACCTGTGGTTTTGTTGGTGACCCAGGCCAAAATCCATATTTTCGCAGCTGGACAGGTTCTTTTGAGCAGTGACAAAATTGCATCTTAACATCATGATGCCTTCCTAGAAAAAACAGTGTAGAGAATGGTTTAACCTATACAATAATTATAATAACCATGACAATCAGGCAATTAAACTAGAAAAGAAATAACTGTTCCTCAAACAAAGGAATTAATGGAGGAATAGTCAGTTGGCTTTAACATTGGATGACCAATACAGCGAACCAATCAAATAAAAATATGCATTTTAAAACAACAAATACAAACCTATTTTATCAATAACCAATAAATTTCTTTGGTAGGTAGTGGAGCATTCACAGTCTTCGTCAACCAGGATGAATTCGGTTGGCACGATATAGGGACTGAAATACCCATCCTAGTGAAAAAATTAAATTTCCTTATGTATGCAAACAAGAAGATACATTGTACATTAAATCACTTACAAGTAAAAAAAGATAACCGAAGCAATGCATTAATTTTTGCATTTCAAGATGGTGCCATCTATTGGAATCCAATTTTTTCAAGCAAACCTGGGCAAAATGTCAAATATATTGCCATCTTAAAGGCCTAATGATATCTTAATGGCATGACAAACAAACATTATGACGATTACTCAATCCCTAGTTTTCACATTACATTTCACAAGACATTAGCCTGGTCTAGAGTCACTTTGCCCATGCAATTGTTTCTAAAACAATATTTCGGTAAGATATTGTTATTTTGATATGGATATTTTTAGACAATAAAAAATGTTGAAAAAACTATTGCCACTTTAACATACATCAATCAAAATCACATTAAACTGATTTTGTTGTAAAAACTGACGAACAATTTGTTTTCAAAGCATTGAAAAATCACTGAGGGGCTAAGGAAGCACACTGACACTATTTGTATTATTGTAATTGTTATAACTTCACAGTATAGTGACCTAGTCAAATTTATCTGGGATTAAACAGATTTTATCACTTCACTTGTGTATTATAAATTGTGCATGTAAACTAACATACCTTCCACTGCTCACATACATGGAGCTGTACCATTGAATGTATAGTTTGACAACAACTCTCACAATAATAGGCATTAATACCACAATCCTGACAGCGTATAATTGTATTAATACAGTCCTCCTTGCACATTCTGCAAACAAAGGTTGATGGACAATGTGTCTCAATGGCAGCAGTCCTTAAGTCTTCTCTAATATTTTGCCAAGCATTGACTAGATTCTGTTTAGATGTCTGATATCGCTTTTTCTTTGTACACTGAAGAGCTGTTAAAAAAAGTTTTGAGTAGGACAAAACACAAAGATGTCAATGATCAACTATTAAATGTATGTACAGTAGCCAATTGAACATGTTATAATATAATATAATAAATTGTACACTGATTCAAGGTTTGAAGGCTTGAACTTTTTGTACATAACTTCACATGAAAAATTCTAGAAAATTTAGAAGGTACATGTAGTAATGAAATTAGTATGGTTTGTGGTATGGTAGTCTTACAGTGGACACTACTAGCAAGGAACACTAACAGATTGATAATTACCGGGAAATATTTTATTCTCAACAACTGTGTGTTTCCAGCCTACAATGTACAGAGATACAATATATTTATGCAAAAAAAATACATTCAAAATTTAATATTCGTGTTAAATATCAATAGTAGAAAGTCAAGCCTCTAGTAGTTTGTACTTACATGGATGATCATGAACATCACCACTTGCTTCTGGATAGTTGAATTCTTTTTTTCGTTTACCAGAAAAGCTGTTTCCAATAGGAAATGTTTTTCTTTGAGTAGAAATTGATGAATAGGTAATGGTCGTTACCTTTCTCAGGCTAGTCCTTTTTTTATGATAAACTGACTTTCTCCTAATCATCTAGAAAAGTGAAGAGATACAATTTTCTAATTAAAATTACAACAAGCAGACTGATTGTTGCAATACCATGGCTCACTCTCTTAGAAGCAAAGCACATCAATAAAACAGAATCTATTTTTGTAATTGATGAACTGTCCCGGGTGACGTAACAAAACAACTCTGAGTCCCACCCAATTGGGCATAAAAGGTTTTTCCTGTCTGTCAGAAATTAAATTTTATATTTTCTATGCATATTTTATTTATCATATTCATGTTCTGTAGAATTTTCTAGGGATTTTGAGTGTGTATTTTTAGCATATTACATTGCATGTCACAACATTTCTGGAACAATATTTCAAATGTCAAAAAACTGACGCCAGGATTAGAATATTTACGGTACCCTGCATCATTGAATATTAGCATACATGACAGTAGACATGAGCAACAGCTTGCATTGTAAAAAATTATTTTACACAAGCACATAAACAATATGCACAATTGTTTAACATAAGAAAATAAATAATAGACAATCATTTTGTTAATTATTTGGAATTACGGGTATGTCACACAATGCATTTTCTATGCTTCAACAAAAAAATATTTAAACAAATAATATTTAGACTTGTGTTAAAATAATACATGGAACATCTGCAAAGAGGTGAATTAATATGTATTCTATGTGGGTACAACTAATCAAGTGATTTCTCTCAATCTATTATTGTACTAATAACTGAAAACTTCCATTGACCATGTCCAAAATACCAAACTATGTATACATGCTCATCAAACTGCATTTATAAATCTGAGTAAACCTTGATGTACCTTTAATAACAACTTCACTTTTTTCTTAATTCAATTATTTGTATATTATACCAGGACCTGGGTTTGTTTCAGTATCACCACTATAATTCCCATCAAATTGCAGCCCTGACACCCCTCTACAGTTTCCACTGAAATTCGTAATGGTAATATTCAACTTTTTGACCAGGTATTTCAGTAATGGCTTTTTATAATGGATGTAATTTTTACAGTTTAAAGATATTATACAACAACATTTCTGACCAATTATTACAAGATTTCAGCGTTAATTTTTCATAAAAAAAAAAAAAAAAACAGACTGTGGTCCATTTCTGTCACTGATTCAGATCAAGGTCGCGACTCACTGAAAAGCCTAGCATTACCATCTTTGGATTTTCAGATCTGGAGAAAAAATTATGTGCATATTCAACAGAGACTTGTTCATCAACCTGCAAAGTTTCATCGATATCTGCCGCAGAATTTCTGAGAAAATGTTAGAGATGTAAAGGAAGCGTCACGGACGGAAACCGGAAATAAGAAACTATACATGTACTTCCATTTTTAAGCTGCGCATGAAACGGTGACTAAAAATCAGTGTTTGAACAACATTGTCAAAGGCTCCCCACACAAAATAAATATTTGAACACAAATGACAAAATGACACTTCTGTAGTATTATGATATTCATAAATAGTGAAATATGGTAGGTTGGTTTTGCTTTCTTGCCAGAGGTGTTGACAGATCGCTGACATGTTAGACCATTCACAAAAACCCAAATCTTTTTTCTTGACATAAATTATTGCTCAGACTGAATTTACTAGTCTGAAATTACGGCAGTAGGCCATCTTATTTGCCGTTTTTTCAAGCAAAGAATCAATGCACTCTATGCACCCAATAATCACAGGGCTCAAACGGAGCAGTGACATCAGATGCAACTGCCTCTGGTGATGCCAATCAGATCGATTGTCCGAAGATTCGATGCCAACAAGTTCACGATAATATTGTGAATAGCGTATCTATCAACCAACAGACGTATGAGTGATTCTAAATGAAACTTACCTTATCACGTGCACGATATTATTTACGTTGAATAATACAAGCTACATGTAAAAACTGCAGTGCTGGCCGCGTATTCATTCTCATAAAAAAATGTAATACTAGTAATAAAATCATGGCGTGTTTGATCAGTCCTTCCCAGAACTCTTAGATTTCCCCGGAAGTAGAAAGACTGCAGACGTTTCGTGGCTGCAAACATATCAGTTGCTGATACTCCATCGAAGGAATTTTATTTTTGTGTCGTTTGGTACACCCAGAAGCACAATATCATGCGCACAAGTTTAAGTTTATGTTACACCCCAAGTACGGTATGCATGCAAACGCCGTGTCTTCGACTTCCGGGATGCACTCATTGCTTCGCTGGCTACCGGCGTCCTTTGCGAATGGCTTGGTGCGCCATGACACTTGAGGCTCCCGCCTTCCTCTCTTATTCATGGCGCTTGGGGGCCTCTAGGAACAATTGCAATGAAACGAATAACAAATGAAGTCCGGGGCATAAGGCTAAATCGCAGGATACCTATAATGATTAATCTCAACTGCCAGGAGAGGATTAAACCACTGTGGTTAAACCATAGACTAGTAAACGCTTCTGGACATATTTATAGATTTTATTTCTAGGGAATGTTCAGCAGAATTAAAGTTTTGTTCCTTCTTAATCAACCAGTGAATGAATTAATGTAAAGGAGAGCATATAGGATACTACCTCGAAAATATGAAAGGGTTGTTTAGCTCACACACGTGGTTGTTATGCCATATTTATGTACAGTTCAAAGTCGGCCGGTGAAAAACTTCTTGGTGTAGATAGCTATTTCTGAAATGCGGATAAACGATTTTTGTTGATTTTGTCAAAAGTAAATATAAATTTTATTATTAGGCTTGACGAATGCTGTTTTGTCAATTGTTACCACCAGAAATACAATCCCATACGGTACCAGAAATAACATTTTATTTTACTTTGAAGAACACTTCTAAGCATCAACGAAAGCGATATATATAATTGTTCGTCGTCGTCAGTCGTCCGTACTTGGCGTCGTGTTTAAGTTAATAACTTTTAAAAAACGTTATTTTAACTATCAAAAACTATTGTATAATTTTATAGAATATCTTGAAATTGTTTCTGGGGTAAAAACAATATACAAGGAGTCAGTCCTTAAAAATGTGATATTTCCTGTATACGTGGCGTACATTGGATGGGGTCAGTCCTTTGAACAGTGTGATATTTCCCGTATACGTGGCGTACATTGGATGGGGTCAGTCCTTTGAAAAGTGTGACATTTCCCGTATACGTGGCGTACATTCGGTGTGGTCAGTCCTTTGAAAAGTGTGATATTTCCCGTATACGTGGCGTACATTCGGTGGGGTCAGTCCTTTGAAAAGTGTGATATTTCCCGTATACGAGGCGTACATTGGATGGGGTCAGTCCTTTGAAAAGTGTGACATTTCCCGTATACGTGGCGTACATTCGGTGGGGTCAGTCCTTTGAAAAGTGTGATATTTCCCGTATACGTGGCGTACATTGGATGGGGTCAGTCCTTTGAAAAGTGTGACATTTCCCGTATACGTGGCGTACATTCGGTGGGGTCAGTCCTTTGAAAAGTGTGATATTTCCCGTATACGTGGCGTACATTGGATGGGGTCAGTCCTTTGAAAAGTGTGATATTTCCCGTATACATTGGATGGGGTCAGTCCTTTGAAAAGTGTGATATTTCCCGTATATGTGGCGTACATTGGACGGGGTCAGTCCTTTGAAAAGTGTGACATTTCCCGTATACGTGGCGTACATTGGACGGGGCCAGTCCTTTGAAAAGTGTGACATTTCCCGTATACGTGGCGTACATTCGGTGGGGTCAGTCCTTTGAAAAGTGTGATATTTCCCGTATACGTGGCGTACATTGGATGGGGTCAGTCCTTTGAAAAGTGTGATATTTCCCGTATACATTGGATGGGGTCAGTCCTTTGAAAAGTGTGATATTTCCCGTATATGTGGCGTACATTGGACGGGGTCAGTCCTTTGAAAAGTGTGACATTTCCCGTATACGTGGCGTACATTCGGTGGGGTCAGTCCTTTGAAAAGTGTGATATTTCCCGTATACGTGACGTACATTGGATGGGGCCAGTCCTTTGAAAAGTGTGATATTTCCCGTATACATTGGATGGGGTCAGTCCTTTGAAAAGTGTGACATTTCCCGTATATGTGGCATACATTGGACGGGGTCAGTCCTTTGAAAAGTGTGACATTTCCCGTATACGTGGCGTACATTCGGTGTGGTCAGTCCTTTGAAAAGTGTGATATTTCCCGTATACGTGGCGTACATTGGACGGGGTCAGTCCTTTGAAAAGTGTGACATTTCCCGTATATGTGGCATACATTGGACGGGGCCAGTCCTTTGAAAAGTGTGACATTTCTCGTATACGTGGCGTACATTCGGTGGGGTCAGTCCTTTGAAAAGTGTGACATTTCCCGTATACGTGGCGTACATTCGGTGGGGTCAGTCCTTTGAAAAGTGTGATATTTCCCGTATTCTACGTGGCGTACATTCGGTGGGGTCAGTCCTTTGAAAAGTGTGATATTTCCCGTATACGAGGCGTACATTGGATGGGGTCAGTCCTTTGAAAAGTGTGACATTTCCCGTATACGAGGCGTACATTGGATGGGGTCAGTCCTTTGAAAAGTGTGACATTTCCCGTATACGTGGCGTACATTCGGTGGGGTCAGTCCTTTGAAAAGTGTGATATTTCCCGTATACGTGGCGTACATTCGGTGGGGTCAGTCCTTTGAAAAGTGTGATATTTTCCCGTATATCGGGGTTTACATTGGATGGGGTCAGTCCTTTGAGAAGTGTGATATTTCCCGTATAACATGGCGTACACATTCGATGGGGTCAGTCCTTCGAAAAGTGTGATATTTCCCGTATATATCACAGTGTATACGGACGGGGTCACACTGTTGAATGGCGTGAACTCGTAGACACAAGTGCGCTTGAAGAGCGTGATTCGGACAGGATCGGGTGGTATTCCATCACAATGTACAATGTGTAGTGTCTAACTGTAATGTATTCCATCACAATGTACAATGTGCAGTGTCTAACTGTAATGTATTGCATCACAATGTACAATGTGCAGTGTCTAACTGTAATGTATTCCATCACAATGTACAATGTGCAGTGTCTAACTGTAATGTATTGCATCACAATGTACAATGTGCAGTGTCTAACTGTAATGTATTGCATCACAATGTACAATGTGTAGTGTCTAACTGTAATGTATTGCATCACAATGTACAATGTACAGTGTCTAACTGTAATGTATTACATCACAATGTACAATGTCTAACGGTAATTTTAACATGTACTCTTTAGGTTAGATTTATTTGGAATATACATTGTAATGTTTTTTCAAGTGGTCAAGTCATTTGCAAAGGTGAGATTATTTTTTTATATTTATTTGCAGTCGTACACTTGCATAAAGGTAATTCTAACAGTAACATCACTCGTTGTTTCGAGCCAAGCATATTTTGGATGGCGTTTTCCCTTAGTTTTCCTCATTTATGAAAAGAGAATTCTTTGTTTTGTTTATAGCTGTTCTGTTTTTGAAAAACGTTTGTATTTACTGGTGGACTATATTCAGAACATAATGTTTCTCACATGGTCCAAGTGTAGAGTACATCTTTCTCATTATGTGATGAAATGCAACAATTAGCCCACTATGATACATACACTATGATACATACACTCATATACTATGATACATATAATATGATAAAACATTATGATACATACACTATGATACATACACTATGATACATACACTATGATACATATACTATGATAATACATTATGATACATACATTATGATACATACACTATGATACATATACCATGATTCATATACTATGATTCATACATTATGATACATATACTATGTTACATACACCATGATACATATACTATGATACATATAGTATGATACATACACTATGATACATACACTATGGTACATACACTATGATACATACACTATGATACATATACTGTGATACATACATTATGATACATATACTATGATACATACATTATGATACATATACTATAATACATACATTATGATACATATACTATGATACATACATTATGATACATATACTATGATACATACATTATTATACATACACTATGATACATATACTATGATACATACACCATGATACATATACTATGATACATATACTATGATACATACACTATGATACATACACAATGATACATACACCACGATACATATACTATGATACATACACTATGATACATACACTATGATGCATAGAGTATGTATATCATACTGGTCAAGTTTCTCAGCTTCACCTGTCTTACTGGCCAATCAACCTATTCGTGCAGTTCATTGGCCCACTGTCCCTTTTTTACAATAATGAGTTACGTAATACACGTTGTGACAAAACACAAACCGCGATATAACTTTATCGTACCTTTCTTCGTACGTTAACGGGAATTAAAACCAAATGTTAAAGCCTCGGCCAGGTGAAACTCTGAGGCGTGTTAGTTAACAGGCCAAAATGCAAGTCAAACTAAAATATAACAGTACTGTTGTATGTTCACCCACTTATATTAAAATAGAATTGACCTAATCTCGATATAATTGACAGACTGACAAATCACATTATTGTGTTAGTTTTAGAAATAGTTAACATTCGCTGACGTTGATCATGTCGAAACAACAAATAACAAATAGTCGTCTGACATGATATTAATGCATTGAATGCATCATAATATGGACATTACTTACACACGAATTACGACGCATTTTTATACATCAATAAATCATGTTTAGTAAATAGAATTGGTAGTAAATACTCGACACAGCAGTTGCTTTCGAAGGTTACTCGTAATTAATATCTTACAAGAATTCTGTTCGATTTTGACGCCCTATAAATTATGTAATTGTATCCACTCTTGTTGCAACGAGGACATTCAATTGTTTAATTTATTTAACGTGTTACGTTACAGGCATTGGTGGTTATTCTATTATTCATTGTAGCATTTGCTGCTGCCTTTCACATGCTAATGCGAAAACTGGTAAGTCTGTTTAACATCTGATTGAGCAAATATAAATTGTAATCTGCACCAACGTATACTCGATGTTAATGTGAGATATCGTGTTGACACACGTTCTGTCGCCATTAAACAGATGTATATTTAAATATTACAATGTATTTTGCATTAGTCCGATATACTTTGTAACACATGATATCACAGGAATAGTATAGGCAAGTATATTTATATTAATCTATGCAGGAAGTATTTTCTACGCCTGTGGATTCAGCAATGAAAGTTCTTGTTATGACCATCGGTGAATTGGACTACACAGATATGTTTTATGATATAGATCTCGAACCATTTGCAGTTGCCTCTCAAGTCCTTTTTGTCATCTTTCTTTTTCTGATGCCAATCGTGTTGATGAATCTTATGGTGAGTCTCTGTTCTGTCTATGTGAAAATCTCACTGTGAGTCTCTACCCAGTATTTTTTTAATATTATTACGAGTTTCTACCCTGTTCATGTTTGAATCTGGGGGTGAGTCGCTTCTCTGTTCGTGTTTGAATCTCGTGACGAGTCTCTTCTCTGTTCGTTTTTGAATTTATCGGGGAGTCTCTAACCTGTTCATGTTTGAATCTTACCGGGCGTCTCTACTCTGTAAATTTTTTAATCTTATTACGAGTCTCTACCCTGTCCATGTTTGAATTACTCGGGGAGTCTCTAACCAGTCCATGTTTGAATTCTTCTGGGAGTCTTTACCCTGTTCAAGTTTGAATCTGATTTGAGTCTCTGGTGGGTATCTGTTCTGTCTATGTTTGAACTGCGCTTTTCTTTCATGAACAGTGTATAGAATCAAGCAATAAACATCCATCGCAGTCTGGTATACCATGCGATATTGCAGAATTCACGATATTTATGCATGATCCAATATGTGGTCTATTGCTATTATATTATACCAACTCCAATTTAAATTTAAATCAATTTATTTAAAAATAACTTCATTGAAACATCGGGACACCAAGACTCGTGCACATAAGTAATACAACATCTAAGAAACAATCTATTTGCAGCCATGGTTAAACGAAATGGTCCATACAACGATAAATCATTGTAGATACATAGAGTGGTGAGGCAAATTTGCACTCATAATTCAGTTCAGTTGTTTTGCTCGCACCTAAGTTGATATATGTAAATTGTCTCGATCAACATAAACGGGTTTACACGCTAGCTACTGCATTTTGTGGCGGCGTTGAGTAATTTTGAAAAACTTATCTCCTCCGAAAATACCCCGAGGGTTGCAATGTTCTTCTTTACTTTCTATGTCCGCATCGCAAAATTAAACACAAACTGGGCGTTTGGGATCTGCTTCTAAACTATAATAAACCGTGGCTTGACGTCCAATAAAACACGCATAATTAAAAACACTCTTTTGTCCAATTAGAACGACGTACTCAGGCTAATTCAATAATAAATTGGGTCTATTTGATCTATTGTATTTTTTGTCTTTGCTTGACTCCTTAGGTCGGTATTGCAGTGGGGGACATTAATTTGGTACAAGAAACAGCATATGTTGAGAAGGTCGAAATGCAGGTAAGTTTTTGTGTTGCTCGCATTCACTGAATAAATAAATAAATAAATAAATAAATAAATAAATAAATAAATAAATAAATAAATAAAAAAAAACAAAAAACAAATAAATAAATAAATAAATAAATAAATAAATAAATAAATAAATAAATAAATAAATAAATAAATAAATAAAAATAAATAAATAAATAAATAAATAAATAAATAAATAAATAAATAAATAAATAAATAAATAAATAAATAAATAAATAAATAAAAATAAATAAATAAATAAATAAATAAATAAATAAATAAATAAATAAATATAAATAAATTTGTTTGATACTTCGTTTGTTTATTTATTTTCTTTATTTCTCCAGGGTACAGCGGGTACACCCAGTTACAGTTTCCAAATAAAACAGGCAATGTAGTATATACAAAAGTAAACGAAATAAAACGTTAGCTAAGATTAGTGAAATACAGTGTCGTGTAAAAACATAAATTAATGAATAATTGAAATACTTTATTGAAGTCGTATCTTCCCTGAAATATTTATATGACAACACAAAAAATTACACAGAACGTTTGAATTACAGAACAATTAAACTATACAAAAAACTTTGCATTGAATAATCAAGACACTGATAGTTATCGACTGAAAAACATAACATAATTATTTAAAAGTGCAGCGTTGGACTATGCAGAAATTTCATCAAATAATCATCTGTGAGGTACGAATTAAAATGGATGTGATTTGAGCGTTATATATTCTTTGTTCTAGGTTGGTCTAATAGGCGGAATTGAACAAACATTGCCAACATGGCTGCAACGGAAGATGTATTTACCTAAATTGGTCAAACATCCACATGTAAAAACTGGTTGGAAGAAGGTAACTATTAGCTTAGAATGTCACAGACATGTATTCTCCAATCAAAATATTTCACATTTCAAAAGCATCTTTACTGAACTCATTACAGATACAAAGCAGATTTTCAAAAAGGAAAAGCAACGTTAAATTAGGTGACAATACTCGCGACCAACCTGATGACACAATTGAGAATTTACAAGAATATGTTGAAGATTTCAAACATGAGTAAGTATTATGTCAGGTAGCATGTACGTAGGTATATGTAACTAACCCGAATTGCGTTCTACACTAGATATATATATTGTTATGAATTGCTGGATATGTTTATTCCCCAGATATATCTATAAAAACTCTTAAATTAGATGCGAATTTCGTACCCAATTCAATTCAATTTAAATAATGTAATATTTTATTATTGTGGAGTCTGGTTAAACTCTGGTGGCAGCCATGTTTGTTTTTATCATTGAAGGACGCTTACGCGCGTAATCATTCCATATTTGGAATTCGCATTTCCTAATATGTTAGGATGAAAATATCCCGTAAAATAACGCAAAATTACGACACGCCGTAACTTATGGCCTTACGGTTACAGATATATAATAATTGTATTTATTTCTTCAGTGTGGAATCAAGGCTCAAGGTCATGGGTCAGATGATGGAACTTCAGGGCGGGTTGATGCAAAAGATGGCTGAGAAAATGGAAGTTATTTTTGACGAAGCTGACTTCAGAGCAATGGAAGATGCTTTGGATTGAGTTTTATTTTAAAAAATAAGTTTAATTACACTCGTTCTGGGAACCAGGAAATGTGGTTAATGTATGATTCAAGCTATAACACTTGTAATACTTGTAATTTCAATTATTCAACTTGTTAATTAATTATAATTGGATGTCATATAATAATTTAAAACCTTATTTGCATTAAGAAGAATATTTTTGCGGATCTTGCCAACCAAACATTTTTTACCCTGCCATTGAGATTTAATTATATTGATATTAATGCCACAGCTAACCAAATTTGAGTTAAACTTCAAATTATCATATCTATTTCGTACGAATAGACCTAGCTCGAGCCATTCCATTAGAGCGCGTCCGTTCCATTACAGAGCGTTCCATTAGAGAGCGGTCACGTGACGTGTGATCACCTGACAAGTGCTGGATACACGCTCTAACGGAAAATACCGTTAGGTTTAGCGAATTTACGAACCGTTACGAAAGAGTTTGCTCGTTCGAAGACCGTTTTTGTAAAAGCGACAGCCTTGGTCGATACACTGTTCATTTACACAATCTTTCCTGGCACCATACACACTAACACTGTTAGCGGCGGAGTGAAACGCGCCCATGTCATGTCATTAACCGATTACTGACGTCTATGTATTTCATGTCTTTGGCATGAAAGCTATAAATATATATAAAATACAATGCCTTGCTATCCTTTGAACATTTCAAATATTTAATTAGTCTAGGTTTTTTTTTTCATTCCATTGGAGACGAGTCGCTCTTCGTTCCATTACAGAACGGTATGACCCAAACCACCCTCTAACGTCGCTCTATTTACTCGATTTGATATGGGAGCAATTAAATATATTTAATACAATATATTCAAACAGTTTTGAACATTTCAATTATTTAATTGGCCAAGCGATATTGTCATTCCATTACAGACGAGTCGCTCTTCATTCCATTACAGGACGGTATGACCCAAACCACCCTTTAACCACGCTCTATTTACTCGATTTGATATGGGAGCAATTAAATATATTTAATACAATATATTCAAACAGTTTTGAACATTTCAATTATTTAATTTGCCAAGCGATCGTGTCATTCCATTACAGACGAGTCGCTCTTCATTCCATTACAGGACGGTATGACCAAAACCACCATCTAACGTCTCTCTATATACTTGAATTGACATGGGAGCTATTAAATATAATTATTAAAATATATTCAAACAATTTTGAACATTTCAATTATTTAATTGGCCAAGCGATCGTGTCATTCCATTAGAGACAAGTCGCTCTTCATTCCTTTACAGGGCGGTATAACCCAAACCACCCTCTAACCTCGCTCTATTTACTCGATTTGACATGGGAGCTATTAAATATAATTAATACAATATATTCAAACAGTTTTGAACATTTCAATTATTTAATTGGCCAAGCGATATTGTCATTCCATTACAGACGAGTCGCTCTTCATTCCATTACAGGACGGTATGACCAAAACCACCATCTAACGTCTCTCTATATACTTGAATTGACATGGGAGCTATTAAATATAATTATTAAAATATATTCAAACAATTTTGAACATTTCAATTATTTAATTGGCCAAGCGATCGTGTCATTCCATTAGAGACAAGTCGCTCTTCATTCCTTTACAGGGCGGTATAACCCAAACCACCCTCTAACCTCGCTCTATTTACTCGATTTGACATGGGAGCTATTAAATATAATTAATACAATATATTCAAACAGTTTTGAACATTTCAATTATTTAATTGGCCAAGCGATATTGTCATTCCATTACAGACGAGTCGCTCTTCCATTTCATTACAGGACGGTATGACCCAAACCACTCTCTAACGTCGCTCTATTTACTTGAATTGATATGGGAGCTATTAAATATATTTAATACGATATATTCAAACAGTTTTGAACATTTCAGTTACTTAATTGGCCAAGCGATCGCGTCATTCCATTACAGGCGAGTCGCTCTTCATTCCATTACAGGACGGTATGACCCAAACCACCCTCTAACGTCGCTCTATTTAATTGAATTGGTATGGGAGCTATTAAATATATTTAATACAATATATTCAAACAGTTTTGAACATTTCAGTTATTTAATTGGCCAAGCGATATTGTCATTCCATTACAGAAGAGTCGCTCTTCGTTCCATTACAGGACGTATAACCCAAATCACCCTCTAACGTCGCTCTATTTACTTGAATTGATATGGGAGCTATTAAATATAATTAATAAAATATATTCAAATAGTTTTGAAAATTTCAATTATTTAATTGGCCAAGCAATATTGTCATTCCATTACAGACGAGTCGCTCTTCATTCCATTACAGGACGGTATGACCCAAACCACCCTTTAACCACGCTCTATTTACTCGATTTGATATGGGAGCAATTAAATATATTTAATACAATATATTCAAACAGTTTTGAACATTTCAATTATTTAATTTGCCAAGCGATCGTGTCATTCCATTACAGACGAGTCGCTCTTCATTCCATTACAGGACGGTATGACCAAAACCACCCTCTAACGTCGCTCTATTTACTTGAATTGACATGGGAGCTATTAAATATAATTATTAAAATATATTCAAACAGTTTTGAACATTTCAATTACAGACGAGTCGCTCTTCATTCCATTACAGGACGGTATGAACCAAACCACCCTTTAACCTCGCTCTATTTACTTGCATTGATATGGGAGCTATTAAATATAATTAATAAAATATATTCAAATAGTTTTGAACATTTCAATTATTTAATTGGCCAAGCTATCTTGTCATTCCATTAGAGACAAGTCGCTCTTCATTCCATTACAGGACGGTATGACCCAAACCACCCTTTAACCTCGCTCTATTTACTTGCATTGATATGGGAGCTATTAAATATAATTAATAAAATATATTCAAATAGTTTTGAACATTTCAATTATTTAATTGGCCAAGCGATATTGTCATTCCATTACAGACTAGTCGCTCTTCGTTCCATTACAGGACGGTATTACCCAAACCACCCATAACGTCATCCTATTGATTTGAAATGTGAGCTATAGTATATATTTAATATAATGTATTCAAACAGTTTCCAACATTTCAATAATTTGATCAGCCATATTCACGTATTATGTGCTCATCCCGTTACCTATATTATTTCACAAACCATCGATTTAAATTGATAAGTATAAACAGAATATGGTAAACACATTGTTAATGCTTGAAATAAACATGCCTATTTATCAGATAAAAAACATGTTATTTAATGAAGTCATGAAACACACAACGTCATAGTAATATTTCCTTTAATTCAAAGTTAGTTAAAGCGGGGGTCGTCACCTGCGCACGCGCGGGAATTGAGTCCAAAGCGAGGATAACTGATTTCCGGAGGGTGTAAAAAGTGAATGCCTACTTAGGGTAGTTTGCTACCACTAAAAATACCCAGAAATCCAGCTAAAGGGATTGGGTTACTGTAATGTTAAAGATTCTGAAATAAAAATATAGGGTCACCGACTTTTTCTAAGAAAGGGTATCAAATATTGATGAAAAATGCATGTTAGAATAGTTTTTTTTTGTTTTTTTGTTAGATTAGTTTACAATGTTGGAATGTTATAAGATGGCGGCTCTTTATATACATTTAGTAGATAACTATGTAGCATGTTATTATATAGTGGTTAGATAGCGAGAAATTTACTTCAAATGTGACTTAACGCAGCACTCTTACATTACTCTTAGTTGGCTTTATTTACTTAGAGGGCCAGTTATATAGTAGATATGATTTGTGCATGATATGTACTTTGAAGTCAAGCCAAACAATATAATGCTCCCTAAAGAAAGACCTCTTCAACTGTAGCAAGCAAGTTACAGTTTTTTATATCACTTTTCATTCTCTATATATTCAACTTTTCATCACTATTATGTAGTCCGTCATATTGATTCTCCAGCAAAAAACTGTGGGTAAAGTGTGACATCATATCCACTGTTGTAAAAAATTGAGAAATTGTATTAATTTATAACGTGAAAAATACTGAAGCGAATTTGTTCAAATTGTCAGTGTGCATATTACTCACGTGTATAATTGTAGTAATGGAAATTAGAATGTTACAAATAAACATAAAGTGAAGATATTGCCAAAAACGTGAAAACAATAACAATCATTATTTTAATCATTAAAAGTAGAATGACATTGTTTTGTTCCTTTTTGTTGCCAACAGGTTATATATCACCCGTATAACCTATTCACATTGATAAATTGTATACAATATAAGGACATTTGAGCATTTGGTAGAAAAACACACAAATGAATACTAGTATTTACATTTCCGTCCTGACAACTATTTTTATATGCTTGTTTGGCGCCGGTACATACATGCTACCACGTTCTACACTTTCAGCCAATTTGAAGTTCGAAGTTATAGATGAAATCATTTGTCAATTTCTGACAACAGAGAATATGATGTCATACTTTACCCATAATACTTTGTTGAAGAATCAAGATGGTGTACTACATAAATTATTAAAAAGTTAAATATCTAGAGAATGAACTGTGATATGAAAAAACTGTAAATTGTATGTTTTTATGTTGTCAGACTTTTCTTTTAATATATAACATTCAAATTATTTGTGTATTTAGCTTGCTATTGGATTTGATGTTTGAATGCATCTTTAACTACATCTTCCTACAGGAACTTATTCAAGCAAAATATATTTCCCCATGTTTGACCGCATACATTGGTGTTGATGTGGTGGAATGAATTATATATCGTTGTTTCCTAAATTATTAAAAGTTGATGGTAATAAAGCTATATACTCATATAAACTAAATACATGTAACTAAATACATGTAAATATAAATCATGACAGCAACTTCAACTGTCATAAACGAAAACCACTCTGTGTATAACTCCCAGATAAAATATAATTACACGTTCATCTTTTCACTACGCGTAACTAGTCCCAAACCCCATGCGTTTTCAATCTTGTGTTAAACCGTTCTAAACTGTCAGAGATGCACAATTCGAAATGTGATCAACAGTAATGAAGTTAATAATTCTACCAAAGATACGATACAACAGAGTGAGGAAAATTGTTGTACCATACATATATAGTTCCAGAGTTTCAACTTTTACTCATGCTTGTTAAGTGGTTCTTGAATTACATATGGAGCAACTACTAATTGCTTATTAATATACGTAATTAAATTACTGACTTACATTAATAATTAATTAGTTCCACATTGCACTTATTGACCAACATTTCTTTGACAACCACCTAATAAATTTCGAATTAACTGTTAACTGAACTTCCAGTTACGGAAAACATAACACATTAAACAAAATAAAAAATCTATGGCACCCGTAACTCGAAGTTACAATGCCTGTGTGGCACCAGTAGTTACTAAATTATAATAATGGTCATCATTATATAGGATATTGAATGCTCTTCCTAATAATGCATGTAATACAAATAAATTGATGAAACCTATATATTGTTTTACTATCATACCTGTACATGTTCATGTTACTGATACATCTCTAATAATCAGAAGATACATGCACTGTAATTTACATATCAAGTATAGTTCTCTGCATCATATATCTCATATTGCTGTCATCTCATTTTTACAGGCGCCTTGTGTGGCATCCAAATAATAACACATGGTAGTTTTGTATTTTCATGACTCGTTCATACAGAATCGCATTGAATACTTGGAGCAAGGGTAACACTATCGAGTATAGTATTTGCAACAAAGAAATAGCTATTGCATAACATAAACCAGTGTTGGTGTTTCATGTTCCCATACACGATCTTGCAATTCTGTTGCAGGTAATATTTCTGTTCATAAGATTTTGTAGCCTAGTGTGTTGCTATGATAGGTTCGAGCACATGGTCATTGCTATGTTATGACATTGAATAGCATTCTTAAATGTGTTTTATGACGAACTTTCTTTAATTATAAAATAACAGCCAAATATGTCAAAGAGCATACACGGACAACACTTAGGTATTGTGCTATGTTGTGTATTTCAGGTGTTAATTACAGTTTATACATTAAGATGCGGCTCCCAATAGTATGAGATGGATATATACATAGTACAGATGATAAGTATCAACTGCCGATACATTATACATGTACATCTATTTAGCTTTACATTCATCACTGCTTGTAGCGTAATGATTTAATATTTCTTTACATGAGAAGTTGAAATATGCTGATGCTGGATCACTTCTCCTTCATGACTTATCTCTTCATGGGTGTGCCTACATCCAATAATAAAAAAAATTGTGGTTATGTGTATAATATTGGAAGAATTTTCGATGAATCTACTGCGGAATATGTATAAATTACCTATCTTTAATTCACAAAAACTGATGCCCATATATGGTCCTTTAGGTTAGGTTAAGTTAAAGTTCGCAAACATAGCATGTCAACACAAAACGCTACTACCACCACAACTGAAAAAGAGAACGTTTTCACTTGTAAGCTCTTGTGATGAAACATGTATTTAAGTATGGTACACCGGCACTATATATTATACTTCACTGTTGAATGTGTGATGAAATTACTAAGTCTTACTAATACTTGATGAGCGGTGCGTGTTCCAATATAGTATTTCATTTCATATAGCTATTCATGTGAGAGTATCCTGTACCAAAAATGCATGATTGTATAAAGTAAAATGACTACCATGTATTATATGTGAATGTCACATAGAAGATTGTTACAACAAGATCAGCTAGCTGTGCACTAGCATGTATTTAGTTTTTATTGTTTGAACCAGTATATTTTGTTATTATAATATGTTATTGATTGCTTATTATATATTTATGCTAATAGTCATGATTTCTACAAAAAACATGCCTGTGACTGTGAAATGCCAAACCACACATTTACCGTTTTGTGTTTGTGTTCCACTGAAATAGACAATTATTGATTTTTTGGTTGAAAATGATTATTCGTATCCGAGAAAATTTGGGATATTTCTCTTGTTGTAGCCATGCCCACCGATCCTGAAACAGTCGACTGTTTTCGGCTTTCCGACTCTAGCCGAATTAAAAGTGCTCCATCAAACGCCAAAATATGAGAGGAAGCAATGCTCTTGTACTATACTTTTATAATACTGCGTCATTTAATAATAATATTAACGATATATATTTTTCGGTCTGCGTTTTTTTTAAACGTTATATTTTTGGCGTAATGGTGTGAGAAATTACGCGTTTTCAAACGATCCGAAGTTGTAACATCAGTATACGCAAACCCTAAAATCAATGAGAAAAAGTTGGGATGGACATTCTCTTTATATTCTCGTCATACCATAGACCCCCACGCGAAACAATTGCCCCCATTTATAAAAGAACAACTTGGACAAATGTTTTGGGATTCTGGATAACATTTTGAAGAGACCATATAGTCTGGAAGCTAAGGCCAAGAATTTGGAGTTTAACTGCACCACACGTCAAACATTGTGGAAACAGACTTTTCTTATGCAAGATATTCTGACTTTTTCAAAAACGCTAGTTTCCAGAACAAAGATTTTATTTTTTTTCAAATCTGATTGCCACGTTCATAGTTGTATTGTTTTATTTATAACATGTTATAATTATAGAAAATAAAATGATAACCTTCAGAATAATATTGAGCAAAAATAGTGTTGTGAAGACTATATGTTCTGAAAAAACAAAACACGCAATATATACAATTTTCGTTGAAAAAACAGGTTTGTTGGTAATTTCTGAATATGCAAATTAGCTAATTAGCATATATGATGTCATAAATAATTTGGCCAATCCACGATCTACATTTTGATACCAACTTTACTTGTATATCTTTATATGTATTGAAAATATAGATCTTTTAATGATTTCATAACATTTTCAGGTTGCCATAACAACATGTCAACTTTCACCACTTTTAGGGCATTTTCCGCCCTGGAAACAGGCATTTTTGAAAATGTCAGATAATTTTGCGTAAGAAAAGTCTGTTTCCACAATGTTTGACGTGGGGTGCAGCTAAAACCGTTTTTAGAAGGCTTTTGAGAAGTAGCTTCCAGACTAATATAGTTCGTGTTATGTAAGAGGTAGCAATGACGTGACGCGAAAACCGATGCGTCTACAGTAAATCACGCAGCATTCACATGCAATTGTTTTTAATTATGCTGTCTAAAATTTACTGAATTGTTTTGTGATTGGTGTTGATTTCACACTTCTGTGATCTTTTCTTGCAATGTGATCTGCGTAATAAGTGGACTGTCAATATTTTGCGTCCACGTATTCTTTAATGTGATGTCGTAATTATGACAATCGCGATAACTCGAGTCGACATATACATAACGATCGTTGAGAGAGAGTTCTACGGCAATAGTAGTCGGCACTTCAACCGACTTCATCGACCACAATGCAATTGACTGTGATTGTACATTACACGGTTGATCGCGGCGACCAGGCGCGTCAGAAAGGATATATTTTGTATCTAACTCAACCCTGTACGATAAACTTATAACGATAATATGTGGTCTATATGGTCCACTCATTCTCGAGAAACAAATACCTGAGTAGCAATTCAGTCAAAGACAAGAAAATTGAATAAGAAATGCGTCTTACATACATTAACGGCAATGTACGCTGACCAGCAAGTTATCCTTCATATGTCACAAAGGATATTTGAGTACTAGTATGCAAATGAGGAGTTAATGAAGAGCCTCGTTTTAAAATACATTAAAATAACATTTTAAACCTACATTTGAAACCCATTTTTTCACTTTGAAAATTTATTTTATACTTAATAACGTAAAAAATACTGATATTGATGCACCAATAAATGATTTTGGCCAAAAAATAGCAGGCATTTCACAATACGCATTATATGCGTATATTATAGCCATTCAAATATATAAAAATCACGCAGGAATTAAACATACCAATGATACAGATTCTTCCCGTATCCGACAAATGAACTAAACACAATTCTGGAGAAATCAATAGTATAATACTAAGGCGGTTATCTTGGAGTTATGCAAATAAGGAATGTTAAAATGATCACATGATTCGCTCAAGAGACATTCTAGTACCTTTTAACAAGAATGTCGCTTTTTAAATCAAAAACAAATATTAATTGGAGGTGTTGATATGCCGTGTTATGGTATCGTGATGACCATTTCGGATTTATGCAAAATTAGAAAAAAATACCCAAGGATGATGTCATGCCACCATACCGATTCATCAAGTCTATCGTCCCAGGAAACAAAATGCATCAAAATATTTTGTATTGACTCCAAATACAGGTCCAGCTCAAAAACCCATTTGCCTGCCGGGCGATATATGTCATTGAATAAATTAGACGACCACCGAAGGTGACGCAATTAAACGCCTAATGAGATGGATTTAACGTCGCTATAATCAGGAAATAGGTTTATGTATATGATGTTCAGACATCATTCATTCAGTTAGCAACTGAATAGCAACTGAATCAGCAATAGCCTTTGTGCGTACTTCAAACAATACAAATCGATTGGCGAATAAATAATTGAAATTTACTACATATATTCTTCATCTCCTATGTAAAATAAAATAAATACAGTGACGCAGAGAGTGGTTTCTGCCATAGTGGCCTCTAAATAATGAGGAGAGACATGTCTATAATGGAATGACACGATCGCTCGGCCAATTAAATAATTGAAATGTTCAAAACTGTTTGAATATATTTTATTAATTATATTTAATAGCTCCCATATCAATTCAAGTAAATAGAGCGACGTTAGAGGGTGGTTTGGGTCATACCGTCCTGTAATGGAACGAAGAGCGACTCGTCTGTAATGGAATGAAAATATCGCTTGGCCAATTAAATAATTGAAATGTTCAAAACTGTTTGAATATATTTTATTAATTATATTTAATAGCTCCCATATCAATTCAAGTAAATAGAGCGACGTTAGAGGGTGGTTTGGGTCATACCGTCCTGTAATGGAACGAAGAGCGACTCGTCTGTAATGGAATGAAAATATCGCTTGGCCAATTAAATAATTGAAATGTTCAAAACTGTTTGAATATATTTTATTAATTATATTTAATAGCTCCCATATCAATTCAAGTAAATAGAGCGAGGTTAAAGGGTGGTTTGGGTCATACCGTCCTGTAATGGAACGAAGAGCGACTCGTCTCCAATGGAATGACTAATTAAATATTTGAAATGTTCAAACGATAGCAAGGCATTTTATTTTATATATTTTATAGCTTTCATCCCAAAGACATGAAATACATAGACGTCAATAATCGGTTAATGGCATGACATGGGCGCGTTTCACTCCGCCGCTAACAGTGTGAGTGCGTATGGTGCCAGGAAAGATTGTGTAAATGAACAGTGTATCGACCAAGGCTGTCGCTTTTACAAAAACGGTCTTCGAACGAGCAAACTCTTTCGTAACGGTTCGTAAATTCGCTAAACCTAACGGTATTTTCCGTTGGAGCGTGTATCCAGCACTTGTCAGGTGATCACACGTCACGTGACCGCTCTCTAATGGAACGCTCTGTAATGGAACGGACGCGCTCTAATGGAATGGCTCGCGCTAGGTCTCTCTCATTTCGTATGCTTCCAAACACGTATATAAATATCACAATGTACGCATACGTTATACTACGCCATTATAGTAATATAGTAATGTGCTGTTAACAACTAATATATATATATATATATATATATATATATATATATATATATATATATATATATATATATATATATATATATATATATATATATATATATATATATATATATATATATATATATATATATATATATATATATATATATATATATATGACATTGTGCAATGTACGCATTGAGTTGTAATAATTTATAATTATCAGTCTATTTCTTAACTACTGTTAAACTCGATATTGGAATAAATTTGTACATGTCTTTTTTGTATAAGAGTGAGGCAAATCATTTGTATGCATGGGGTTATTTTACGGATATGATTATTTGTAATTGCATTAGTATATTTAAATTCGGATCACCTACCTCTATACCATCATGCCCCATTCACATGCGATGCTGAACCGGTCGAACAATTTACATCTGGTAGCCTGTGTGTCTTGTTGAGCGCACCACTGCAATGACAAAAAGACTTGTCTAATTTCAGATTGTTGAGTAGTTGCAGTTAAACAACTAATAAATTAGTGCCGACCATATGCATTCATCGAAACTTGACGACAAGCTTCACACATATAGAAAACTACAATTCTTCATGTGACCACTGCTTGTTGTATTAGATGATACCAGCGCCGTCACTTTACCAAGAAAATTTGGCCGTAGCTATTGGATCAATACTGACATGTCGTAATGTAAAATCTCATTTCAGTATAAAATTGCGAGTTTTCTCAGAATGATGCATGGAATGCAGGTAATTATAGAAAATACATCTACACGAATAGCCACTGCTATAATGTGAGAATACTACGTAAACTGGCCATATTCAGACGGTTAATGTGAATGCATTTTCATTTTCACTGCTGTTCGTGAGGATGCAATCGATGAAACTATGGCCTGCTACTAAATTCTCAGTACTGTTACTGAAATCTCATTGGTGAGGACTTACAATTTCATCGATTGCTGTGTGAAGTTCTGATGAGATTGTGAATTCACGCCAGTACACGTAGAATGCTTTTCACTGAGTGTGTTCTCTCGAAATAACAATTCATTCTATACAAATTGATCAGTCCAAGTAGAATTCTCGCAATCAGTAGTGGACATGACACTGCATCGGTTAGAGCCCCATCTGGGACTTACATGTCTAATTTATTCAGCAATTACTGACAAGCCATGATTGATGGTTTGCATAATACCTTATTTGGTTGAAGCTATTTATATATTTATACTGAATTTCTATTATATTGGTATATATTTTAAAGGCGGGTACATTGTACATGTTCACGACGTTGCTGATGACGTAAAAATAAAAAAAAAAACTACATAACTATCAAACCCCCCATGTGTAGAATTTATTGTTATTGAGTGAAATGCAATCACGTTTATGTTTTAACATGCATCTCTCGTGGAACAATGCTTGTCAATCTGGAATGAAATTGAGCTTATACTGATTACTAGTACTCTCTGTATTACATAGAAATAACCGACAGGGGAGTGTGTTGATGACAATGCCAAATAAAATCATTTAAATTCTTCACAGATAATTATATCGCAAGAATGATTTATGTTGAGAAGATTTACATAACAACATAAAACCGCATAACACCATTGTACATTTCAGAAAGCATACTTACACTATTAGTAATAGTCCATACACAACATATAGTGTGAGTGAACCAGATCTATCCACAGTAAATAAATACTCTGAAAGCTTGGGTCCATATTGGAGAACACTGTCAGATTTGACACGTTTTGTTTGTAATATTGTAGCACATACTGCCATGCTAGGTGACGCAGCTGTTTCACAACTAAAACAATGGCCAGTTGAGTCGATGCATGGAATGTAATTACCTTCCACGGTATACACAACGCACAATTTGATTCGCCGAAAGACCTGCAATCTGGCAACAAATAAGTTGCTCCCCGGTCAGTGTTAAGTATTAGGGTTGTATTTGTATTTCAGGTTGATCACTCTCTGGCGTCTAAAGATCCTTGAAAGCGACAGCAGAGCCGGTCAGTACGATTATTAACGGATGTCGTATTCCGCCGTAAATCAGAGTTACCAACTATTGTTTTTTTTTCTGTTGATATTGATAACTAAGTCTCTCTGCCTCGAGACCATTTCAACATAAACAAGTCAATCAAACGTTTCCATTGTATTATCATCCTTTATTAGCCTAAAACTATATTATATTTGCAATTAATATTGTTGCAATAATACGATTTGACAAAGGACATAACTTGTCCAAAAAATCGTCAGTCTAAATTGGTAGTGACGTACGTCTGACGAAGCATACTCGATGCGAGCGAATGCTGTTTGTGCAATCCGTGTTCACCAGATGTTGCGCTTTCCGAGGTTTTATCAGTTCCTGGAGGTATAAAATAATCTCTATAATGTTCGTCATCCATAATATGTATTAGCGCTTACACTGCTGTATGGTCTCGGTAACTGTACCATGGGTAACTCTTCTGCATCAATGGTGATATCCAGTTTCTCGCTTATTTTCCTCAGCATTTCAGTTTGTTGTTGTAGGATATTACACACTTGGCGCTGACTGTTGGTAAACGAACATTTCGAGTCAGACGGTGATGAGACCATAAATACATATTTTAATGATATGCAACATGTAGCATGTAGTGTTCACGCGCTAGCCTGGACGTTTCTGGCACGTGCGACATGCGCGTCTCCAGAAAAACATACACGCATTCCGTCCGCGTAACATAATGTCATAATCGATGACAAGTTCGATCTAATATTATATATATTGAGTATTTAACTACAAGAGTTCATAAAATACCTAAGTTTCTGTTTGATTATCTCTTGTTTCAGTTCTTCTAGTCTCATCTTATCTCTATCTTTGTCACTGATACTTACAAACTCAGTGTCGTTGGAGCTGCCGATGAAAAAACGTATCACCTTAAAAAAGAAATGATCAACATATAAGTGTTATCATAAATGTTTGGTTTGGTAATATGTGTAGATTTCATTGATTATTTGGATGTCGGAGAATTAGTGTATATAACCAAACAAACCACTGACATCAAGTCATCAAGAAAATAATCTTTCCAACTATCAAACGTAATTAACAATGAATTAATCAATTCAGCAGTTGATCCAACCATCAATATATCCAGCAGTCAATCAATCTACCAGTGAGCCACACACTATGTCAATCAGTCTATATATAACCCCCTACATATACATGACATTATCAACACATTACAGCAATTACAATGGTAAATCCATTACATATCTCTAGTTTAAATAAAATCTGGTATGGATTCGCAGTGCAAAAACATAGTCAGCTAGTTGACACCCTAACCATCATACAAGGCGTCACTTATCAACAACAACACCTCAAACACACAGACAAACACAAGCAACGATCGAACCTTGTTTATTCTTGTATCGTTCTTTTTATTTGGCTCCACCATGACTTCCCTGGCATATACTTTACGTTGAAAACACAGTGGCATTTTCCTATCAATGTCAGTGATGAGTTCGACCTATTACGATATAGTAATAAAAATTACAAACAATCTCATAATTATATTGCACAGCATGCAAGAATGGAAAAATGAATGACGTCAGCTGCTGACAATTGGGCAATTCATTTTTTTGTTGTGTCCCCCTAAGTCTCAAGTTAATCTTGAAAACCGGTAATTAGTAACTATACTGACCTGCATAGCGAGACGTCTCAGAAAAGCCCCTTTTTGTACACCCTCAATGTCGCCAACCGAGATACCGATCTAAAACAGAAACATGTTTATTTTAATAATATTGTCAGCTAGTTTCACAATAACGGCGGTTGAACTGATTACATGCGGTGATGTAATGTTTCGGTATCTCTCAAAACACAAGAAAACGAATGATCTTCTCAAATTACTCAAATATTGACAATTTCTAAATTCAAATAGCCGACAGGTAAAAGTACATATCATTGGAGAGAAAGAGGTAGAAGAACGGGTCCAGTGTAACATACCATAAGATTTATCAACACAATTGGCATAAGGAACAGAAAGATGACGAATACAATTCGACTGCTTGCTTCAAACGGTTCCAGAGAAGTATCAGTGTGAAATATGTCTGCGTAGTCAAATTCTCCAATGGTCATCACAAACGTCTTAATCAAAGCGCCACCTAGAGTGTTGAACTGTTCCTACAGCGGGGGAAAATAAATCATAACTACCATACCCATAGTGATTTGGGTTATCAATCAAAATATCGCTGTGGCCATCAATCGTGAGTCATTGTGGTTTTCAATCATCACGTCACTGTGATTTTCAATCATGACGTCACTGCGGTTATCAATCATGACGTCACTGTGGCTATCAACAAGTTCAATACTATCATGAAAGCCTTCATACTATAGCAAAGGTACATCCTATTAAGCGTGAATCTTAGCTTTATTTCCTATACTGCGATATCGTGCAAATCAGTTATAAACATGGGTTCTCATGTTATAATGCAGAACAATGACTAACAAATATGCTGAATAAGCGCGTGTGCATTATAACTGGTTATTCCTGCTCTCCTAGAGCCATAAATATTGCATTCCCTTTAGTGGTACGTGTATTAATATTCAGTAGTGTGTGCGTTAATGCGAAGGAATTTGCACTTACCAAACGAGCTAACATTATAAAGAATGCTGAACCAAAGGCAACAATAAACCACGCATACACAATTATAGCCTGTGAGAAAGAAAATGTAAATTATGTTTATGTTGATTTATGTTAATGACACACCACCGAGGCATTTATGAACATTAATAGATGCGTTTACAGCATTATGCAGTTGTCTCGAAATACCACGACATAAACAATCCTGAGAGCATATAATGTTCTCAGAACATTGAGTATGCATTTCTTACCTTCATCAATGAACTTAGCACAGCAACAAACATGACAACATAGATTCCTATTTGATCAAATCTGAAAGACACGTGTATATAAGCGATTAATGCATCGCAACTATAACCCCGGGACGAATCTTAATGCCTCGCTACTCTATTACCCTTGGACAAGTAGAAATTATCGCTACTCACATAACCCTTGGACAAATCTAAATGCATCGCTACTCACATAACCCTGGGAAAAATCTAAATGCATTGCTAATCACATAACCCTGGGACAAATCTAAATGCATCGCTACTGACATAACCCTGGAAAAAATCTAAATAGGTAAACAGTTAATCGATTTTACTAGCATGTTGACAGTCATTCATTGTATATTAAAAAACAGACGGACTATGATGCATGTATCGTTTATACCCACCTCTGTAAGTACAATAGGAAGATAATCCAAGCAAGAAATATGCCTAAAGCACCATTAATCCAACTAACGGCACACGGTGCAGAGAATGGTGGTATGACGAATGCGCAAGAGGTAAACATCATAATCCAATGGATAAGGTTAGAGAACTTGGTGCAATAACGAAGCCTCTGAAAACAAAACGCGAGTCAAAGCAAAAATACAGTAACAGGGTTACTAAATGTTATGGTGGAACACAGCATAACATCGGTTGCAATTACACTTCACAAAATAATTCACAGATTCAGTTTATGATTACAATTAAACAAATATATATAATGACAAATTTCCAAATTCAACGTAATAAAAGTATGAGCACACACATATTATTCTATCTATAATGAAAGTAAATATAATGGTAGTGATAAAAACAGAAACATGTACACACTGTACCTGCGAATACATGTCTACTGTTGCCTTCAACACGTTCAGTAAGACAAAACCAATGACAGCAAACTCTATACAGGAAAGAAGTACACTATGCTGCCGTTTCATGGATGAAATCTGTGAATAAAATTCTCAATATATTAATATATTCATCCCATATGTCTATTTGCACGTGTCTGATGGTGTCATCCATAAATGTCTATATTGCTGTTGTCGACGATTGTCGATGCTGGTCAACTGATGCTGTACAAAATCGGACCGCGTGTCTTCTGAGTTGTTTTGTAAAAAAGAAAGTTCATACCAGCGGGAAAATAGTGATCGCTATATTTCCATAGCAGAATGTGATGGTGCATCCAGGCGCTTCACGCACTCATTTTCAGATAGTTTGGAGGAAAACATCACGCAATATGAGCTAGTTTAAGGGCGAAGAAATCAAACAGCAATAAACCCGTCATATTAATTTTTGACCCTTCAATACACGCATACAAGTAGGGTAATTTGTAGCGCCCTCACATGAATATTGTATCGACAATAGTGGTCGGTAATTGTGGAGAGATTTGCCAAACAAGGTACAAGTAATCTGCTAAGACCATGGTTTGAGTATTCACTATGTCACTTAATTTGCATTAAATCACGATTGCTGCATTTTAAAACAGAGTCCATGAAGCATACATACAAGCAATTTACATATTGTACTATAAGCCGTACGTTTAGAAATATTTAACTTCCCATGGTTCAAAGGCTTCGGGTATGTTATTTCCTATCATGATACCTATGTCTGCGTTAATACTAGGCAAGTGAATTCCTTGAAGATGTGGTCAGCATTTTATGTCATCTTGAGACACAATGTCTTCTTTAGTTGCTGGTATGTGTTCTTTAGTGTATATGCATTTTATTTCAATGTCTTTGTTGAGTTTGGCGCACGGACACAAAGAACACAGTTTCTCACTACCTAAAATCTGCACAATTTTGAATAAACATAGCGTAACTTATTACAAATTTGCCTGTTAAGAATCTACATATCCAGAATTGATACACATTTCCTTGCATTTCATACACAAAGTATTTGAGTTCCTAAATCAGTAATACAGTAAAAACTCCATAAATGTATGGAGAACTTTTAGAACATTTTTCTTGGGCTTTAAATATGGCCACTAGATTAGAACAAACACTGCTGAGTGACAATATTGGACGCCGTAGACGACAGCGTAACATCGACCACCAAGACTGACATTTTTCCTTTTGATACCATTTCCTTCATCTATAATTCTGACCAACTAAAATTAAAACACTTATGCAGATTTAATTCGTGAAATGTAACAAATGTTGACATGTTGAGGACGACAATGACAACATAAATCTGTCCCACCTATACGTTAAGTATAATTGAGTTAAACAGATGACATTACCGATACGTTTCCTATGACGGAGCACCCATATTCGTCAAGGTTACTGGTCAATATGGGAGCACTGATGGCAGCATATGACGTCAGACCAACCATAAACACCACGTGTATGAGAAATTTTGTGTAGAAAAAATAACGAACAAACGAAGTCCTAGAATATGAATGAAAAAACTTAAATTGGTATGAAGATACAATAATAAATCATCCAGGCCATCTGTCAAATGTGTTATATTATAATTCAGAAAATGTATCTTCATCTTGAGTCACGTGACGTCAAGAATGTATTCAGTATACATACCATTTGAGCGCCATCAGTGTCTGACAGAGTTCGTGACTGAGAAGCTGTTCTCTTCCATGTTTAACCATAGTCTAAAAATAAGAGCTCACATAAATAACTTCCAAAAATGTAATTTTCAACACCCTTTCCGATCCGTTGTCGTCGATACGTGATGGAATTTGTTATATATATATATATATATATATATATATATCTAACTGTAAGTTAACTTTATGTGATATATGTTAATATGTATACACTTTTCACCAATCCGAACATGATTTCTTATTATTTACAATAAGTAATTTATAATATCCCGATGCCTGAAAGTCTGATTGAATTACTGCATTTTGTTCATTATTAAAATCGTACGATTGCAGCTAATACCCATTCAGTATTCTAAGGTAAACACCTTGCAGCAATGCTTCATACTCACCGTTAGTGCAAAGTACCTCTCGTTTGATCCCATCAACATATCATCGGGCCCAGGATCTAAGAATTCATAGTTGTATGTTACCTAAATTCATAAACGATAATTACACCACATATATTAATATTAATAATATTAATCGAGACAAAGTATAATACAAATAAGTATAATAGTAGAAATATCTGAAATACATGCCCTCAAGTTCGGATCTTCGTGGTCAATATGTGAATGGTGCACGCATCTATCCATTGCCAACAGCGCCACCTTCGGTAACTTTTCTATCAAACGTCTCATCGGTGTGTATCCTTTTCTGTCGCGATGTTTAAAAGCCATTCGCCAACTGTCATGGGAAATATACACACATACACTGAATGTATTATATTAAGCCAACAACAAGATATAATTCTGGTTTTGAGATATTCAACAAATGATACAAACCCATCTACGTCATTTCTATTCTCACTTCGTCGCTGAAAGGTAACGGTCGTCGCGTCACGGTCGTGTTCCGTTCGATATGGAGCTCATAGCGACGTATACAAAGAGTGTAAAACACATTTTAATCGTACACGCGCTGCGTGACGACCACCGAACACCATTTTGTTCAACTGTGGGAACATGATTTGTCATGTCCAACATACAAAACTAACTTTCAAGTTCAACAAAAGTTTGTTGTTTATATGAGATATGAGAAATATCTGAAGAAATATTTACTTTTTGTTGTTGATGATTGCAGATGATGTCCCGTCTTGCAAGTTCTCGATAGCAGCATCCAAACAGTTCTGACCAGCATTATTCAGAATGCTCACGTCAGCTCCTTTGTTTAAAAGCAATTCTGTTGCTTCAACGTGACCATTCGCGCAGCTCAGATGGAGAGGTGTGTTCTAAATATAACAAACAAACAAACAAACAAATATAGAAAAATACTTAAAGCGGGAGGGTCGTCACCTGCGCACGCGCGGGTCCCAGGAGACGATAACAACATACGCTAAAAACGCAAAGGCTCATGGGTAGACGCTTGTTTGTAAACAATGACACGCTATGGCCATCT
The DNA here is from genome assembly GCF_978046115.1 of Saccoglossus kowalevskii. NCBI lineage: Eukaryota > Metazoa > Hemichordata > Enteropneusta > Harrimaniidae > Saccoglossus > Saccoglossus kowalevskii. The sequence continues at coordinate 8,363,195 of NC_140648.1, read as the reverse complement.
GACGCATGCGCACGTGAAGACTCCCCCGCTTTAATTATTGACATTGAATAAGTATAATTGCCTAAATATTATGTTATACACGCGAAATGTATGAGTATGAGTTTAAATAGAATGTATCACTTAGTAGAGCAAAGTTGTTTATCGCCCAGTTCGCTGCTTTCAACTAAATTGAATCGTTCGAGTTTGTTGAATACATTTTCTCTGCATGCCATTGGTGGCGCTGTTGTGAACAAGTTGAACATATCATGTGCGTATTTACCTTATTTTTGTCGATGGCGTCAATTTCAGCATGGTTGTCAATCAGAATTACCATAGTGTCAAGATGTCCTCTACTGCTAGCCAATGCTAATGCTGACCAGTGGATGTCGTCTCTGCAACGTAAAATTCAATTTAATATCACTTAGTCTCGAACTTTCCTTTCTCATATACCGTACTTCCCCGAGCATAAGCCCCTCCCTGAGTATAAGCCCACCCCTCTGTTTTTAGACATTTAACAAGTTGAGGGCATCCTCAAGTATAGGCTCAGGGTGTTTTTACTGGGAGTCGACGACATTTATTAAAATATGCATGTAAAAAGTGTATTTCATTGCATAATAATCGTGATTGGTACGGTAGTTTGGTTCCTGCTTTTACAAGAAAACTCGCTTTAATTTCAGAGTGCATGGCCGGCGGACGTATAAATTTTTACACGTTAAACCTCACGGAATTTGCGCCCTCTATTGTCCTCTGTGTAATTACCTGCTCGTTATTTCGGCTCCCAGATACAATAAACATTTCACCACGCGGCAGTGTCCTTCCAAACTAGCCAAGAGTAAGGGCGTTCTGCCTTCTACGTCATCTTCGTTAATTTGCGTGGAATTAGCCTCTATCAAAATTTGTACGCACTGAAGACGACCATACCTAACAAAGAATCAATGTCCCCCATGGTTATCTGTCTAGTCATAGATGGGGTGATTTTTATAATGTTTATAGTTGTGTGCAGCTAGGCCTCACCATGCCAACATGTAAATGTTTTTTCCTCAATAAAGTATATCACCCCTAATCCATCAGCTATGACCTCAATTATATTCAGAATCCACACATTTTAATGTCGCCTTATTCATTTAAATAAGTTTCGTACTTGCCATTTTTACGTGAAATTATTTTCCTCTCGAAATATTTTCAGACTAATTGTAAATAATACAATTATAACAATGAAAACAACATACTCTTTGCATTTCACACCATTAGTGTACGTGTATACATTGTACCAGTATCTTAGCTGACTATGAAGAGCAAGAAAGCAGAGTACATATGCTGGCACATAAAGTAATTGATAATTCATATAAAGTATGAAGTGTGAACATGATAACTACGACTTACTGTGCTGCCAGATGAAGAGGTGTCTTCTCGTCTCGATCTTTAGGGTCAATCTTGGCACCATAGTCAAGGAACAGCTTCATAATCTAGATAACAGAATGCATACTGTCAGGTATCAGATCTTGAAAACTGCCTACAATCGTTATAATGATATTCTTGTATACATGTTACCTGATGGAAGCCCAATTCAGCTGCATAGTGCATCGGTGTCTGGTCATTCTTGTCTTTCAGGTCCAGCAGGCTGTCGCCGCCGCTTAGCAAGATTGTAAGAGTAAATTCCAGATGTCCACAACCTACAGCCCAATGTAGACAACTTTTCATCTCCGTATCAACAGATGATATCTTAGCACCATGCTGAATGAGAGCAGTCGCAGCAAGTGTTTGCCCCTTCCATGCAGCGCAGATTAGGGGTGTGAAATTATCCGCATCTTTGGCGTCAACTGAGGCCCCCTAGTTGTAGATGAAATATACATAAATAAATAAATACAAACAAACATGTTTTTCAATTTCACATTTATTTAAATTAAATCAATGCATCTGTAAATCTTCACATGTTCTCTCAACAGGAACATGTAGCGCCATCGGTTCATATTCAATCATTTTAGACACAATCCCAGAATAGACGGGAATAAATGCTTACCCGACTGATAAGGTAATTCACCATGTCAACTCGACCATACATTGCCGCCCTGAGAAGAATGTAGATATTGGGTAATATAGTAAACATTATACTCGTCACAACACTTGTTTAGTTATTCGTAATTTCTTGAACCAATCAACAACTAGCCACAGCTGAACTGATTCTCTAAATGATCATTGAGTGACTGATTCACTAACTGATTCACTAACTGATTCACTAAATGATTCACTCACTGATTCACTCACTGATTCACTAACTGATTCACTAACTGATTCACTAACTGATTTACTTACTGACTGGTTCACTTACCAATTCCCTAGCTGATTCACTGGCTGATTCACTAATTAATTTACTGATTGATTTACTAACATATTCTCTGTCTAGCTAGTTCAAACCGATTCTCCAAATGATGCTCTTACCGATTCTCTATAACCGACCGAATAACTGACTGACAGACTGGTTCAATTACTGATTCACTGACAGATGCTCAAACTGGTTGACTGACTAGTTCTAACCTATTCCTTGACTGAATCAATATACGATTCTGATTCACTTACCAGATTCACTGACTGATTTTAACTGGTTCCTTAAACAATTTACTAACCAGAATAAAAAATCGTCAATAAAAGTTTCGAAAAATTGCTTTTTCTACCCTATCATTAATCAGATCATTATTACCTGTGTAACGGAGTCATTTGCTCCACATCACGTATTACCTGTGTAACGGAGTCATTTGCTCCACATCACGTATTACATGTGTAACGGAGTCATTTGCTCCACATCACGTATTACCTGTGCAACGGAGTCATTTGCTCCACATCACGTATTACATGTGTAACGGAGTCATTTGCTCCACATCACGTATTACATGTGTAACGGAGTCATTTGCTCCACATCACGTATTACCTGTGTAACGGAGTCATTTGCTCCACATCACGTATTACTTGTGTAACGGAGTCATTTGTTCCACATCACGTATTACCTGTGTAACGGAGTCATTTGCTCCACATCACGGGCATTAATACTGCTTCCACGGTTTATTAATAGTTCTGCCATCGGTACAATCCCACCAACTGCAGCAATGTGAAGAGGCGTGAAGAGATTGCATTTACGAATATCAACAAATGCCTTATGATCCAAACAAAGTTCTGTCGCCTAATGGAAAAATATAAGAAGTTGAACTCTATCATTGTGCAATTACAACTCATCCAACTGAATAAAAAATGTATCATATATTGATGATGTACGATTAGAACTATCACGTGACATCCATACCCTGAAATCATTGGTCCAAGGAAAGCAGAGCAAAAGAAAACAACATTCCATTTATTGGTTCTCAGTTTTTGCTTGTTATTATTTAGATATGAAGTATGAGCTCAAGAAATGGGCTTGAATAATTTCTTTGAACTGATGTATTCATTCTGAAGGAGGGATCGCAACACAAACATCCCGTTGAGGGCGCTGCAGTTCCATCCTGTGAATTCTGGTATTAAGCATATCGAACCGTCGTGTGAGACAGGTTAGTTTGGCCCTACTGACACCATGATTAGACCACACAGACACTCCTATACAAACCCTTACCTCAATACTTCCATTGGCGACAGCAAGATGAAGCGTGGAATTTCCTTCATTGTCAGCGTCAGCTATGTAGTCCGTCAATGATATTCTCTTAATGGTTGCTGTATAATGATACGATAGTTATATGAGAATGACGGGGACGTGGTTTGAATGATGGTAGGAGTGGCGGTGAATGTTATTGGGGAGGGGGGATGTACCAAATTAATATATTGTAATCTGCATATATACATTACCTGTGTCAATAAGAAGTTTCATGATATTGACATGACCGCCTGTAGCTGCCAGCATCAATGGTGTGATATCGTTGATTTCTTTGGCTCGTATATTTGCACCGCTGTCAACCTGAGAAGGCAATACTGAATTTAATTTTTGAAATAAAACATGTCATACCGTGTCTTGGTCCAGTCATGTGAATCAGTAAAATTGTTCTCGCAATCTATTTGCACTACTTAGTTTCCCATAGTCGGTACTACTACGTTTGGGGTAATTTTGTCAGAACAAGTTGAAAATATTGTTTCAACTCGCCAAAGCCACATATGTGTAATAACATTATCACCAGAAACACGCAATATATTATATTCGGCTCAGGCTCAGACAAAATGGATGGAAATAAACGAGAATTTCCGGAAAGCAACGCATAAGTTTCAAGTTGACAGCTGTCTGTACATAAGTGAAGTGATCCCGCCTACATCGCGTTTAGAGACAGAAAAAGCACGACACATTCCATTGATTGATTGATTTGATTTGATGGGGCCTTATGTGGAGTTGGTGTCCGTTTTACAACCTAATTGATGTCTCAAGTCAACTCCATAACGTCACTGTTAGGCTGCCTTTAAATAGACCAAACTGACACCCCAGGTGCCATTGCTTTCTAGTGTTGTAACTCATTATAATTGATACAATGTGTATATAATAAATCACTAATAGCTCAATCTGAAACGCTCTTAACTTTTAATGTTTCTAAGATTAATAAAACATTGTACTGTGCAAAGATGAGATAGGATGGATGAGGCTATATATTCAGGTCTTGTCAACAATTCGCAGATGATTTTATAACAGTAACTTCAATGAAATCTCATTTTGTCATTTAAAACTCAACTAATATATCGTAATTTGCACATAATTTTTGACATATTGCGATATTTGCTTGTCGTGGGAAACAATGCTCTAAGTAAATGTACTAAAACAGATCAAACATTGGAGATCTATTTTGTTCGAAAATGATGACTTATTTAGAAAAATCTAGAAACACCTTTCAAAACTTGTCTGTTTGTTTAGATTCGGGCCAGATTCAAGATGGCTACCGTTATATCGTAGTGTAGCAAATATTGGTAAATTAATCGCATTTATTTAGTATCAACTGTACGCAAACTGACTCAGGCTGTGGTTATTGAAAGTTTCTAGAAATCAATTTGATAGTAGCATGTAACAATGATTGCTGTAGAATGATAGTTTCGTTTTTCCCTTGTAGTCGCATGTCATTTTGTTTGTGGTTTATATATCAGGGATGTGTTCATGCTGTTATACTTTCAATACGAAGTGTGCATAACATTGAAATAAATTTCACAACGAAACTAACTGACTTCGTTCTGTTTCTTCAAAGTAAGTCGGTGTGTAGCAATACTGTATACCCGATATGATTGCACAAGGAAATTGAACTGTGGTAAGTCCGACAATTTTTATTGTGCGTAAATGATAAATGGTTGCCATGGCATTTTGATCTACTTATCAATCAAGAAAACAAAAACTGACCGACACAGCCTTTAAATATTTCGCTGTTTTTATATTAAGTTTACTCTCATTTGTCCATTATTTCGAGTAGTATTTGTAGATCGGCCCACGTTGTTTGTGGCTGTAAACATCAACTGAAAAGACCGCATTGATCTAATGTTTGAGTATTGCAATCACACAGATTTATGAGTAAATTAGACTAACATAACTAAACCCCCCTTTGTGACACGTTCTACTTCGTATGACTATCTCGAATACATGTATAACACACACGTTGACTTTAATAACAGACACATATACATATCATTAATTGGATGATTTTCCATAGTGGCATGCGTGGCCACCCAGGATGTGACTCTCACATGTTTAACACATCATATTTGATCACAAAGCGAGTGTTGCATACTTACTGTTCACACATCGTATTAGTGTATTACCCTGACATCAGTTTATTTTGTTTCGGTAATTTAATAAGTAACTTATGTTACTTTGTTGTATCTAATATATCGACGTGCATGCTGGGAAATCATCTGTGTTCTACTCACCAGAAGGCGGCACACACCAACGTTTCCATGGATAGCTGCCTGGTGAAGAGGTGTTAACTTGTCTGCATCTAGAGCGTTCGAGTCAGCTCTCCCCCTCTTCAGCAAAATCTATGAAAACAAATAACACATATAATGATAATCATTTGAAAGGGTATTTTAACTTCTGTAAAACCATTTTACGTTTTGAGCAATTTCAATCGGTTTATAATTCATGATCTTAGCAGGGAAACAGTGAGTTATATTGTATTTCTCGTGTTCACATGGATTAAATTTAACGGAGTTTACTTATCAGTGAAAATAGCGAATTCAAAAATCTATAAATAATTAATGCGTTTACAGTACTGTGCTAATTTATTTACTTTAGGGATGAGTGGTATTTAAGTAATCGAACTTGCGAGGATATCATCGAATTGTATCATCAAATCTTGCGACGATATCATCGAATTCGAGTTGTATCATCAAATCTGGTGACGGTATCACCGCATTCTATCGTCAAATCTTGCGACGATATCATTGAATTCTATTATCAAATCTTGCGACGATATCATCGAATTCTATCATCAAATCTTGCGACGATATCATTGAATTCTATCACCAAATCTTGCGACGATATCATCGAATTCGAGTTGTATCATCAAATCTGGTGACGATATCACCGCATTCTATCATCAAATCTTGCGAGGATATCATCGAATTGTATCATCAAATCTTGCGACGATATCATCGAATTCGAGTTGTATCATCAAATCTGGTGACGGTATCACCGCATTCTATCGTCAAATCTTGCGACAATATCATTGAATTCTATTATCAAATCTTGCGACGATATCATCGAATTCTATCATCAAATCTTGCGACGATATCATTGAATTCTATCACCAAATCTTGCGACGATATCATCGAATTCGAGTTGTATCATCAAATCTGGTGACGATATCACCGCATTCTATCATCAAATCTTGCGAGGATATCATCGAATTGTATCATCAAATCTTGCGACGATATCATCGAATTCGAGTTGTATCATCAAATCTGGTGACGGTATCACCGCATTCTATCGTCAAATCTTGCGACAATATCATTGAATTCTATTATCAAATCTTGCGACGATATCATCGAATTCTATCATCAAATCTTGCGACGATATCATTGAATTCTATCACCAAATCTTGCGACGATATCATCGAATTCGAGTTGTATCATCAAATCTGGTGACGATATCACCGCATTCTATCATCAAATCTTGCGAGGATATCATCGAATTGTATCATCAAATCTTGCGACGATATCATCGAATTCGAGTTGTATCATCAAATCTGGTGACGATATCACCGCATTCTATCATCAAATCTTGCGACGATATCATTAAATTCCATCATCAAATCTTGCGGCGATATCAGTGAATTAGGGTTCATGTGATTCATACATTGTGTCAAATTCGAAAAAATGGCATATAACATGTTTTTCGGCGATTAAAAAGTTTTTAAAGTTTTATTTAATGAACTAGGGGATGGATAGTCAAGGATTCAACATCCATTCAGTTGTCACAATATTTTCAAATCATCTCAATAATACGCCTAAATAATAATTGATCATTAACATAAACCCTTTTTTACCTACCCTAACTATGTCTTCGTACCCTCTCCTTGCGGCCATGTGAAGTGGCGTCAGTCCTTTCCTATCACGAGCCGTTGTATCCGCGCTGTATTTGAGTAACAGTTTTACTGTCACTACTCGGCGGTACTTTACAGCCAAATGCAGCGGTGTGGAGTCGTCTTCCTCTGCTCGGATGTTGACATCTTTCAACGTCAAGTATGTTTAAAACGGTATATTATAACATCAACGTAATATTAGTGCAATCGATGGTAAAGAAAAAAACATTCAAATTTTGATAAAAAACTGATAGATTTCGAATAAAAAGTTGTGATTTATTATGGTTGTTTAAGTTATACACATACGTGATTAGGTTAGAGCGGGTGTTAAATCGTCGTTGCATGTTATATACACTATATGGCGCCATCCCTAAATCATGTACGCACATACGGATTATCTACCGAAAACATACTTACTGGCTCCTCTCATGATGAGGATTTCGACCACGTCTGTCCTATCGTAGTGCGCAGCATGGTGCAACGGTGCCAAACCATCTTCATCTAGACTGTTCAGTTCTGCTATAGTCCTGTTCTCGTTTTGAAATATCTCGACGCGTCCCTCTCTCGCCGCCTGTAAATTTGAGTTGGCAGTGAGTGAAGAAAGCGACATTGCAGTCTCTAGTGTGTTATTATGATAGTATGTTTGCTCTTCTTGATGGATGAAAGCGCGTGTCACGTCATGTCGCTGAGGTGAAGGTTTATTATGGATGATGACAGTGCAAATGTCCGGCCGATGAACATGGGGGTAAAAAAAGCATTTAAATGTCATTACTCGGTGCCTGGCATTCCACAAAAGGTGATAAGATAACACTTTCGCGAATAAGCCATAATAATCAACAATCGATCACAAGTCGCTTGACAGTTTGCGAGTATCTCTTTCTCTTGTGATCTGACGCGAGAGAAATTTTTAGAACAGCAAATATGGTCATGTGATTGGATATGTTTTATACATCGATATATCCTGGTAACTGGATAGCCTTTAGAATAATATCGCTGTATATGATGGAGGTGCTGTAAAAATTATATTCACAATTTGCGAAACTGTTTATAATATTTAGATGAAGAATGCGAGGTGTTTTCGAATGATGCGTGTAACACTGATCGACAAATACAAAATTGACCTATGTATATCCACGGAGTGTTTATAATGGATGCGGATACGTCGCGGGAAGTTAGGTTATCATTTCATGACAAACAAAAGTAGTTCCATGCACTCCGAGAAATGATAAAACAATAAAAAAATAAGAATTGACATTGATCATTATCCGTCAAATGTGCTGTCTTTCTTAAAAAGCAGAACTGAGGGAAGACAGGGGATATGAACGTGTTGTTTGTCTGAGATGATAGCCTTCATCGTGTTGATTTATGTCTGCATATTCGGAGGCCACACATATATCAGACATCTCACGATGCCAGATGACTTTAACCAGTGTCGCTTGTTATTTGTGAGAACGGAATGCAATCCGTACGATCTATTTTAGAATGTCTGTATAGAATGAAAGGTCAATATGGACAACATGATTTGTGTTGTTTTTTAAGAGTTTATATACGCTCTAGATGGTTTACGATATATAGTTATAATACTATGCATTAGTGGTACGTACTATGTTATATAGCGCATGCGCCATGGCGAATTAATTGCGTCATCAAAGAGCGCTTTCATTTAATTTACGATAAATCATTCATCCATTTGTGTTCACCAAAACGCTATATGGAAAAGAAACACCGGGCAATATATTAAAATTATCCATCTTTATAATTTAATAATTGTTATTATTATACATCTGTCACCGTAACGCCATAAGTTACAGCGTGCCGTAATTTTGCGGTATTTTACGGGTTATTTTCATCTAGTACCATATTAGGAAATGCGTATTCCAAATATGGAATGATTACGCGCGTAACACCAGGGTTTGACCGGACTCCACACAAAGAAGCGGTTCGCTAATTCCGTACTAAAGTTTTTGGATATCGGCATTCCCATGATGCACCCTTGAAAGGAAAAGGTGTATAATAATAAGGTTATTACGAGAATACCTCAAAGTATGCACTCAGACAGTACGCCGCGCAACGACCGACGCGCAGATACTCCTGCTGTACTGTCTTCGTGCATACTTTGATGTATCCTCGTATTAACCTCATATTATGTTACCATAATCATACAAAATACCGTTTGATACACGGGATTCTACAACGTTTTACAGCTGCATTTTAAAAGCAATAACCAAAAACAGTAAACATGACACTTGATAATATAGAAATGTTACCGTACACATTAGTCCGTACATTGGTTGTATACTTAAAACGAGTGTATGTTGTTATAGAAAGGCGTGGATTCTTTTAAGGTATAAATGCAGGTTCGTTGACTCTTGGGAGTGAATTTTCTTTTTTTTTTGCTTTGTATTATCCAAACAGAATTGGCTATAGACTGTTGAAATTTCGCAGTATTATGAATAGTGGAACATACTCAAAAGACGATTTTAAAATATAGAAAACAGGCACAAACACACACACAAAAAAAAGCGCAAAAAAAAAATGTCACTCCGAGTGCCCACGAACCTGCATCTATACCTTAAATGGTAATAATATTGTATTAGCTACATCTATTTTATAATTAAATACGGCCTCTGAACTATCTGTGCGTATGTTTAGCCTGTTTTGTTTAAACTAATATTATTGTATTAGTTGTCTGAGGTTTAAAGGGCGGTAGTCGTCGCGCCACGCATGCGCGAGATATATGGGTCTCATATAAACAAAGATGGCGACTTCGACTGTTGCGCAGATCAACGAGTACAAACTGAGACGTTACCAAGCTTTAATTAGATATTTTTGTAGGTGATTGGAAGGTATCGATGGAGCCACGAGTGGTAATTAGTTCAAGTCGCGCCCAGGTCAAACCTCATATTTGTGATTCTATTAGAAGAGCGCATTGGATTGTGGGAAATCAATGTTTATCAACACAAATGTCGCACATGCGCAGCGCGACGAGCACCGCCCTTTAAGCATTTATTATATCGTTGATATTACGTTTGTCTACTTATCTAGCCGATTATGTTATTGCTGAAACGCACTTATATTATAAAGGAGTTTAGCATCTAGGCTGTTCAAACTTTTTTGCAAATGTATTTCGTCATTGGATGCTGAAATGTTTTGACCCTGGCATAATACACACTCGTCAAACATTACGTGAACATAAATGCAGTTGGTATTGCTGACTATTTATATTCACAACTTCGCTTTCGCAATGATGAAACTTATCGCCAAGGAACCCGAAGGCGAGGCTTGGAGCGTAAATGCAGCCGCAATGGCCACTGGCCACTGTTTACAGTGTCTGCGAACTATCGTAGTATCGGCTGCATTATGCGTCACCAAACCCCCAGTCACGTGACAAAGCCCGTATTACGGCGGCCATATGTCGCTTTCTAGAAAGAATTCGCGTTCCTATAAGGTCAATAAGAGTTCAACTTTGCATACAACATCATTTTTTTCATGTAGGAAACTGAATTACTAAGACTAAGTAGTTTGAACTGCAGTTCGTTCTGATGGTTTCCCGAACAACACTTTCCAATATAAAATGTGTACTGTCATGTTACATACAATATTTAGGAGTGGCAAGAAACGGGAAATTTAACAATTTCGAAATAATTAGCGTTTGTGGATAGAATTCCCAGACACGATACGACAGTGATTTAAATTATTTAGTACGTCCATTGTCCATTTCAACTTCACCATTCACACTATTAAACGTATTACGTCAATATCCTACCTGTGATATGTTCACTAAGCCAAGTAACACGTCGTCGTTGAAGAAGTGACCAGTGAAATTTGGATACGGATGTTTCAAATGGTGAAGAAATATTTCGCCACTGGCCGTGGTGTTTGCGCTGATCCGTTTAGCCGACGTCGTGGAGTCTCTCAGTGTTGCCGATCGGCTAGAACTTTTCTTTCGATTCCTGCGATCTGACTGTGATTTCTTTGAGCGAATGGTGGTGATGAAGCCAGCCGTTCGCATAGTAAGAGTTCGATGGAGCCCGGTAGGCATTTTGAACAGAATCGTGGTAACAATTCACCAACTAGAAAAACAAACTACCTCGTACCTGCTACTAAATGTGATAACTTATCACCAAAGAACTGACTGCATCTAGTAATCTGATAGGGTAAATGGTGTACGAGATGTAATGACTTCAGGACGTGTTTACGCAGTGCAAAATGTTTATTTTAATGACATATTTGTCAAATATAGAGAGAGTATCGTAACACAACTCACACAGTTAAAGTATGTGGTATTGTTTGGACTGGAAGACGACAATGTGCGATAATTTGATGGCCGTAGTACTGACGTAACAATGCTTAATAACAGATGTAAAGCTGATTGGTTGTCCATGGCACTGCACACTGATCACATCAACAGACGTGAATTGCCAGCGAGTCTAGCATTACGATGAGACTGAACATAGCAATGACCTTATGGTCCTGACATGGCTGGGTGACCAGGTCAATGCTGAATTATATTTTATATATTAAACATAAATTACTTTTAGCGCCAGTATGTCTACGCAAGAACTTCAAATATGTAGTGCCAGTGACAGGTATAGATGTCTTTATAAACGCTGGTGTCGAATGTTTTCATACTAAGGTTATAATGTTTGTTTTTCATTCACGCTGTGTTCGCTAAATCTTCAACCACGGCGGCTTCCTATATTATGTTTGATTGACGGTCATTTTTTTTTCTAAAATTCCATTCAGGAATACACAATGTAGAATTACCATTTCTATATTGATTTACACTTATTTGGTAAATTATTACATGTACTTGTTATCGTAATTTGTGCTGAACAGAAAGACAGCCATAATGGACTGGTCCGATCAGGTCACGTGACCGGACTTTAAAGAGCATTACACTTTTGGAAGTACTGTAACATTGGCATCGAATAGAGGCATCTGGTGCTCTCGTGGAAGTTAGTGCTAAGTATGTATTGTTACAGTCTTGTCGTGCCACACTGGTATAGTTTACAAATTAACTGACAAATTAACTTCTCCAACTTTACAAATTGTGTGATATGCGGAGTCCATTCCATCCCATGGTTTCCGTTAGCAAATTCATTCTCAGACCGCTGATCACGTTAGTGCATTTGTTCGATATTCATGGCAAAACACGTCTATGTCAGGTTCCTAGACTGACTTGTAACTAATGAACGCCGACAATATGTCCATGATTTAGTGGTCTGAAGTTTAGGTGGCAGGGGTCTGACATGAACGTAATTCTTTTTCTAGATTTTAACCATTATGGTTTTGAATGTTTTAATAGTTTAGTTGGGATAAAAATTAATCTTGGGCTGGGGGTAATTTGTAACAATAATAAGTGTGCAACCAGTACCTATACAGGGCACATGGGTGTTTTGAACATATTGTGTTCAACAAATTTCATGTTTTTCAATGTTTAGTACATATTGTGTTCAACAAATTTCATGTTTTTCAGTGTTTAGTACATATTGTGTTCAATAAATTTAATGTTTTTGGGTGTTTAGCACATATTGTGTTCAACAAATGTTCATGTTTTCAGTGTTTAATACATATTGTGTTCAACAAATTTCATGTTTTTCAGTGTTTAGTACATATTGTGTTCAACACTTTCCATGTTTTTCAGTGTTTAGTACAATTGTGTTCAATAAATTTTATGTTTTTGGGTGTTTAGCACATATTGTGTTCAACAAATTGTCATGTTTTTCAGTGTTTAGTACATATTATGTTCAACAAATTTCATGTTTTTCAGTGTTTAGTACATATTGTGTTCAACAAATTTCATGTTTTTCAGTGCTTAGTACATATTATGTTCAACGAATTGTCATGTTTTTCAGTATCCCTGGAACACATTAGATATACAGTATAACTGACTTTGTCTGCAGTTTGACTGAGTGTACAAATAGTTCAGATCCGCTATTTTTTGACATCATCATAGTAGGTACAATACAGTTCTTTTCCAAGTATAGTGAATACAATAAGAAAAAAACGTGTGGTTGTCTGACCAGCCATCAGTTGGATGTCCAGTAATTAAGCGCTCCGCCCGAAGTAAAATGATTACTTAAATTCGGCGTCAACAATAAATTTCAGTGCATGACAATAACAATGGAAAAACCAAGTGATTACGCACCTTACAAAGTTTGCAAATGTCATATAAAAGCATAAGAATTGTGTTTTGAAAATAAAGTCAGTTATAGTGGCATGCACTGTTCCGGACTTTCGTAAAACATCATGGGGACTACTGAATTTTCAACTTATAATCTTGTCGTCGAGGCTGTTCCATGAAGCTCAATTTCTTATTGACGTTTTCTTAAAGTTCGTGGGTAATGCATGGCGTCGTTTATGGTGCTTTATAACGTGACCTTAACTCTTGTTTTTGCCTGTCGTAGTTTTCGATTGAATCTAGTCTTTGGTCGTTTCTATTTGCCATTTACTGCAACCCATCACTCCCGAATATGAATATTTACGTCAAGCTCCAATCGCTCCCCATAACATAAACACACGACTTGCTTTCATTCTTGAGCTCGACTAATGATCATTTCTTGATATGAATATTGTATTTCAATTTTGATACACCATAATTATACGCTATATTTTGGCATATTTTGAGTGTTGTTCAATTATTCAGAAAATGTTTTTTACAATGTCTGACAAACTGATTTTTTGATGTACTTTATATGTATTTTATTATTCACTTTCATGTATATGATTAATTGTTTCCTGAATTATTGTAGAACCTTTTTCATGTACTAAATTTACATTTTATTCCCTATAAAAAAAATGTTTTCGCAATTTTATATGATTAGTATTGATGCATTATCAGTATCGCTAGCTGCGATTAATTACGCATTATCGCAATTATTTTAGCTCTCGTTTTCTCGAAATTAACCATACTTTGTCGCATTTTCTATAAAGAATTCGACATGATTTATAAGTTCTGTATGTTCTTTACAAATATTTGTTTTGAAATGTACACAATGTATATAAGTTTGACGACCCATTTGCGTACATTTTGAATGGAGTAAGATCGGTGTGAGGTCACTCTAAATTGGAAGTACTATGTCACCATACCACCAGTCTGAGATACATCTAATATATATTCTGTAATTACTTTTTTTACTTGGAATTTATTTTAACTGAATGAATGAATCAATCAATGAAAATAAAATCAAATTAAAGCCGCAAGCGGCGTCACCGGGGCCCAAGCTGACAAGATTCTGTTTCATAATTAATGTGGTCACATGTTAGACAATCAGGTAGCTTGAATTATCAGTAACATGAGGTCAAAATGAAGTTGGTACCATGTATTTACCTGGTTTGGTTATCGAAATATGGTTTTCAGGATATATAATGAGCCATGTTCTTAATAATGAGATTACATAATCATATATAGCCATTTCTAATGTCAGTTACATCTTTCATTCAATGTCTTCATAATGACACTTGTTACATGTCCTGCTCTGCGACAGTGTTTTAGATATGACTGCTTGCATATTAATGAGTTCACATGACCATATATGGTCATCTGTTATTTTTAATCAAATCTCTTGTTCACTGTTGTCATAATAACACAGGATTCATCTTCCTAACTGCAACAGTGTTTAAGATATAATGGTTATGCATATTAATGAGTTCACATGACCATATATGGTTATCTGTTATTTTAATCAAATCTCTTGTTCACCGTTGTCATAATGACACAGGATTCATCTTCCTAACTGCAACAGTGTTTGAGATATAACGATTACGCATATTAATGAGCTCACGTGACTATATATGGTCATCTGTTATTTTAATCAAATCTTTTGTTCAATGTTGTCATAATAACACAGGATTCCACTTCCTAACTGCAAAAGTGTTTGAGATATGACAGTTATGCATATTAATGAGCTCACATGACCATATATGGTCATTTGTTATTTTAATCGAATCTCTTGTTCAAGGTTGTCATAATAACACAGGATTCATCATCCTAACTACAACAGTGCTTGAGTTATAACGATTACGCATATTAATGAGCTCACGTGACTATATATGGTCATCTGTTATTTTAATCAAATCTTTTGTTCAATGTTGTCATAATAACACAGGATTCCACTTCCTAACTGCAAAAGTGTTTGAGATATGACAGTTATGCATATTAATGAGCTCACATGACCATATATGGTCATTTGTTATTTTAATCGAATCTCTTGTTCAAGGTTGTCATAATAACACAGGATTCATCATCCTAACTACAACAGTGCTTGAGTTATAACAGTTATGCATATTAATGAGGTTAGAAGCCCCCACCCCATGGGTGCCCAGCCACGAGGCCTAACATTGTGCTATTGGGGCAAAATGATGCATCTGATGACACAAATGCACATACAAAATTTGAAAGAAATCAGACTAATACAAAACATGTAGTTGCATAATTTCTATTTTCACAAAATCCAAGATGGCGGCCAAACCACGTGACTGATCAAAATAATATTATTTTTCTCGTATGCAGCTAAGGCCATGCATGGTAAATATAGAAACATCTAGTAGATTGGTTGAATCGTCTCTGAGAAACAAATACCCAAACTTTTGGTCAATTTTACTTAAAATCCAAAATGGCGGCCAAACCATGTGACTGATCTGAAATTTTTTTTAGGTTTCTGAAAGGGCTTGATACACAGATGCCATGAAGCAAAATTGAAAATATTCCCTCAAGTGTTGCCAGAGTAAAAAACTACTTCCTGTTTAGAAGAAATCCAAAATGGTGGCCAAACCACGTGACCAATCGTAAACATTTTGTCAAACATAAATGGGATTCATATATAGAAGCTAAATACTACATATGAGAGCATTCTGCTTGGTGGTTCTGAAGAAGAAGATTTTTGAGTGTTTTATGCCGTTTTTAGGAAAAACAAAATGGCGGGAAAAGTCACATGACCGCTAAAGTTTTTATTGCTGATATTTATTACACATGAGTTGTACTATATACCATAAAAAAATCTAAACGCCTAGACCCTCAGAAAGTGGTCAAACAGCCACTTCCGGTTTTATTTCAATCCAATATGGCTGCCAAACTAATTGTCCAATCGAAATTCTGAAAGCATGTTGCACCAGTTCACATTAGGGACTATCAGTATAGAGCATTATCAGACCATTCCGTTCAGCGGTTTTCTCAAACGGCTTGACGAAAAAAGTTACGGAAGAAAGAAAGATTTTTTGATTTTAGAATGCTCATTTATTAACAACTTTACAAGTTGAGACAATTAAATACACTATAATCTGGTTTGCTCTAAAAAGTTACGAAATTGCTATAAAAGTTACGATTTAAAATTATATGGCATTTACAGCATAATACATAGTGTGTCACTCATATTTACAATTTTGAGTATATATACATAAATGAGTATTACAGTAAAAAATTATTTAGAATTACATTAAAAATCACTTTAATTCATCTGAAATATACAGTTGACCATTTTCTGCTATAGCGATGGCTTCGTTAATACTCCATATTTTGTTAAAATTGTTTACTCCATATTCTGTGCTACTGTAGAAGTAGTATTCTCCATGGATTCTTGAGCGCAGTCTTGTCTTGAATACTTGCACAACATCAGTAAGTGTTTCGTCGTTGAGGGCGTTATGACGTGTGATTTGAATGGCCAGTTTTGCCGATATCAAAATATAGTTAAACAATGCTAAAGCCTTCTTCTGGGCTCCCCCGAAGGATGGTGGACCCAGAATAAACCACCAATGTGGAAGAATAAAGTCATCATTGATTAGTTTGTGACTTATTTTTCCAATAAGCTCAAACAAAGGTGGGAGACGAGGGCATTGGAAAAAAACATGCATGAGATCATCTTCTTCATGACAAAAAACACACTCAGAATTGGGGCGATAGCGGGCAGCATGCAGGAAAACCGCCAGTTGGATATGCACCATGCAAAATTCGCCATTGGAGATCTCCCTCTCTTTTAGTAGTAGGAGGTAAGTAGCAATATTTGTAGACTGGTCTAATTGTATCAGGGAGAGAGAGTAAATCCCGCCAAACTGTATCAACATAATTGGGAATGGTTGCATACATTTGTGACAGTATAAGAAACCTATAGATGGCGCCCTTTTCAATTTTGTACAAAGGACAGTTTAAAATTGTTTCATCCTTTTCAAAAACTATTTCCAATGAATACTGCCATGTCTGTAATTGTGCAGGATTACCACTTGCAAGAAATGTGTTGACTTTTTCCACAAGTGGCAGTGGAATTGACTGGTGTAATATGGAGAAAGCTTTTTCTAGAACGCGCAGAGAATAGATAGGCACCTTTTCATTGATTTCTGTTATGTTGAACCAGCGTTTCTCGGCCAAGTTGACTAGATCACCAATGGTGGATATGCCACCCTCTACAAAATGTGTGAGAATGAAAGGCTCTTTGCGAACAGAGTGTAACACCAAATTATTGTTAAAAAGTGGTTCAATCAAAATAGATTCAACTGAAGAGGGTCTATCCTTTCTGAGTGTCTTGTTTGCAGACCAGGTCACAAGAAGCTCACGATAGAAATCGTGGTTGCTGTACAAACAAGTCAAAGTTAGATTTATAACAAAGAGTTGTTTATCATAGTTGAAATCATTGGTTTCTTGCAGAAAATGGTTTGTGAAGGCAAAACATGGGTGATCTGAGTGAGAGTACAGGTACCTTTGAATATATTGGAGGCGAAATGCCCTGATACGACTCGTGATGTGAACCAATCCTTGTCCACCATATTTTAGTGGCGCATACACCAATGTTTCCGATTTCCAGTGCCGCCCTTGCCATAGGAAGTTAAGAAAAAGCGTTTCAATCTCTTTGATAACATGAACTGAAGGACTGAAGCAGAAGAGACGATGGAAAAGTTTTGTTGCTGCCAGTTGATTTACTATGATGACGCGTCCTTGATAGGAGATTGCACGTGCATAGCGGCCCCACCATTCTAGTTTAGATTTCACTATTCTCACTGCTTCATCCCAGTTTTGGTTATTGTAAGCTGTGGTGTTTCCAATATATACTCCAAGTATTTTGAGACCGGTGCTGTTCCATTGTATATTCATTGGCGCATCGATGCGCCCTTTCCACGAACCAACCCATAGTCCTTGCGATTTTCCATAATTAACGCGTGCATTGCTAGCTTTTTCATAAACTTCCAGCCAGTAAGACAGTTTCTGAAAGTCCTCATTTCTGGTTATAAAGAAATTTATGTCATCAGCATACGCAGATAGCTTGCATGTGCGCTTTGCATATTTAGGAATTAAAATACCCTTTATGTGACTTTTCGTGCGAATCTTATGAAGCAATGGCTCAATTGCAATGGAATACAGTTGACCAGATAGGGCACATCCTTGCCTGATTCCACGTAGAAAAGGTACAGGGGAAGTTAAAGCATTATTTATTCGTATCAAACTTTGTGTATCAGTGTAAATTAGTTTAATGTATGAGATAAAGTTCTCACCAAAGCCAAAGGCATTTAATGCGTTGTACAAATAGTCACGATGAACCCTATCAAAGGCCTTTTCTTGGTCGAGAGCTACAATACCTAATGGGATGCTCGACTGATTGGCGTAGAAGACAGAATCGCGCATCAAGTTGATGTTATCATATATCTGTCTGTGCGGTATTGTGTAGCTCTGGTCAACGTGTATTATCTGACCAAGCGCCCTCTTGAGACGCAATGAGAGAGCTTTGGTGAGAACTTTATAATCAGCACAAAGTAAGAAAGAAAGAAAGAAAGAAAGAATTAAAGCCGCAAGCGGCGTCACCGGGGCCCAAGCTGATAAGATTCTGTCATAATTAATGAGGTCACATGTTAGACAATCAGCTGCAGGTAGATTGTATTATCAGTAACATGAGGTCGAAATGAAGTTGGTACCATGTATTTACCTGGTTTGGTTATCGAAATATGGTTTTCAGGATATATAATGAGCCATGTTCTTATGCACAATAATGAGATTACATAATCATATATAGCCATTTCTAATGTCAGTTACATCTTTCATTCAATGTCTTCATAATGACACTAGTTACATGTCCTGCTCTGCGACAGTGTTTTAGATATGACTGCTATGTATATTAATGAGTTCACATGACCATATATGGTCATCTGTTATTTTTAAACAAATCTCTTGTTCACTGTTGTCATAATAACACAGGATTCATCTTCCTAACTGCGACAGTGTTTTAGATATGACTGCTATGCATATTAATTAGTTCACATGACCATATATGGTTATCTGTTATTTTAATCAGATCTCTTGTTCACTTGTTGTCATAATGACACAGGATTCATCTTCCTAACTGCAACAGTGTTTGAGATATAACGATTACGCATATTAATGAGCTCACATGACTATATATGGTCATCTGTTATTTTAATTAAATCTTTTGTTCAATGTTGTCATAATAACACAGGATTCCACTTCCAAACTGCAACAGTGTTTGAGATATGACAGTTATGCATATTAATGAGCTCACATGACCATATATGGTCGTTTGTTATTTTAATCGAATCTCTTGTTCAACGTTGTCATAATAACACAGGATTCATCATCCTAACTACAACAGTGCTTGAGTTATAACAGTTATGCATATTAATAAGGTTAGAAGCCCCCACCCCATGGGTGCCCAGCCACGTGGCCTAACAGTGTGCTATTGGGGCAAAATGATCCATCTGATGACACAAATGCACATACAAAATTTGAAAGAAATCAGACTAATACAAAACATGTAGTTGCATAATTTCTATTTTCACAAAATCCAAGATGGCGGCCAAACCACGTGACTGATCAAAATAATATTATTTTTCTCGTATGCAGCTAAGGCCAGGCATGGTAAATATAAAAACATCTAGTAGATTGGTTGAATCGTCTCTGAGAAACAAATACCCAAACTTTTGGTCAATTTTGCTTAAAATCCAAAATGGCGGCCAAACCATGTGACTGATCTGATTTTTTTTTAGATTTCTGAAAGGGCTTGATGCATAGATGCCATGAAGCAAAACTGAAAATATTCCCTCATGTGATGCCAGAGTAAAAAACTACTTCCTGTTTAGAAGAAATCCAAAATGGTGGCCAAACCACGTGACCAATCGTAAACATTTTTTCAAACATAAATGGTATTCATATATAGAAGCTAAATACTACATATGAGAGCATTCTGCTTGGTGGTTCTGAAGAAGAAGATTTTAAAGTGTTTTTTGCCGTTTTTAGGAAAAACAAAATGGCGGGAAAAGTCACATGACCGCTAAAGTTTTTATTGCTGATATTTATTACACATGAGTTGTACTATATACCATAAAAAAATCTAGAAGCCTAGACCCTCAGAAAGTGGTCAAACAGCCACTTCCGGTTTTATTTCAATCCAATATGGCTGCCAAACTAATTGGGCAATCAAAATTCTGAAAGCATGTTGCACTAGGTTACATTAGGGACTATAAGTATAGAGCTTTTTCAGACTATTCAGTTTAGCAGTTTTCTCAAACGGCTTGACGAAAGAAGTTGTGGAAGAAAGAAGAAGAAGAAGATTAAAGCCGCAAGCGGCGTCACCGGGGCCCAAGCTGATAAGATTCTGTTTCATAATTAATGAGGTCACATGTTAGACAATCAGGTAGCTCTTATTATCAGTAACATGAGGTCGAAATAAAGTTGGTACCATGTATTTACCTGGTTTGGTTATCGAAATATGGTTTACAGGATATATAATGAGCCATGTTCTTATGCACAATAATGAGATTACATAATCATATACAGCCATTTCTAATGTCAGTTACATCTTTCATTCAATGTCTTCATAATAACACTAGTTACATGTCCTGTTCTGTGACAGTGTTTTAGATATGACTGCTATGCATATTAATGAGTTCACATGACCATATATGGTCATCTGTTATTTTAATCAAATCTCTTGTTCACTGTTGTCATAATAACACAGGATTCATCTTCCTAACTGCGACAGTGTTTTAGATATGACTGCTATGCATATTAATGAGTTCACATAACCATATATGGTTATCTGTTATTTTAATCAAATCTCTTGTTCACTGTTGTCATAATGACACAGGATTTATCTTCCTAACTGTGACAGTGTTTAAGATAAAATGGTTATGCATATTAATGAGTTCACATGACCATATATGGTTATCTGTTATTTCAATCAAATCTCTTGTTCACTGTTGTCATAATGACACAGGATTCATCTTCCTAACTGCAACAGTGTTTGAGATATAACGATTACGCATATTAATGAGCTCACGTGACTATATATGGTCATCTGTTATTTTAATCAAATCTTTTGATCAATGTTGTCATAATAACACAGGATTCCACTTCCTAACTGCAACAGTGTTTGAGATATGACTGCTATGCATATTAATGAGCTCACATGACCATATATGGTCATCTGTTATTTTATTCAAATCTCTTGTTTAACATCATCATAATAACACAGGTTTCATCTTCCTACCTGCAACAGTGCTTGAGATATAACAGTTATGCATATTAATGAGCTCACATGACCATATATGGTCATATGTTATTTTAATCAAATCTCAGGTTCACTGTTGTCATGATAACACAGGAATCATCTTCCTACCTGCAACAGTGCTTGAGATATAACAGTTATGCATATTAATGAGGTTAGAAGCCCCCCACCTCATGGGTGCCCAGCCACGTGGCCTAACAGTGTGCTATTGGGGCAAAATGATGCATCTGATGACACAAATGCACATACAAAATTTGAAAGAAATCAGACTAATACAAAACATGTAGTTGCATAATTTCTATTTTCACAAAATCCAAGATGGCGGCCAAACCACGTGACCGATCAAAATAATATTATTTTTCTCGTATGCAGCTAAGGCCAGGCATGGTAAATATAAAAACATCTGGTAGATTGGTTGAATCGTCTCTGAGAAACAAATACCCAAACTTTTGGTCAATTTTGCTTAAAATCCAAAATGGCGGCCAAACCATGTGACTGATCTAAAAATTTTTTTAGGTTTCTGAAAGGGCTTGATACACAGATGCCATGAAGCAAAATTGAAAATATTCCCTCAAGTGTTGCCAGAGTAAAAAACTACTTCCTGTTTAGAAGAAATCCAAAATGGTGGCCAAACCACGTGACCAATCGTAAACATTTTTTCAAACATAAATGGGATTCATATATAGAAGCTAAATACTACATATGAGAGCATTCTGCTTGGTGGTTCTGAAGAAGAAGATTTTCAAGAGTTTTTTGCCGTTTTTAGGAAAAACAAAATGGCGGGAAAAGTCACATGACCGCTAAAGTTTTTATTGCTGATATTTATTACACATGAGTTGTACTATATACCATAAAAAAATCTAGACGCCTAGACCCTCAGAAAGTGGTCAAACAGCCACTTCCGGTTTTATTTCAATCCAATATGGCTGCCAAACTAATTGACCAATCGAAATTCTGAAAGCATGTTGCACCAGTTCACATTAGGGACTATCAGTATAGAGCATTATCAGACCATTCCGTTCAGCGGTTTTCTCAAACGGCTTGACGAAAAAAGTTACGGAAGAAAGAAAGAAGAAAGAATAAAGCCGCAAGCGGCGTCACCGGGGCCCAAGCTGACAAGATTCTGTTTCGTAATTAATGTGGTCACATGTTAGACAATCAGGTAGCTTGAATTATCAGTAACATGAGGTCAAAATGAAGTTGGTACCATGTATTTACCTGGTTTGGTTATCGAAATATGGTTTTCAGGATATATAATGAGCCATGTTCTTATGCACAATAATGAGATTACATAATCATATATAGCCATTTCTAATGTCAGTTACATCTTTCATTCAATGTCTTCATAATGACACTAGTTACATGTCCTGCTCTGCGACAGTGTTTCAGATATGACTGCTATGCATATTAATGAGTTTACATGACCATATATGGTCATCTGTTATTTTAATCAAATCTCTTGTTCACTGTTGTCATAATAACACAGGATTCATCTTCCTAACTGCAACAGTGTTTAAGATATAATGGTTATGCATATTAATGAGTTCACATGACCATATATGGTCATCTGTTATTTTAATCAAATCTCGTGTTCACTGTTGTCATAATAACACAGGATTCATCTTCCTAACTGCAACAGTGTTTAAGATATAATGGTTATGCATATTAATGAGTTCACATGACCATATATGGTCATCTGTTATTTTAATCAAATCTCTTGTTCAACGTTGTCATAATAACACAGGATTCATCACCCTAACTGCGACAGTGTTTGAGTTATAACAGTTATGCATATTAATGAGGTTAGAAGCCCCCACCCCATGGGTGCGCAGCCACGTGGCCTAGCAGTGTGCTATTGGGGCAAAATGATGCATCTGATGACACAAATGCACATACAAAATTTGAAAGAAATCAGACTAATACAAAACATGTAGTTGCATAATGTCTATTTTCACAAAATCCAAGATGGCGGCCAAACCATGTGACTGATCAAAATAATATTATTTTTCTCATATGGAGCTAAGGGCAGGCATGGTAAATATAAAAACATCTAGTAGATTGGTTGAATCGTCTCTGAGAAACAAATACCCACACTTTTTGTCAATTTTGCTTAAAATCCAAAATGGCGGCCAAACCATGTGACTGATCTGAATTTTTTTTTAGATTTCTGAAAGGGTTTGATACACTGATGCCATGAAGCAAAATTGAAAATAATCCCTCAAGCGTTGCCAGAGTAAAAAACTACTTCCTGTTTAGAAGAAATCCAAAATGGTGGCCAAACCACGTGACCAATCGCAAAAAAATGTTCAAACATAAATGGGATTCATATATAGAAGCTAAATACTACATATGAGAGCATTCTACTAGGTGGTTCTGAAGAAGAAGATTTTTAAGTGTTTTTTGCCGTTTTTAGGAAAAACAAAATGGCGGGAAAAGTCACATGACCGCTAAAGTTTTTATTGCTGATATCTATTACACATGAGTTGTACTATATACCATAAAAAAATCTAGACGCCTAGACCCTCAGAAAGTGGTCAAACAGCCACTTCCGGTTTTATTTCAATCCAATATGACTGCCAAACTAATTGACCAATCAAAATTCTGAAAGCCTGTTGCACCAGTTCACATTAGGGACTATCAGTATAGAGCATTATCAGACCATTCCGTTCATCGGTTTTCTCAAACGGCTTGACGAAAAAAGTTACGGAAGAAAGAAAGAAAGAAGAAAGAAGAAAAAACCGGACAATAAGAATAGGGGCCTCGCCCTTTGGGCTTGGGCCCCTAATTAAAGCCGCAAGCGGCGTCACCGGGGCCCAAGCTGACAAGATTCTGTTTCATAATCAATGAGGTCACATGTTAGACAATCAGGTAGCTTGAATTATCAGTAACATGAGGTCAAAATGAAGTTGGTACCATGTATTTACCTGGTTTGGTTATCAAAATATGGTTTTCAGGATATACAATGAGCCATGTTCTTATGCACAATAATGAGATTACATAATCATATATAGCCATTTCTAATGTCAGTTACATCTTTCATTCAATGTCTTCATAATGACACTAGTTACATGTCCTGCTCTGCGACAGTGTTTTAGATATGACTGCTTTGCATATTAATGAGTTCACATGACCATATATGGTCATCGGTTATTTTAATCAAATCTCTTGTTCACTGTTGTCATAATAACACAGAATTCATCTTCCTAACTGCAACAGTGTTTAAGATATAATGGTTACGCATATTAATGAGTTCACATGACCATATATGGTCATCTGTTATTTTAATCAAATCTCTTGTTCACTGTTGTCATGATAACACAGGAATCATCTTCCTTACTACAACAGTGTTTGAGATATAATGGTTATGCATATTAATGAGTTCACATGACCATATATGGTAATCTGTTATTTTAATGAAATCAATTGTTTAATGTTGTCATAATAACACAGGTTTCATCTTCCTAACTCCAACAGTGCTTGAGATATATCAGTTATGCATATTAATGAGGTTAGAAGCCCCCACCCCTCAGGCGCCCAGCGACAAAACCCAGCCACGTGCCATTCGGTTAAAAGAATGCATCTCAAGAGTAGAATGCACATATACAATTTTAGCCAAATCCGACCAATACAACACATGTAATTGCACAAGATTTGTTTTCATAAAATCCAAGATGGCGGCCAAACCATGTGACTCATCAAAATAATATTATTTTTCTCATATGGAGCTAAGGCCAGGCATGGTAAATATAAAAACATCTATTAGATTGGTTGAATCACCTCTGAGAAACAAATGCCCAAACTTTTGGTCAATTTTGCTTAAAATCCAAGATGGCGGCCAAACCATGTGACTGATCTGAAATCTTTTTTAGGTTTCTGAAAGGGTTTGATATACAGATGCCATGAAGCAAAATTGAAAATAATCCCTCAAGTGTTGCCAGAGTAAAAAACTACTTCCTGTTTAGAAGAAATCCAAAATGGTGGCCAAACCACGTGACCAATCGTAATAATTTTTTCAAACGTAAATGGGATTCATATATAGAAGCTAAATACAACATATGAGAGCATTCTGCTAGGTGGTTCTGAAGAAGAAGATTTTCAAGTGTTTTTTGCCGTTTTTAGGAAAAACAAAATGGCGGGAAAAGTCACGTGACCGCTAAAGTTTTTATTGCTGATATCTATTACACATGAGTTGTACTATATACCATAAAAAAATCTAGACGCCTAGACCCTCAGAAAGTGGTCAAACAGCCACTTCCGGTTTTATTTCAATCCAATATGGCTGCCAAACTAATTGACCAATCTAAATTCTGAAAGCATGTTGCACCAGTTCACATTAGGAACTATCAGTATAGAGCATTATCAGACCATTCCGTTCAGCGGTTTTCTCAAACGGCTTGACGAAAAAAGTTACGGCGGAAAGAAGAAAGAAAGAATTAAAGCCGCAAGCGGCGTCACCGGGGCCCAAGCTGACAAGATTCTGTTTCATAATTAATGTGGTCACATGTTAGACAATCAGGTAGCTTGAATTATTAGTAACATGAGGTCAAAATGAAGTTGGTACTATGTATTTACCTGGTTTGGTTATCGAAATATGGTTTTCAGGATATATAATGAGCCATGTTCTTATGCACAATAATGAGATTACATAATCATATATAGCCATTTCTAATGTCAGTTACATCTTTCATTCAATGTCTTCATAATGACACTAGTTACATGTCCTGCTCTGCGACAGTGTTTAGATATGACTGCTTTGCATATTAATGAGTTCACATGACCATATATGGTCATCTGTTATTTTAATCAAATCTTTTGTTCACTGTTGTCATAATAACACAGGATTCATCTTCCTAACTGCAACAGGGTTTAAGATATAATGGTTATGCATATCAATGAGTCACATGACCATATATGGTCATCTGTTATTTTAATCAAATCTCTTGTTCACTGTTGTCATAATAACACAGGATTCATCTTTCTAACTGCAACAGTGTTTAAGATATAATGGTTATGCATATTAATGAGTCACATGACCATATATGGTCATCTGTTATTTTAATCAAATCTCTTGTTCACTGTTGTCATAATAACACAGGATTCATCTTCCTTACTGCAACAGTGTTTAAGATATAATGGTTATACATATTAATGAGTTCACATGACCATATATGGTCATCTGTTATTTTAATCAAATCTCTTGTTCACTGTTGTCATGATAACACAGGAATCATCTTCCTAACTACAACAGTGTTTGAGATATAATGGTTATGCATATTAATGAGTTCACATGACCATATATGGTAATCTGTTATTTTAATGAAATCAATTGTTTAATGTTGTCATAATAACACAGGTTTCATCTTCCTAACTCCAACAGTGCTTGAGATATATCAGTTATGCATATTAATGAGGTTAGAAGCCCCCACCCCTTAGGTGCTTGGCGACAAAACCCAGCCACGTGCCATTCGGTTGAAAGAATGCATCTCATGAGTAGAATGCACATGTACAATTTTAGCCAAATCGGACCAATACAACACATGTAAATGCACAAGGTTTGTTTTCATAAAATCCAAGATGGCGGCCAAACCATGTGACTGATCAAAATAATATTATTTTTCTCATATGGAGATCAGGCCAGGCATGGTAAATATAAAAACATCTTGTAGATTGGTTGAATCACCTCTGAGAAACAAATGCCCAAACTTTTGATCAATTTTGCTTAAAATCCAAGATGGCGGCCAAACCATGTGACTGATCTGAAATCTTTTTTAGGTTACTGAAAGGGATTGATATACAGATGCCATGAAGCAAAATTGAAAATAATCCCTCAAGTTTTGCCAGAGTAAAAAACTACTTCCTGTTTAGAAGAAACCCAAAATGGCGGCCAAACCACGTGACCAATCATAACAATTTTTTCAAACGTAAATGGGATTCATATATAGAAGCCAAATACTACATATGAGAGCATTCTGCATAGTGGTTCTGAAGAAGAAGATTTTCAAGTGTTTTTTGCCGTTTTTAGGAAAAACAAAATGGCGGGAAAAGTCACATGACCGCTAAAGTTTTTATTGTTGATATCTATTACACATGAGTTGTACTATATACCATAAAAAAATCTAGACGCCTAGACCCTCAGAAAGTGGTCAAATAGCCACTTCCGGTTTTATTTCAATCCAATATGGCTGCCAAACTAATCGACCAATCAAAATTCTGAAAGCATGTTGCACTAGATCACATTAGGGACTATAAGTATAGAGCATTTTCAGACTATTCAGTTCAGCAGTTTTCTCAAACGGCTTGACGAAAGAAGTTGTGGAAGAAAGAAGAAGAAAGAAGAAAAAACCGAACAATAAGAATAGGGGCCTCGCCCTTTGGGCTTGGGCCCCTAAAAAACCGGACAATAAGAATAGGGGCCTCGCCCTTCGGGCTTGGGCCCCTAACAAGCGGCGTCACCGGGGCCCAAGCTGACAAGATTCTGTTTCATAATTAATGTGGTCACATGTTAGACAATCAGGTAGCTTGAATTATCAGTAACATGAGGTCGAAATGAAGTTGGTACCATGTATTTACCTGGTTTGGTTATCGAAATATGGTTTTCAGGATATATAATGAGCCATGTTCTTATGCACAATAATGAGATTACATAATCATATATAGCCATTTCTAATGTCAGTTACATCTTTCATTCAATGTCTTCATAATGACACTAGTTACATGTCCTGTTCTGCGACAGTGTTTCAGATATGACTGCTATGCATATTAATGAGTTTACATGACCATATATGGTCATCTGTTATTTTAATCAAATCTCTTGTTCACTGTTGTCATAATAACACAGGATTCATCTTCCTAACTGCAACAGTGTTTAAGATATAATGGTTATGCATATTAATGAGTTTACATGACCATATATGGTCATCTGTTATTTTAATCAAATCTCTTGTTCAACGTTGTCATAATAACACAGGATTCATCACCCTAACTGCGACAGTGTTTGAGTTATAACAGTTATGCATATTAATGAGGTTAGAAGCCCCCACCCCATGGGTGCCCAGCCACGTGGCCTAGCAGTGTGCTATTGGTGCAAAATGATGCATCTGATGACACAAATGCACATACAAAATTTTAAAGAAATCAGACTAATACAAAACATGTAGTTGCATAATGTCTATTTTCACAAAATCCAAGATGGCGGCCAAACCATGTGACTGATCAAAGTAATATTATTTTTCTCATATGGAGCTAATGGCAGGCATGGTAAATATAAAAACATCTAGTAGATTGGTTGAATCGTCTCTGAGAAACAAATACCTAAACTTTTTGTCAATTTTGCTTAAAATCCAAAATGGCGGCCAAACCATGTGACTGATCTGATTTTTTTTTTAGATTTCTGAAAGGGTTTGATACACTGATGCCATGAAGCAAAATTGAAAATAATCCCTCAAGTGTTGCCAGAGTAAAAAACTACTTCCTGTTTAGAAGAAATCCAAAATGGTGGCCAAACCACGTGACCAATCGTAAACAAAATGTTCAAACATAAATGGGATTCATAAATAGAAGTTAAATACTACATATGAGTGCATTCTACTTATTCGTTCTGAAGAAGAAGATTTTTAAGTGTTTTTTGCCGTTTTTAGGAAAAACAAAATGGCGGGAAAAGTCACATGACCGCTAAAGATTTTATTGCTGATATTTATTACACATGAGTTGTACTATATACCATAAAGAAATCTAGACGCCTAGACCCTCAGAAAGTGGTCAAACAACCACTTCCGGTTTTATTTCAATCCAATATGGCTGCCAAACTAATTGACCAATCAAAATTCTGAAAGCATGTTGCACCAGTTCACATTAGGGACTATCAGTATAGAACATTATCAGATCATTCCGTTCAGCGGTTTTCTCAAACGGCTTGACGAAAAAAGTTACGGAAGAAAGAAAGAAAGAAGAAAGAAGAAAAAACCGGACAATAAGAATAGGGGCCTCGCCCTTCGGGCTTGGGCCCCTAATTAAAGCCGCAAGCGGCGTCACCGGGGCCCAAGCTGACAAGATTCTGTTTCATAATTAATGTGGTCACATGTTAGACAATCAGGTAGCTTGAATTATTAGTAACATGAGGTCAAAATGAAGTTGGTACCATGTATTTACCTGGTTTGGTTATCGAAATATGGTTTTCAGGATATATAATGAGCCATGTTCTTATGCACAATAATGAGATTACATAATCATATATAGCCATTTCTAATGTCAGTTACATCTTTCATTCAATGTCTCCATAATGACACTAGTTACATGTCCTGCTCTGCGACAGTGTTTAGATATGACTGCTTTGCATATTAATGAGTTCACATGACCATATATGGTCATCTGTTATTTTAATCAAATCTCTTGTTCACTGTTGTCATAATAACACAGGATTCATCTTCCTAACTGCAACAGTGTTTAATATATAATGGTTATGCATATCAATGAGTCACATGACCATATATGGTCATCTGTTATTTTAATCAAATCTCTTGTTCACTGTTGTCATAATAACACAGGATTCATCTTCCTTACTGCAACAGTGTTTAAGATATAATGGTTATACATATTAATGAGTTCACATGACCATATATGGTCATCTGTTATTTTAATCAAATCTCTTGTTCACTGTTGTCATGATAACACAGGAATCATCTTCCTAACTACAACAGTGTTTGAGATATAATGGTTATGCATATTAATGAGTTCACATGACCATATATGGTAATCTGTTATTTTAATGAAATCAATTGTTTAATGTTGTCATAATAACACAGGTTTCATCTTCCTAACTCCAACAGTGCTTGAGATATATCAGTTATGCATATTAATGAGGTTAGAAGCCCCCACCCCTTAGGTGCTTGGCGACAAAACCCAGCCACGTGCCATTCGGTTGAAAGAATGCATCTCATGAGTAGAATGCGCATGTACAATTTTAGCCAAATCGAACCAATACAACACATGTAAATGCACAAGGTTTGTTTTCATAAAATCCAAGATGGCGGCCAAACCATGTGACTGATCAAAATAATATTATTTTTCTCATATGGAGATCAGGCCAGGCATGGTAAATATAAAAACATCTTGTAGATTGGGTGAATCACCTCTGAGAAACAAATGCCCAAACTTTTGATCAATTTTGCTTAAAATCCAAGATGGCGGCCAAACCATGTGACTGATCTGAAATCTTTTTTAGGTTACTGAAAGGGATTGATATACAGATGCCATGAAGCAAAATTGAGAATAATCCCTCAAGTTTTGCCAGAGTAAAAAACTACTTCCTGTTTAGAAGAAACCCAAAATGGCGGCCAAACCATGTGACCAATCATAACAATTTTTTCAAACGTAAATGGGATTCATATATAGAAGCCAAATACTACATATGAGAGCATTCTACATAGTGGTTCTGAAGAAGAAGATTTTCAAGTGTTTTTTGCCGTTTTTAGGAAAAACAAAATGGCGGGAAAAGTCACATGACCGCTAAAGTTTTTATTGTTGATATCTATTACACATGAGTTGTACTATATACCATAAAAAAATCAAGACGCCTAGACCCTCAAAAAGTAGTCAAATAGCCACTTCCGGTTTTATTTCAATCCAATATGGCTGCCAAACTAATTGACCAATCAAAATTCTGAAAGAGTGTTGCACTAGTTCACATTAGGGACTATAAGTATAGATCATTTTCAGACTATTCAGTTCAGCAGTTTTCTCAAACGGCTTGACGAAAGAAGTTGTGGAAGAAAGAAGAAGAAAGAAGATTAAAGCCGCAAGCGGCGTCACCGGGGCCCAAGCTGATAAGTTTCTGTTTCATAATTAATGAGGTCACATGTTAGACAATCAGGTAGTTTGTATTATCAGTAACATGAGGTCGAAATGAAGTTGGTACCATGTATTTACCTGCTTTGGTTATCGAAATATGGTTTTCAGGATATATAATGAGCCATGTTCTTATGCACAATGAGATTACATAATCATATATAGCCATTTCTAATGTCAGTTATCTCTTTCATTCAATGTCTTCATAATGACACTTGTTATATGTCCTGCTCTGCGACAGTGTTTCAGATATGACAGCTATGCATATTAATGAGTTCACATGACCATATATGGTCATCTGTTATTTTAATCAAATCTCTTGTTCACTGTTGTCATAATGACGCCGGATTCATCTTCCTAACTGCAACAGTGTTTGAGATATAACGATTATGCATATTAATGAGCTCACATGACCATGTATGGTCATCTGTTATTTTAATCAAATCTTTTGTTCAATGTTGTCATAATAACACAGGATTCCACTTCCTAACTGCAACAGTGTTTGAGATATGACAGTTATGCATATTAAGGAGCTCACATGACCATATATGGTCATTTGTTATTTTAATCGAATCTCTTGTTCAACGTTGTCATAATAACACAGGATTCATCATCCTAACTATAACAGTGCTTGAGTTATAACAGTTATGCATATTAATGAGGTTAGAAGCCCCCACCCCATGGGTGCCCAGCCACGTGGCCTAGCAGTGTGCTATTGGGGCAAAATGATGCATCTGATGACACAAATGCACATACAAAATTTGAAAGAAATCAGACTAATACAAAACATGTAGTTGCATAATTTCTATTTTCACAAAATCCAAGATGGTGGCCAAACCACGTGACCGATCAAAATAATATTATTTTTCTCAAATGGAGCTAAGGCCAGGCATGGTAAATATAAAAACATCTAGTAGATTGGTTGAATCACCTCTGAGAAACAAATGCCCAAACTTTTGGTCAATTTTGCTTAAAATCCAAGATGGCGGCCAAACCATGTGACTGATCTGAAATCTTTCTTAGGTTTCTGAAAGCGTTTGATATACAGATGCCATGAAGCAAAATTGAAAATAATCCCTCAAGTGTTGCCAGAGTAAAATACTACTTCCTGTTTAGAAGAAATCCAAAATGGTGGCCAAACCACTTGACCAATCGTAATAATTTTTTCAAACATAAATGGGATTCATATATCGAAGCTTAATGCTACATATGATAGCATTCTGCTTGGTGGTTCTGAAGAAGAAGATTTTTTAGTGTTTTTTGCCGTTTTTAGGAAAAACAAAATGGCAGGAAAAGTCACATGACCGCTAAAGTTTTTATTGCTGATATCTATTACACATGAGTTGTACTATATACCATAAAAAAATCTAGACACCTAGACCCTCAGAAAGTGGTCAAACAGCCACTTCCGGTTTTATTTCATTTCAACATGGCTGCCAAACTAATTGACCAATCGAAATTCTGAAAGCATGTTGCACCAGTTCACATTAGGGACTATCAGTAGAGAGCATTTTCAGACTATTCAGTTCAGCAGTTTTCTCAAACGGCTTGACGAAAGAAGTTGTGGAAGAAAGAAGAAGAAAGAAGAAAAAACCGAACAATAAGAATAGGGGCCTCGCCCTTTGGGCTTGGGCCCCTAATTAAAGCCGCAAGCGGCGTCACCGGGGCCCAAGCTGACAAGATTCTGTTTCATAATTAATGTGGTCACATGTTAGACAATCAGGTAGCTTGAATTATCAGTAACATGAGGTCAAAATGAAGTTGGTACCATGTATTTACCTGGTTTGGTTATCGAAATATGGTTTTCAGGATATATAATGAGCCATGTTCTTAATAATGAGATTACATAATCATATATAGCCATTTCTAATGTCAGTTACATCTTTCATTCAATGTCTTCATAATGACACTTGTTACATGTCCTGCTCTGCGACAGTGTTTTAGATATGACTGCTTTGCATATTAATGAGTTCACATGACCATATATGGTCATCTGTTTTTTTTAATCAAATCTCTTGTTCACTGTTGTCATAATAACACAGGATTCATCTTCCTAACTGCAACAGTGTTTAAGATATAATGGTTATGCATATTAATGAGTTCACATGACCATATATGGTTATCTGTTATTTTAATCAAATCTCTTGTTCACTGTTGTCATAATAACACAGGATTCATCTTCCTAACTGCAACAGTGTTTAAGATATAATGGTTATGCATATTAATGAGTTCACATGACCATATATGGTCATCCGTTATTTTTAATCAAATATCTTGTTCACTGTTGTCATAACACAGGATTCATCTTCCTAACTGCAACAGTGTTTAAGATATAATGGTTATGCATATTAATGAGTTCACATGACCATATATGGTTATCTGTTATTTTAATCAAATCTCTTGTTCACTGTTGTCATAATAACACAGCATTCATCTTCCTAACTGCAACAGTGTTTAATATATAATGGTTATGCATATTAATGAGTTCACATGACCATATATGGTCATCTGTTATTTTAATCAAATCTCAGGTTCACTGCTGTCATGATAACACATGAATCATCTTCCTAATTACAACAGTGTTTGAGATATAATGGTTATGCATATTAATGAGCTCACGTGACTATATATGGTCATCTGTTATTTTAATCAAATCTTTTGTTCAATGTTGTCATAATAACACAGGATTCCACTTCCTAACTGCAACAGTGTTTGAGATATGACAGTTATGCATATTAATGAGCTCACATGACCATATATGGTCATTTGTTATTTTAATCGAATCTCTTGTTCAAGGTTGTCATAATAACACAGGATTCATCATCCTAACTACAACAGTGCTAGAGTTATAACAGTTATGCATATTAATGAGGTTAGAAGCCCCCACCCCATGGGTGCCCAGCCACGTGGCCTAACAGTGTGCTATTGGGGCAAAATGATGCATCTGATGACACAAATGCACATACAAAATTTGAAAGAAATCAGACTAATACAAAACATGTAGTTGCATAATTTCTATTTTCACAAAATCCAAGATGGCGGTCAAACCACGTGACTGATCAAAATAATATTATTTTTCTCGTATGCAGCTAAGGCCAGGCATGGTAAATATAAAAACATCTAGTAGATTGGTTGAATCGTCTCTGAGAAACAAATACCCAAACTTTTGGTCAATTTTGCTTAAAATCCAAAATGGCGGCCAAACCATGTGACTGATCTGAAATTTTTTTTAGGTTTCTGAAAGGGCTTGATACACAGATGCCATGAAGCAAAATTGAAAATATTCCCTCAAGTGTTGCCAGAGTAAAAAACTACTTCCTGTTTAGAAGAAATCCAAAATGGTGGCCAAACCACGTGACCAATCGTAAACATTTTTTCAAACATAAATGGGATTCATATATAGAAGCTAAATACTACATATGAGAGCATTCTGCTTGGTGGTTCTGAAGAAGAAGATTTTCAAGTGTTTTTTGCCGTTTTTAGGAAAAACAAAATGGCGGGAAAAGTCACATGACCGCTAAAGTTTTTATTGCTGATATTTATTACACATGAGTTGTACTATATACCATAAAAATATCTAGACGCCTAGACCCTCAGAAAGTGGTCAAACAGCCACTTCCGGTTTTATTTCAATCCAATATGGCTGCCAAACTAATTGTCCAATCGAAATTCTGAAAGCATGTTGCACCAGTTCACATTATGGACTATCAGTATAGAGCATTATCAGACCATTTTGTTCAGCGGTTTTCTCAAACGGCTTGACGAAAAAAGTTACGGAAGAAAGAAGAAAGAAAGAAGAAAGAAAGAAGAAATTAAAGCCGCAAGCGGCGTCACCGGGGCCCAAGCTGACAAGATTCTGTTTCGTAATTAATGTGGTCACATGTTAGACAATCAGGTAGCTTGAATTATCAGTAACATGGGGTCAAAATGAAGTTGGTACCATGTATTTACCTGGTTTGGTTATCGAAATATGGTTTTCAGGATATATAATGAGCCATGTTCTTATGCACAATAATGAGATTACATAATCATATATAGCCATTTCTAATGTCAGTTACATCTTTCATTCAATGTCTTCATAGTGACACGAGTTACATGTCCTGCTCTGCAACTGTGTTTTAGATATGACTGCTTTTCATATTAATGAGTTCACATGACCATATATGGTCATCTGTTATTTTAATCAAATTTCTTGTTCACTGTTGTCATAATAACACAGGATTCATCTTCGTAACTGCAACAGTGTTTAAGATATAATGGTTATGCATATTAATGAGTTCACATGACCATATATGGTCATCTGTTATTTTAATCAAATCTCAGGTTCACTGTTGTCATGATAACACAGGAATCATCTTCCTAACTACAACAGTGTTTGAGATATAATGGTTATGCATATTAATGAGTTCACATGACCATATATGGTAATCTGTTATTTCAATGAAATCAATTGTTAAATGTTGTCATAATAACACAGGTTTCATCTTCCTAACTCCAACAGTGATTGAGTTATAACAGTTATGCATATTAATGAGGTTAGAAGCCCCCACCCCTTAGGTGCCCAGCGACAAAACCCAGCCACGTGCCATTCGGTTGAAAGAATGCATCTCAAGAGTAGAATGCACATATACAATTTTAGCCAAATCGGACTAATACAACACATGTAAATGCACAAGATTTGTTTTCATAAAATCCAAGATGGCGGCCAAACCATGTGACTGATCAAAATAATATTATTTTTCTCATATGGAGCTAAGGCCAGGCATGGTAAATATAAAAACATCTAGTAGATTGGTTGAATCACCTCTGAGAAACAAATGCCCAAACTTTTGGTCAATTTTGCTTAAAATCCAAGATGGCGGCCAAACCATGTGACTGATCTGAAATCTTTTTTAAGTTTCTGAAAGAGATTGATATAGAGATGCCATGACGCAATATTGAAAATAATCCCTCAAGTGTGGCATGAGTAAAAAAACTACTTCCTGTTTAGAAGAAACCCAAAATGGCGGCCAAACCATGTGACTAATCATAACAATTTTTTCAAACGTAAATGAGCTTCATATATAGAAGCTAAATTCTACATATGAGAGCATTCTGCTTGGTGGTTCTGAAGAAGAAGATTTTTTAGTTGTTTTTGCCGTTTTTAGGAGAAACAAAATGGCGAGAAAAGTCACATGACCGCTAAAGTTTTTATTGCTGATATCTATTAAACATGAGTTGTACTATATACCATAAAAAAATCTAGAGGCCTAGACCCTCAGAAAGTGGTCAAACAGCTACTTCCGGTTTTATTTCATTCCAATATGGCTGCCAAACTAATTGACCAATCGAAATTCTGAAAGCATGTTGCACCAGTTCACATTAGGGACTATCAGTATAGAGCATTATCAGATCATTCCGTTCAGCGGTATTCTCAAACGGCTTGACGAAAAAAGTTACGGAAGAAAGAAAGAAGAAGAAGAAGAAGAAACCGGACGATAACAATAGGGGCCTCGCCCTTCGGGCTTGGGCCCCTAAAAAAACCGGACAATAAGAATAGGGGCCTCGCCCTTCGGGCTTGGGCCCCTAAAGAAGAAGAAAGAAGAAGAAAAAACCGGACAATAAGAATAGGGGCCTCGCCCTTTGGGCTTGGGCCCCTAATTAAAGCCGCAAGCGGCGTCACCGGGGCCCAAGCTGATAAGATTCTGTTTCATAATTAATGAGGTCACATGTTAGACAATCAGCTGCAGGTAGATTGTATTATCAGTAACATGAGGTCGAAATGAAGTTGGTACCATGTATTTACCTGGTTTGGTTATCGAAATATGGTTTTCAGGATATATAATGAGCCATGTTCTTATGCACAATAATGAGATTACATAATCATATATAGCCATTTCTAATGTCAGTTACATCTTTCATTCAATGTCTTCATAATGACACTACTTACATGTCCTGCTCTGCGATAGTGTTTCAGATATGACTGCTATGTATATTAATGAGTTCACATGACCATATATGGTCATCTGTTATTTTTAAACAAATCTCTTGTTCACTGTTGTCATAATAACACAGGATTCATCTTCCTAACTGCGACAGTGTTTTAGATATGACTGCTATGCATATTAATGAGTTCACATGACCATATATGGTTATCTGTTATTTTAATCAAATCTCTTGTTCACTGTTGTCATAATGACACAGGATTTATCTTCCTAACTGCGACTGTGTTTAAGATATAATGGTTATGCATATTAATGAGTTCACATGACCATATATGGTTATCTGTTATTTTAATCAGATCTCTTGTTCACTTGTTGTCATAATGACACAGGATTCATCTTCCTAACTGCAACAGTGTTTGAGATATAACGATTACGCATATTAATGAGCTCACATGACTATATATGGTCATCTGTTATTTTAATTAAATCTGTTGTTCAATGTTGTCATAATAACACAGGATTCCACTTCCAAACTGCAACAGTGTTTGAGATATGACAGTTATGCATATTAATGAGCTCACATGACCATATATGGTCATTTGTTATTTTAATCAAATCTCTTGTTCAACGTTGTCATAATAACACAGGATTCCACTTCCAAACTGCAACAGTGCTTGAGTTATAACAGTTATGCATATTAATAAGGTTAGAAGCCCCCACCCCATGGGTGCCCAGCCACGTGGCCTAACAGTGTGCTATTGGGGCAAAATGATCCATCTGATGACACAAATGCACATACAAAATTTGAAAGAAATCAGACTAATACAAAACATGTAGTTGCATAATTTCTATTTTCACAAAATCCAAGATGGCGGCCAAACCACGTGACTGATCAAAATAATATTATTTTTCTCGTATGCAGCTAAGGCCAGACATGGTAAATATAAAAACATCTAGTAGATTGGTTGAATCGTCTCTGAGAAACAAATACCCAAACTTTTGGTCAATTTTGCTTAAAATCCAAAATGGCGGCCAAACCATGTGACTGATCTGAATTTTTTTTTAGGTTTCTGAAAAGGCTTGATACATAGATGCCATGAAGCAAAACTGAAAATATTCCCCCAAGTGTTGCCGGAGTAAAAAACTACTTCCTGTTTAGAAGAAATCCAAAATGGTGGCCAAACCACGTGACCAATCGTAAACATTTTTTCAAACATAAATGGTATTCATATATAGAAGCTAAATACTACATATGAGAGCATTCTGCTTGGTGGTTCTAAAGAAGAAGATTTTCAAGTGTTTTTTGCCGTTTTTAGGAAAAACAAAATGGCGGGAAAAGTCACATGACCGCTAAAGTTTTTATTGCTGATATTTATTACACATGAGTTGTACTATATACCATAAAAAAATCTAGAAGCCTAGACCCTCAGAAAGTGGTGAAACAGCCACTTCCGGTTTTATTTCAATCCAATATGGCTGCCAAACTAATTGGGCAATCAAAATTCTGAAAGCATGTTGCACTAGGTCACATTAGGGACTATAAGTATAGAGCTTTTTCAGACTATTCAGTTTAGCAGTTTTCTCAAAC
Organism: Saccoglossus kowalevskii; assembly: GCF_978046115.1. Lineage (NCBI taxonomy): Eukaryota > Metazoa > Hemichordata > Enteropneusta > Harrimaniidae > Saccoglossus > Saccoglossus kowalevskii. The sequence goes on along the minus strand of NC_140648.1, from coordinate 8,323,831 downwards.
GGCTTGACGAAAGAAGTTGTGGAAGAAAGAAGAAGAAGAAGAAGAAGATTTGATTTGATTTTAGAATGCTCATTTATTAACAACTTTACAAGTTGAGACAATTAAATACACTATAATCTGGTTTGCTCTAAAAAGTTACGAAATTGCTATAAAAGTTACGATTTAAAATTATATGGCATTTACAGCATAATACATAGTGTGTCACTCATATTTACAATTTTGAGTATATATACATAAATGAGTATTACAGTAAAAAATTATTTAGAATTACATTAAAAATCACTTTAATTCATCTGAAATATACAGTTGACCATTTTCTGCTATAGCGATGGCTTCGTTAATACTCCATATTTTGTTAAAATTGTTTACTCCATATTCTGTGCTACTGTAGAAGTAGTATTCTCCATGGATTCTTGAGCGCAGTCTTGTCTTGAATACTTGCACAACATCAGTAAGTGTTTCGTCGTTGAGGGCGTTATGACGTGTGATTTGAATGGCCAGTTTTGCCGATATCAAAATATAGTTAAACAATGCTAAAGCCTTCTTCTGGGCTCCCCCGAAGGATGGTGGACCCAGAATAAACCACCAATGTGGAAGAATAAAGTCATCATTGATTAGTTTGTGACTTATTTTTCCAATAAGCTCAAACAAAGGTGGGAGACGAGGGCATTGGAAAAAAACATGCATGAGATCATCTTCTTCATGACAAAAAACACACTCAGAATTGGGGCGATAGCGGGCAGCATGCAGGAAACCGCCAGTTGGATATGCACCATGCAAAATTCGCCATTGGAGATCTCCCTCTCTTTTAGTAGTAGGAGGTAAGTAGCAATATTTGTAGACTGGTCTAATTGTATCAGGGAGAGAGAGTAAATCCCGCCAAACTGTATCAACATAATTGGGAATGGTTGCATACATTTGTGACAGTATAAGAAACCTATAGATGGCGCCCTTTTCAATTTTGTACAAAGGACAGTTTAAAATTGTTTCATCCTTTTCAAAAACTATTTCCAATGAATACTGCCATGTCTGTAATTGTGCAGGATTACCACTTGCAAGAAATGTGTTGACTTTTTCCACAAGTGGCAGTGGAATTGACTGGTGTAATATGGAGAAAGCTTTTTCTAGAACGCGCAGAGAATAGATAGGCACCTTTTCATTGATTTCTGTTATGTTGAACCAGCGTTTCTCGGCCAAGTTGACTAGATCACCAATGGTGGATATGCCACCCTCTACAAAATGTGTGAGAATGAAAGGCTCTTTGCGAACAGAGTGTAACACCAAATTATTGTTAAAAAGTGGTTCAATCAAAATAGATTCAACTGAAGAGGGTCTATCCTTTCTGAGTGTCTTGTTTGCAGACCAGGTCACAAGAAGCTCACGATAGAAATCGTGGTTGCTGTACAAACAAGTCAAAGTTAGATTTATAACAAAGAGTTGTTTATCATAGTTGAAATCATTGGTTTCTTGCAGAAAATGGTTTGTGAAGGCAAAACATGGGTGATCTGAGTGAGAGTACAGGTACCTTTGAATATATTGGAGGCGAAATGCCCTGATACGACTCGTGATGTGAACCAATCCTTGTCCACCATATTTTAGTGGCGCATACACCAATGTTTCCGATTTCCAGTGCCGCCCTTGCCATAGGAAGTTAAGAAAAAGCGTTTCAATCTCTTTGATAACATGAACTGAAGGACTGAAGCAGAAGAGACGATGGAAAAGTTTTGTTGCTGCCAGTTGATTTACTATGATGACGCGTCCTTGATAGGAGATTGCACGTGCATAGCGGCCCCACCATTCTAGTTTAGATTTCACTATTCTCACTGCTTCATCCCAGTTTTGGTTATTGTAAGCTGTGGTGTTTCCAATATATACTCCAAGTATTTTGAGACCGGTGCTGTTCCATTGTATATTCATTGGCGCATCGATGCGCCCTTTCCACGAACCAACCCATAGTCCTTGCGATTTTCCATAATTAACGCGTGCATTGCTAGCTTTTTCATAAACTTCCAGCCAGTAAGACAGTTTCTGAAAGTCCTCATTTCTGGTTATAAAGAAATTTATGTCATCAGCATACGCAGATAGCTTGCATGTGCGCTTTGCATATTTAGGAATTAAAATACCCTTTATGTGACTTTTCGTGCGAATCTTATGAAGCAATGGCTCAATTGCAATGGAATACAGTTGACCAGATAGGGCACATCCTTGCCTGATTCCACGTAGAAAAGGTACAGGGGAAGTTAAAGCATTATTTATTCGTATCAAACTTTGTGTATCAGTGTAAATTAGTTTAATGTATGAGATAAAGTTCTCACCAAAGCCAAAGGCATTTAATGCGTTGTACAAATAGTCACGATGAACCCTATCAAAGGCCTTTTCTTGGTCGAGAGCTACAATACCTAATGGGATGCTCGACTGATTGGCGTAGAAGACAGAATCGCGCATCAAGTTGATGTTATCATATATCTGTCTGTGCGGTATTGTGTAGCTTTGGTCAACGTGTATTATCTGACCAAGCGCCCTCTTGAGACGCAATGAGAGAGCTTTGGTGAGAACTTTATAATCAGCACAAAGTAAGCTGACGGGTCTCCAATTTTTTAATAAGGTATTGTCACCCTTTTTAGGAAGAAGGGAAATGACAGCTCTACGACAGGACAGTGGTAATATGCCCTCATTAATAGATTTTAAAAACACTTCATGTAAATCATGTCCAAGTGTAGACCAGAACTTTTTGTAGAACTCTGCAGGAAGTCCATCAATTCCAGGCGTTCTACCATGACTGATTTGTTTCAAAGAATCAGACAATTCATCAAAAGAAAGAGGACTGTCACACATAGAAGAAGTGTCTATATCAAGCTGTGGTAAATCGCTCAGAATCTCGGCCTGTGCCTCGTTAGAAATTGTGGATGGTGAGAACAAGTCAGCATAAAATTGTCTTGTCAGCTGACACATTTCACCTGTGTTACTTGTAAGTGTGTTGTCATGGTTACGAAGTTGGGTGATAGATTTATGTGTGCCTCTATTTTTTTCAAGATCAAAGAAAAAACTACAACTACTGTCAGAGTCATTAAGTAGACGATGACGGGAGCGAATTGACGCACCCTTTGTTTCCTTGTTTACCAAGTGTTTGAGCATTTCCTTTTTCTGACAATACTCTGTATTTTCCCCGACGTTGTCAGGAAAGCGTGTCTCAAGTAGTTTTATTTCACGCATGAGTTTTTCCTTTGTGTTCTTGAGTTGAGATGAGCTATTAGATGTATATTGTTTGGTTAATTCTTTAATTTTGTATTTACCCAGATCCCACCATTTTTGTATATTGGTATAATTATTTTTCATTTTGCGCCACATGACCCAGAATTCATTAATAATGTCACAGTATGTTTCATCATCGATGAGACTCGTATTAAAACACCACAATGGAGACCGGTTATTAACATGTCTTTGAGACAAGACAAAAGTTATCAAATCATGATCTGAGAACTGAAAGGAAGATTGAATTGACACACATGATATTTTTGAAGTTAGTGCTTTATTAATAAACACAGTGTCCAGCCTAGAACCACTGTCACCTCTGACCCAAGTGAATACCTTCTCGTTGCCATGGAAATGACGCCAGGCATCGACCAACTTATAGCGATCAAGTATGTTTTGCAGCAAGTTGGCTGACTGTGGATGAGGCTCTCGTGCATTATTACGATCTAGTTTAGGATTCAATGTGCAATTGAAATCACCCGCCATGATTATTGGGTGATTTTTGTCTAGATCATTTAAAGTCTTTTTGAGAGTTTGAAAAAACGCAAGACGATTGACACCATTAGTCGGTGCATACACATTGAGTAAATTGTAAAAACAACCATTGACAGTCACATGTAGATGCAATAAATGACCATCAATAACACTATGTGACGAGTGCACATTTATTTGTTTGTTAGGATGTGTGAGAATAGCAACGCCAGCTGACGTGCTAGAACAATGTGAATAATAAATTGGTGAACGCCATACCACTTGCCACCTGGCTTCATCGATTGGAAGTGAATGCGTTTCTTGGAGAAAGTAGAGGTCAGCTCGGTGATTTAACTTCAAAAAATTGAACAGATCATGACGCTTAAGAGAATCACGACAACCATTGACATTAAGAGAGACTACTGAAATAGTCGCCATAATGAGTAATAAAAGAGTGGAAATACAATACATTACTGTTGAGTATTTGCTTTAAGCAGACTGATTTTTCTATGGTGTAACAATTTCATTTCAATTTTATGTATGCGTGCTTTTTTCTGGACCGTGACGGCAGTTGATTCACGCAATTTCCTAAGTGATTTTGACAGTAGTCGCGCATCTGAGCAAAAATCAAGGCATCGTTCAAGAATTTTTTTAGACCCTTTTATTTGATCTAAAAATGCAATGAGTTCACTGAATTTTATGAGTTTAAACTCCGGTTGATCTATCACACCATCAGACACCATAGAACCCACTGACTCAACATCTGAAAAATCCTCTGTATCCTCATTAACCAGCAATTCCTCATCGGGTGGAGGGGGAGGAAGTGGTAATAAATGAGGAGGGGGAGCAAAGATAGGGGATGAAGGAGGGGTTCGTACCCTCACTTCGTCATTTACCATAGACAAGTTTTGATCAAAGGGATCAATATATTTATCATCGACACATTTGCTGCCAGTATTCTCATTTCTGTGTACTTCTGAGTTTTCACTTGTTTGCATAACATTCTGTGGTACATTTATTTTTTCACTTGTTTTCATGTTATCAGTTATGTATTGTTTATCATTATTTGAAGTAACAAGCTTATCGTCATTTATACTAGTACTGTTACCAATTTTATCATCATGTTTGTCATTGTTTATGATATCAATGTTATCACCATGTTGTTTATCATTATCCATGTCATCGATTCTGTCGTCATTACTGGTGATATCAGTTTCATCATGTACATGTAGTATAACATTATTTGTATCATTAATTTGATCGTTATTATTGGTAATATCAGTTTCATCATGTGGTATAACATTATTTGCATCATCATTATTAATATTATCATTAGTTTTATCAATTTTGTCGTGTGAGTCATCATTATTTTTGTTATCAGTTTGATCTTTGTTTTTCGTGAGTGTGCCATTACGTTCGCGTGTGCAGTTTTTACGAACATGACCAATCTCCTTACAGTAGAAACAACGCATTTCATCGGTTGAAATGTAAACTGAATATGGTCGACCTTCAAACATGACATGTACTAGACCATTTAAATGCTCATTTCGCAATAACATGTGAGCTCGTCTTCGAAATGACTGTACATGTTTCAATGTCTCAGATTTACACCCCAAAGGAATAGTGTGAATACCACCAACTATCCTACCATGTTCAGACAATTCTTTATGTAAAACACTGTTCGGAATAAACGGAGGTACATTTGAGATAATCACTCGTGTAGCAGGCTTGACCATCTGCTCTACATGTACCATGGTATCATTGACAAAGAGACCAGAACTGATGACCTCCTCGACATGTGTAACACTAGAAAGAAAAATAATAACTGAGTGATTCATTCTAGATGCGGCGATAACATTCTCATCGCCGATCAAATCACCAACAGCAGTAACATACTGCTCCACTGATAACTCAGTAATAGATTGGCATCTCACTGCGTGATTTCGCGTGAGTGTATTTACAAATTGCCGGACAATGGGGGCGGCCATCTTGCCAGCCCCACACTGAAACCAACACACAAAACTAATCCAACAAAAATCACAGCAATCCGCTGGTAAAACAAAACAAATTTCAAATAGAAATGATAAACAAAATACCACGAAAATAGTGGTGAAGAAATAAAACAAAGAAATCACTTCCCTGGCTTAGAATGAGTCAAAGTCCTGGAGCTCAGTAAAACACGTCCTCTCTCCATAGAAGAAAGAAGAAGAAATTAAAGCCGCAAGCGGCGTCACCGGGGCCCAAGCTGACAAGATTCTGTTTCATAATTAATGTGGTCACATGTTAGACAATCAGGTAGCTTGAATTATCAGTAACATGAGGTCAAAATGAAGTTGGGTACCATGTATTTACCTGGTTTGGTTATCGAAATATGGTTTTCAGGATATATAATGAGCCATGTTCTTAATAATGAGATTACATAATCATATATAGTCATTTCTAATGTCAGTTACATCTTTCATTCAATGTCTTCATAATGACACTTGTTACATGTCCTGCTCTGCGACAGTGTTTTAGATATGACTGCTTTGCATATTAATGAGTTCGCATGACCATATATGGTCATCCGTTATTTTTAATCAAATCTCTTGTTCACTGTTGTCATAATAACACAGGATTCATCTTCCTAACTGCAACAGTGTTTAAGATATAATGGTTATGCATATTAATGAGTTCACATGACCATATATGGTTATCTGTTATTTTAATCAAATCTCTTGTTCACTGTTGTCATAATAACACAGGATTCATCTTCCTAACTGCAACAGTGTTTAATATATAATGGTTATGCATATTAATGAGTTCACATGACCATATATGGTCACCTGTTATTTTAATCAAATCTCAGGTTCACTGCTGTCATGATAACACATGAATCATCTTCCTAATTACAACAGTGTTTGAGATATAATGGTTATGCATATTAATGAGCTCACGTGACTATATATGGTCATCTGTTATTTTAATCAAATCTTTTGTTCAATGTTGTCATAATAACACAGGATTCCACTTCTTAACTGCAACAGTGTTTGAGATATGACAGTTATGCATATTAATGAGCTCACATGACCATATATGGTCATTTGTTATTTTAATCGAATCTCTTGTTCAAGGTTGTCATAATAACACAGGATTCATCATCCTAACTACAACAGTGCTTGAGTTATAACAGTTATGCATATTAATGAGGTTAGAAGCCCCCACCCCATGGGCGCCTAGCCACGTGGCCTAGCAGTGTGCTATTGGGGCAAAATGATGCATCTGATGACACAAATGCACATACAAAATTTGAAAGAAATCAGACTAATACAAAACATGTAGTTGCATAATTTCTATTTTCACAAAATCCAAGATGGCGGCCAAACCACGTGACTGATCAAAATAATATTATTTTTCTCGTATGCAGCTAAGGCCAGGCATGGTAAATATAAAAACATCTAGTAGATTGGTTGAATCGTCTCTGAGAAACAAATACCCAAACTTTTGGTCAATTTTGCTTAAAATCCAAAATGGCGGCCAAACCATGTGACTGATCTGAATTTTTTTTAGGTTTCTGAAAGGGCTTGATACACAGATGCCATGAAGCAAAATTGAAAATATTCCCTCAAGTGTTGCCAGAGTAAAAAACTACTTCCTGTTTAGAAGAAATCCAAAATGGTGGCCAAACCACGTGACCAATCGTAAACATTTTTTCAAACGTAAATGGGATTCGTATATAGAAGCTAAATACAACATATGAGAGCATTCTGCTACGTGGTTCTGAAGAAGAAGATTTTCAAGTGTTTTTTGCCGTTTTTAGCAAAAACAAAATGGCGGGAAAAGTCACGTGACCGCTAAAGTTTTTATTGCAGATATCTATTACACATGAGTTGTGCTATATACCATAACAAAATCTAGACGCCTAGACCCTCAGAAAGTGGTCAAACAGCCACTTCCGGTTTTATTTCAATCCAATATGGCTGCCAAACTAATTGACCAATCTAAATTCTGAAAGCATGTTGCACCAGTTCACATTAGGGACTATCAGTATAGAGCATTATCGGATCATTCTGTTCAGCGGTTTTCTCAAACGGCTTGACGAAAAAAGTTACGGAAGAAAGAAGAAGAAATTAAAGCCGCAAGCGGCGTCACCGGGGCCCAAGCTGATAAGATTCTGTTTCATGATTAATGAGGTCACATGTCAGACAATCAGCTGCAGGTAGATTGTATTATCAGTAACATGAGGTCGAAATGAAGTTGGTACCATGTATTTACCTCGTTTGGTTATTGAAATATGGTTTTCAGGATATATAATGAGCCATGTTCTTATGCACAATAATGAGATTACATAATCATATATAGCCATTTCTAATGTCAGTTACATCTTTCATTCAATGTCTTCATAGTGACACGAGTTACATGTCCTGCTCTGCAACTGTGTTTTAGATATGACTGCTTTGCATATTAATGAGTTCACATGACCATATATGGTCATCTGTTATTTTAATCAAATTTCTTGTTCACTGTTGTCATAATAACACAGGATTCATCTTCCTAACTGCAACAGTGTTTAAGATATAATGGTTATGCATATTAATGAGTTCACATGACCATATATGGTCATCTGTTATTTTAATCAAATCTCTTGTTCACTGTTGTCATAATAACACAGGATTCATCTTCCTAACTGCGACAGTGTTTTAGATATGACTGCTATGCATATTAATGAGTTCACATGACCATATATGGTTATCTGTTAATTTAATCAAATCTCTTGTTCATTGTTGTCATAATGACACAGGATTTATCTTCCTAACTGCAACAGTGTTTTAGATATAATGGTTATGCATATTAATGAGTTCACATGACCATATATGGTTATCTGTTATTTTAATCAAATCTCTTGTTCACTGTTGTCATAATGACACAGGATTCATCTTCCTAACTGCAACAGTGTTTGAGATATAACGATTACGCATATTAATGAGCTCACGTGACTATATATGGTCATCTGTTATTTTAATCAAATCTTTTGTTCAATGTTGTCATAATAACACAGGATTCCACTTCCTAACTGCAACAGTGTTTGAGATATGACAGTTATGCATATTAATGAGCTCACATGACCATATATGGTCATTTGTTATTTTAATCGAATCTCTTGTTCAAGGTTGTCATAATAACACAGGATTCATCATCCTAACTACAACAGTGCTTGAGTTATAACAGTTATGCATATTAATGAGGTTAGAAGCCCCCACCCCATGGGTGCCCAGCCACGAGGCCTAACAGTGTGCTATTGGGTCAAAATTATGCATCTGATGACACAAATGCACATACAAAATTTGAAAGAAATCAGACTAATACAAAACATGTAGTTGCATAATTTCTATTTTCACAAAATCCAAGATGGCGGCCAAACCATGTGACTGATCAAAGTAATATTATTTTTCTCGTATGCAGCTAAGGCCAGGCATGGTAAATATAGAAACGTCTAGTAGATTGGTTGAATCGTCTCTGAGAAACAAATACCCAAACTTTTGGTCAATTTTGCTTAAAATCCAAAATGGCGGCCAAACCATGTGACTGATCTGAAATTTTTTTTAGGTTTCTGAAAGGGCTTGATACACAGATGCCATGAAGCAAAATTGAAAATACTCCCTCAAGTGTTGCCAGAGTAAAAAACTACTTCCTGTTTAGAAGAAATCCAAAATGGTGGCCAAACCACGTGACCAATCGTAAACATTTTTTCAAACATAAATGGGATTCATATAAAGAAGCTAAATACTACATATGAGTGCATTCTGCTTGGTAGTTCTGAAGAAGAAGATTTTTAAGTGTTTTTTGCCGTTTTTAGGAAAAACAAAATGGCGGGAAAAGTCACATGACCGCTAAAGTTTTTATTGCTGATATTTATTACACATGAGTTGTACTATATACCATAAAAAAATCTAGACGCCTAGACCCTCAGAAAGTGGTCAAACAGCCACTTCCGGTTTTATTTCAATCCAATATGGCTGCCAAACTAATTGACCAATCGAAATTCTGAAAGCATGTTGCACCAGTTCACATTAGGGACTATAAGTATAGAGCATTTTCAGACTATTAAGTTCAGCAGTTTTCTCAAACGGCTTGACGAAAAAAGTTACGGAAGAAAGAAAGAAGAAAGAAAAAACCGGACAATAAGAATAGGGGCCTCGCCCTTCAGGCTTGGGCCCCTAATTAAAGCCGCAAGCGGCGTCACCGGGGCCCAAGCTGATAAGATTCTGTTTCATAATTAATGAGGTCACATGTTAGACAATCAGCTGCAGGTAGATTGTATTATCAGTAACATGAGGTCGAAATGAAGTTGGTACCATGTATTTACCTGGTTTGGTTATCGAAATATGGTTTTCAGGATATATAATGAGCCATGTTCTTATGCACAATAATGAGATTACATAATCATATATAGCCATTTCTAATGTCAGTTACATCTTTCATTCAATGTCTTCATAATGACACTAGTTACATGTCCTGCTCTGCGATAGTGTTTCAGATATGACTGCTATGTATATTAATGAGTTCACATGACCATATATGGTCATCTGTTATTTTTAAACAAATCTCTTGTTCACTGTTGTAATAATAACACAGGATTCATCTTCCTAACTGCAACAGTGTTTGAGATATAACGATTACGCATATTAATGAGCTCACATGACTATATATGGTCATCTGTTATTTTAATTAAATCTTTTGTTCAATGTTGTCATAATAACACAGGATTCCACTTCCAAACTGCAACAGTGTTTGAGATATGACAGTTATGCATATTAATGAGCTCACATGACCATATATGGTCATTTGTTATTTTAATCGAATCTCTTGTTCAACGTTGTCATAATAACACAGGATTCATCATCCTAACTACAACAGTGCTTGAGTTATAACAGTTATGCATATTAATAAGGTTAGAAGCCCCCACCCCATGGGTGCCCAGCCACGTGGCCTAACAGTGTGCTATTGGGGTAAAATGATCCATCTGATGACACAAATGCACATACAAAATTTGAAAGAAATCAGACTAATACAAAACATGTAGTTGCATAATTTCTATTTTCACAAAATCCAAGATGGCGGCCAAACCACGTGACTGATCAAAATAATATTATTTTTCTCGTATGCAGCTAAGGCCAGACATGGTAAATATAAAAACATCTAGTAGATTGGTTGAATCGTCTCTGAGAAACAAATACCCAAACTTTTGGTCAATTTTGCTTAAAATCCAAAATGGCGGCCAAACCATGTGACTGATCTGAATTTTTTTTTAGGTTTCTGAAAGGGCTTGATACATAGATACCATGAAGCAAAACTGAAAATATTCCCCCAAGTGTTGCCAGAGTAAAAAACTACTTCCTGTTTAGAAGAAATCCAAAATGGTGGCCAAACCACGTGACCAATCGTAAACATTTTTTCAAACATAAATGGTATTCATATATAGAAGCTAAATACTACATATGAGAGCATTCTGCTTGGTGGTTCTGAAGAAGAAGATTTTAAAGTGTTTTTTGCCGTTTTTAGGAAAAACAAAATGGCGGGAAAAGTCACATGACCGCTAAAGTTTTTATTGCTGATATTTATTACACATGAGTTGTACTATATACCATAAAAAAATCTAGAAGCCTAGACCCTCAGAAAGTGGTCAAACAGCCACTTCCGGTTTTATTTCAATCCAATATGGCTGCCAAACTAATTGGGCAATCAAAATTCTGAAAGCATGTTGCACTAGGTCACATTAGGGACTATAAGTATAGAGCTTTTTCAGACTATTCAGTTTAGCAGTTTTCTCAAACGGCTTGACGAAAGAAGTTGTGGAAGAAAGAAGAAGAAGAAGAAGAAGATTTGATTTTTAAAACAATCATTTATTCATCAATAACTTAGTTACATATTTACATGTAGTACATTATTTCAAAATTTCATAAAATCGAACAATGTGACTGTACAATATTGGAAAATTATAATAAATGTTACAATAAACTAGTTTAGATTCCACTAAAAAGTACATTTATTAAAATGTTACAGTCTCATTAAAAAGTTATATTGATTTATATTAAAAAGTTCATGTAATTTCTTCTGCGATTACCAGTTGTCCGTTGGTGACAGAAGCAATGGCATCGTTCATACCCCAGAGACTTATAAATACATCTATGCTGGACCTTGAGTAGTAGAGGTATTCTCCAGTGATCCTTGACCGCAATCTTGCTTTGTAGAGCCGAGTCACATCCGTAGGTGTATCTTCGTTAAGTGCATTCTGACGAGTCATATGAATGGCTAGTTTAGCAGATGTCATAATGTAATTCATTATGTATTCGACTTTTCGTCCATAGTTTTTTCCAAGCTGGGGTGGCCCAAGAATGAACCACCAGTAGGGCAAAACAAACTCATAGCCAACTAGTTTTTGACATATTTTCTGGACTAGCTCAAATAGAGGTAGCAGACGAGGACATTGTAGAAAAATATGTAAAAGATCGTCTTTGTCATGACAGAAGACACAGTCAGAGTTGGGACGATAGTTGCAAGATCTTAAAAATTCGCCAGTAGCATAGGCACCATGCAGGATACGCCATTGGAGATCACCCTCTATTTTTGGTGTTGGGGAGAGATAGCAATTCTTGAAAACAGGTGTGATGTTATCAGGTAGGGACAGAAGATCCCGCCACACTGTGTCTAAATGCTCAGGATGTTTTTCATGCATTTGAGAGTTGACAAGGAAACTGTATATTTCACCCTTTTCCTGTTTATAAAGGGGACAGTTAAGTAGGATGTCACCATGTTCATAGAACAGCTCTAATGAGTAATTGTTGACTGTATTTAAGTCAGAGTGCTGTTCTGTGAAAAAGCTGTTGATTATTCCTACAAAATCCTGTGGAAGCGATTGTTGTAGGATGTAAAGTGCCTTCTCAAGTACACGCATGGAATATATTGGCACCATTTGTTTTATTTCAGTTCTATTATACCAGCGCCTTTCAGTTAGATGAATCAGGTCACCAATAGTGGTTATACCGCCCTCTACAAAGTGTGTAAAAACGAAAGGCTCTTTACGCACAGAGTGTACAATTAAATTATTATTAAAAAGGGGTTCATTTAGAACAGCTGATACAGACGATGGACGATCTTTTCTGAGTGTTTGAATTGATGACCATATTCTGAGAAGTTCACTGTAAAAACTATGGCTATCATACAAAGAGAATGATAGCAGATTTGTGACAAACAAGTGTTTGTTATATTTGAAGCTATTAGTTTGTTGCAGAAAGTAGTTTGTAAAGTGAAAGCATGAGTGACCAGAGTTCAAGTATATATATCTTTGAATGTATTGTAGGCGGAATGCTTTTATGCGGCTGGAGAGGTGAACTAGACCTTGGCCACCAAGTTTCAGTGGAGTGTACAGTAGTTCTGCTGGTTTCCAGTGGCGACCTTGCCAAAAGAAATCAAGGAAAAGCTTCTCAATGTCTTTGATAAAATTCTTTGGTGGACTAAGACAATACAGACGATGGAAAATCTTAGTTGCTGCTAATTGATTAATTATAATGACACGTCCATGATAGGAAATGGCTCGGGCGTAGCGGTTCCACCATTCAAGTTTTGATGTCACCTTTACTATGGCCTCATCCCAGTTCTTTTTGTTATACTGTGTTGTGTTACCAATATAAGTACCAAGGATTTTGAGCCCCTCGCTGTTCCATTGAATGTTCATGGGAGAGTCTATTCGACCTTTCCATGACCCGACCCATAAGCCTTTTGATTTTCCATAGTTTATACGTGCATTACTAGCTCTTTCATATACATCTAGCCACTGTGTGAGTTTGTTGAAGTCCTCATTTCTTGTAATGAAAAAATTAACATCATCTGCATACGCAGAAAGTTTACACTTTTGTTTGTTTGATTTTGGGATAATAACCCCACGAATGTTACTTGTTCTAACCTTGTTTAAAAGCGGTTCAATCGCTATTGTATAAAGTTGACCAGAGAGGGCGCAACCTTGCCTGATTCCACGAAGAAATGCGACGGGAGCTGTGAGGGAGTTATTTATGCGAATTATGCTTTGTGTATCTGTATATATTAATTTGATGTAGGAGATGAATTTCTCTCCAAAGCCAAAGGCAGTTAGAGCGTTAAACAAGTAGTTGCGGTTTACTCTGTCAAACGCTTTCTCCTGATCGAGAGCCACTATTCCAAGTGGAGTATTAGAGTTATTAGAGTACGTGACAGTGTCGTGAATGAGACGTATGTTATCAAATATCTGTCTGTGTGGTATTGTATAGCTTTGATCAACATGGATTATTTGTCCAAGGGCATTTTTGAGACGTATTGACAGTGTTTTTGTGAGGATTTTATAATCGGCACAGAGAAGGCTGATTGGTCTCCAGTTTTTAAGCAGTGTATTGTCACCTTTTTTAGGAAGAAGAGCTATAACAGCTCGGCGACATGATAATGGTAGCACGCCCTCAGTGATGGAATCTGAGAATACTTCATAGAAGTCTTTACCTAGGACAGACCAGAATTTTTTATAGAACTCTGCTGGCAGTCCGTCAATGCCAGGAGTTCGACCATTTGACACAAGTGTGACAGCAGTAGACAACTCCTCAAATGTTATTAAACCATCACACATTGATGCAGTATCAGTATCAAGCTGTGGCAAATCTGCCAAAATCTCAGCCTGTGCTTCAGGTGAGACAGAACATGGTGAAAACAGATCGGAATAAAACCGCCTCGTTAAATGACACATTTCATTAGTATCTCCTGTTAAATTGTTGTCATGATTACGTAAGTGTGTGATTGTTTTATGAGAGCCTCTACTTTTTTCAAGATTGAAAACGAAGCTACAGGTGCCATCTGATTCATTTAAAAGATGGTGACGTGATCTAATTGTTGCACCACGTGCCTCGTTTTTCATGTATTCTGTTAAAATGTCTTTCTTTTGTTTATATGTTGCATGTAAATCCGCACTAGGATTTTCATTGAGACGTGTCTCAAGATTTTTAAGTTCATACGCAAGTTTTTCTTTTTCCCGTTTGAAGTTCAATGAACTATTGCATGTATATTGTTTGGTTAGTTCCTTAATTTTATTTTTCCCAATATCCCACCACATTTGAATACTGGAAAAATGTATCTTTTTATCCCGCCACATGGACCAAAAACCACAAATAGTGTCACAATACGCTGTATCATCAAGGAGACTTGTATTTAAACACCATAGTGGACTGTGATTCTTAACCTGTCTTTGAGACAAGACAAGTTTGACAATTTTATGATCAGAGTATTGAAAGGAAGGATCAATGGACACACATGTGACTTTTGATGACAATAGTTTATTTATGTAGAAAGTGTCTAGTCTTGAGCGGCTGTTGCCTCTTGTCCACGTGAAGTCACGTGCATTGCCATGGAAACGTCGCCAGGAGTCAACAAGTTTGTACCGACTCAATATATTATTAAGCAGTTGCGCCGATTCAGGGTGTGGTTCTCTCGCATTTAAGCGATCTAGGTCTGAGTTTAATGTACAGTTGAAGTCCCCAGCCATAATAATAGGCTGAGAGTTACCAAGGTCACCAATACATTTCTTTAACTTTTGAAAAAAAGCAAGACGGTCAACACCATTTGTAGGAGAATAAACATTGAGCAGATGGTAAGACAATCCATTAACAGTGATATTCAAATGAAGCAGACGCCCATTGACAATACTATTTGCTGTGTGTACATGTATTTCTTTGTTTGGATGTGTTAAAATAGCAACACCGCCAGATGTAGTACTACCGTGAGAAAAATACATTGGTGCGCGCCATACAACTTGCCATCTGGCTTCATCAATGGGAACAGAGTGCGTTTCTTGCAGAAAGAACAAGTCAACTTTGTGATTTATTTTTAAAAAGTTAAAAATCTCATGACGTTTAAGTGAATCATGACAACCATTGACATTCCAAGATAATATGGAAAGAGAGCTCATTATGTAATATACAAGGTGTAAAATAACAGACATTATGATTTATGTTTCAATAAAATCTCAGTCTTCTTGTAATTTAACAATTTTATTTCAATCTTGTGTATCCGTGCCTTTTCCTGCACTGTCACAGGACCGGATTCACGTAATTTCTTAAAAGATTTTCTCAACAGACGTGTATCAGTACAAAAATTAAGACAGCGGTCAAGAATCTTTTTAGACCCTTTCATAGCCTCTAGAAGATCTGTAAGTCGGTGAAATGAAATTAGTTTTGATTCTGGGATATCCTGAATATCATCAGACATTTCAGACGCGAGAGATTCTGTGTCCGATATATCAGGATCATCACCGATTGTGGATGACCTTGATTGCAGTAGTGAGTTGCCACTAGATGCATGACCAGGAACCTGGGGTGGGGGGAAAAGGGGAGGAGGGGTTGAATGGGGGGTTCGTACCCCCTCTTCACCTGGTATTGAGTCGAATGGGTCGATAGCTACATTTTCGCTTAAAGTATCCAACACCTTAGGTGGATGACCTCTATCATCGTTGTTGTTTCCATTGTTGTATTTGTCATTTTCACCACTGCTGTGTTTATCATTACCATGTTTATCCATGTTTTTATCATTATTATTTTTACCATTGCTGTGTTTATCATTATCTTTTTTACCACTGCTGTGTTTATCATTATCATTATCATTTTTACCACTGCTGTGTTTATCATTATCATTTTCACCATGGATTTTATCATTATCATTTTCAACACTGTCGTGTTTATCATTATCATTTTCACCACTATTGTGTTTATCATTTTCCCCAATTTTGTGTTTATCACATTCAATGGGTGCAGTACTTGCAGCATCTGCAGTGGTTTGATTTGCTTCATTTGTTTCCATATCAATATTATCATTTTCATTTATGACATTTTCAGCCACAGTTTTACCTATTTCTTTTGGACAATTCTTGCGAATATGTCCGATTTCCTTGCAACCAAAACAACGCATTTCATCTGTACTTATGTAGATAGAATAAGGACGGCCCTCAAACATGACATGCATTGGGCCATTAATGTGTTCATTTCGCAGTAACATGTGCACCTGCCTACGGAAAGATTGTACATGTTTCAGTGATGACGATTTGCATCCAAGTGGAATGGTACGGAGACCACCAACAATACGCCCATGCACAGACAATTCTTTAAAAATGATTGAGTCGGGAATAAATGGCGGCACATTTGATATAGTCACCCTCGTTGCAGGCTTAACCATTTCTTCAACACGAACCATTTGGTCATTTATAATTAATCCGGTACTCACAGCCTGTTCAACAAATGTCAAACCAGAAAGAAAAATAATCACAGAGTGGTTCATCCTCGAGGCAGCAACAATGTTGTCATCTCCGACCAGCTCTCCCATGGCAATAACATATTGCTCAACAGAGAAATCAGCATAGTTATAACACCTCACAGCATGTTTCCGTGTGAGTTTCATACCAGGTGGTCGATCAGTGGGGGCGGCCATCTTGCCAGCCCCACACAAACCAACACAAAAATAAAATCAAACAAAAATCTCAGCAATCCGCTGGTATTAGAAAACAAAAACCAAGTAGAAATGATATAGAAAGTACCACGATAATAGTGGTGGTAAAATTAAACAATAGAAGCACTTCCCTGGCTTAAAGTGAACCAATATCCTGGAGCTCCAGTAAAGCACGTCCTCTCTCCATAGAAGAAAGAAGAAGAAGAAAGAAGAAGAATTAAAGCCGCAAGCGGCATCACCGGGGCCCAAGCTGACAAGATTCTGTTTCATAATTAATGTGGTCACTTGTTAGACAATCAGGTAGCTTGAATTATCAGTAACATGAGGTCAAAATGAAGTTGGTACCATGTATTTACCTGGTTTGGTTATCGAAATAGGGTTTTCAGGATATATAATGAGCCATGTTCTTATGCACAATAATGAGATTACATAATCATATATAGCCATTTCTAATGTCAGTTACATCTTTCATTCAATGTCTTCATAATGACACTTGTTACATGTCCTGCTCTGCGACAGTGTTTTAGATATGACTGCTTTGCATATTAATGAGTTCACATTACCATATATGGTCATCTGTTATTTTAATCAAATCTCTTGTTCACTGTTGTCATAATAACACAGGATTCATCTTCCTAACTGCAACAGTGTTTAAGATATAATGGTTATGCATATTAATGAGTTCACATGACCATATATGGTCATCTGTTATTTTAATCAAATCTCTTGTTCACTGTTGTCATAATAACACAGGATTCATCTTGTTAACTGCAACAGTGTTTAAAATATAATGGTTATGCATATTAATGAGTTCACATGACCATATATGGTCATCTGTTATTTTAATCAAATCTCTTGTTCACTGTTGTCATAATAACACAGGATTCATCTTCCTAACTGCGTCAGTGTTTTAGATATGACTGCTATGCATATTAATGAGTTCACATGACCATATATGGTTATCTGTTATTTAATCAAATCTCTTGTTCACTGTTGTCATAATGACACAGGATTCATCTTCCTTACTGCGACAGTGTTTAAGATATAATGGTTATGCATATTAATGAGTTCACATGACCATATATGGTTATCTGTTATTTTAATCAAATCTCTTGTTCACTGTTGTCATAATAACACAGGATTCATCTTCCTAACTGCAACAGTGTTTAAGATATGACAGTTATGCATATTAATGAGCTCACATGACCATATATGGTCATTTGTTATTTTAATCGAATCTCTTGTTCAAGTTTGTCATAATAACACAGGATTCATCATCCTAACTACAACAGTGCTTGAGTTATAACAGTTATGCATATTAATGAGGTTAGAAGCCCCCACCCCATGGGTGCCCAGCCACGTGGCCTAACAGTGTGCTATTGGGGCAAAATGATGCATCTGATGACACAAATGCACATACAAAATTTGAAAGAAATCAGACTAATACAAAACGTGTAGTTGCATAATTTCTATTTTCACAAAATCCAAGATGGCGGCCAAACCACGTGACTGATCAAAATAATATTATTTTTCTCGTATGCAGCTAAGGCCAGGCATGGTAAATATAAAAACATCTAGTAGATTGGTTGAATCGTCTCTGAGAAACAAATACCCAAACTTTTGGTCAATTTTGCTTAAAATCCAAAATGGCGGCCAAACCATGTGACTGATCTGAATTTTTTTTTCAGATTTTTGAAAGGGTTTGATACACTAATGCCATGAAGCAAAATTGAAAATAATCCCTCAAGTGTTGCCAGAGTAAAAAACTACTTCCTGTTTAGAAGAAATCCAAAATGGTGGCCAAACCACGTGACCAATCGTAAACATTTTTTCAAACATAAATGGGATTCATATATAGAAGCTAAATACTACATATGAGAGCATTCTGCTTGGTGGTTCTGAAGAAGAAGATTTTTTAGTAGTTTTTGCCGTTTTTAGGAAAAACAAAATGGCGGGAAAAGTCACATGACCGCTAAAGTTTTTATTGCTGATATCTATTACACATGAGTTGTACTATATACCATAAAAAAATCTAGACGCCTAGACCCTCAGAAAGTGGTCAAACAGCCACTTCCGGTTTTATTTCAATCCAATATGGCTGCCAAACTAATTGACCAATCTAAATTCTGAAAGCATGTTGCACCAGTTCACATTAGGGACTATCAGAATAGAGCATTATCAGACCATTCCGTTCAGCGGTTTTCTCAAACGGCTTGACGAAAAAAGTTACGGAAGAAAGAAGAAGAAATTAAAGCCGCAAGCGGCGTCACCGGGGCCCAAGCTGATAAGATTCTGTTTCATAATTAATGAGGTCAACATGTTAGACAATCAGATACTAGTAACTTGCATTATCAGTAACATGAGGTCGAAATTAAGTTGGTACCATGTATTTACCTGGTTTGGTTATCGAAATATGGTTTTCAGGATATATAATGAGCCATGTTCTTATGCACAATAATGAGATTACATAATCATATATAGCCATTTCTAATGTCAGTTACATCTTTAATTCAATGTCTTCATAATGACACTAGTTACATGTCCTGCTCTGCGACAGTGTTCCAGATATGACTGCTATGCATATTAATGAGTTCACATGACCATATATGGTCATCTGTTATTTTAATCAAATCTCTTGTTCACTGTTGTCATAATAACACAGGATTCATCTTCCTAACTGCAACAGTGTTTAAGATATAATGGTTATGCATATTAATGAGTTCACATGACCATATATGGTCATCTGTTATTTTAATCAAATCTCTTGTTCACTGTTGTCATAATAACACAGGATTCATCTTCCTAACTGCAACAGTGTTTAAGATATAATGGTTATGCATATTAATGAGCTCACATGACCATAAATGGTCATTTGTTATTTTAATCAAATTTCTTGTTCAACGTTGTCATAATAACACAGGATTCATCATCCTAACTACAACAGTGCTTGAGTTATAACAGTTATGCATATTAATGAGGTTAGAAGCCCCCACCCCATGGGTGCCCAGCCACGTGGCCTAGCAGTGTGCTATTGGGGCAAAATGATGCATCTGATGATACAAATGCACATACAAAATTTGAAAGAAATCAGACTAATACAAAACATGTAGTTGCATAATTTCTATTTTCACAAAATCCAAGATGGCGGCCAAACCACGTGACTGATCAAAATAATATTATTTTTCTCGTATGCAGCTAAGGCCAGGCATGGTAAATATAAAAACATCTAGTAGATTGGTTGAATCGTCTCTGAGAAACAAATACCCAAACTTTTGGTCAATTTTGCTTAAAATCCAAAATGGCGGCCAAACCATGTGACTGATCTGAATTTTTTTTTAGATTTCTGAAAGGGTTTGATACACAGATGACATGAAGCAAAATTGAAAATAATCCCTCAAGTGTTGCCAGAGTAAAAAACTACTTCCTGTTTAGAAGAAATCCAAAATGGTGGCCAAACCACGTGACCAATCGTAAATAAATGTTCAAACATAAATGGGATTCATATATAGAAGCTAAATACTACATATGAGAGCATTCTGCTTGGTGGTTCTGAAGAAGAAGATTTTCAAGTGTTTTTTGCCGTTTTTAGGAAAAACAAAATGGCGGGAAAAGTCACATGACCGCTAAAGTTTTTATTGCTGATATTTATTACACATGAGTTGTACTATATACCATAAAAAAATCTAGACGCCTAGACCCTCAGAAAGTGGTCAAACAGCCACTTCCGATTTTATTTCAATCCAATATGGCTGCCAAACTAATTGACCAATCAAAATTCTGAAAGCATGTTGCACCAGTTCACATTAGGGACTATCAGTATAGAACATTATCAGACCATTCCGTTCAGCGGATTTCTCAAACGGCTTGACGAAAAAAGTTACGGAAGAAAGAAAGAAAGAAGAAAGAAGAAAAAACCGGACGATAAGAATAGGGGCCTCGCCCTTCAGGCTTGGGCCCCTAATTAAAGCCGCAAGCGGCGTCACCGGGGCCCAAGCTGATAAGTTTCTGTTTCATAATTAATGAGGTCACATGTTAGACAATCAGGTAGTTTGTATTATCAGTAACACGAGGTCGAAATGAAGTTGGTACCATGTATTTACCTGCTTTGGTTATCGAAATATGGTTTTCAGGATATATAATG
The DNA here is from genome assembly GCF_978046115.1 of Saccoglossus kowalevskii. Lineage (NCBI taxonomy): Eukaryota > Metazoa > Hemichordata > Enteropneusta > Harrimaniidae > Saccoglossus > Saccoglossus kowalevskii. The sequence goes on along the minus strand of NC_140648.1, from coordinate 8,302,476 downwards.
AGCCATGTTCTTATGCACAATAATGAGATTACATAATCATATATAGCCATTTCTAATGTCAGTTATCTCTTTCATTCAATGTCTTCATAATGACACTAGTTACATGTCCTGCTCTGCGACAGTGTTTTAGATAAGACGGCTATGCATATTAATGAGTTCACATGACCATATATGGTCATCTGTTATTTTAATCAAATCTCTTGTTCACTGTTGTCATAATGACGCCGGATTCATCTTCCTAACTGCAAAAGTGTTTAAGATATAACGATTACTCATATTATTGAGCTTACATGACCATATATGGTTATTTGTTATTTTAATCAAATCTCTTGTTCACTGTTGTCATAATGACACAGGATTCATCTTCCTAACTGCAACAGTGTTTGAGATATAACGATTATGCATATTAATGAGCTCACATGACCATGTATGGTCATCTGTTATTTTAATCAAATCTTTTGTTCAATGTTGTCATAATAACACAGGATTCCACTTCCTAATTGCAACAGTGTTTGAGATATGACAGTTATGCATATTAATGAGTTCACATGACCATATATGGTCATCTGTTATTTTAATCAAATTTTTTGTTCACTGTTGTCATAAGAACACAGGATTCATCTTCCTAACTGCAACAATGTTTAAGATATAATGGTTATGCATATTAATGAGTTCACATGACCATATATGGTCATCTGTTATTTTAATCAAATCTCTTGTTCACTGTTGTCATAATAACACAGGATTCATCTTCCTAACTGCGACAGTGTTTTAGATATGGCTGCTATGCATATTAATGAGTTCACATGACCATATATGGTTATCTGTTATTTTAATCAAATCTTTTGTTCATTGTTGTCATAATGACACAGGATTTATCTTCCTAACTGCAACAGTGTTTAAGATATAATGGTTATGCATATTAATGAGTTCACATGACCATATATGGTTATCTGTTATTTTAATCAAATCTCTTGTTCATTGTTGTCATAATGACACAGGATTCATCTTCCTAACTTCAACAGTGTTTGAGATATAACGATTACGCATATTAATGAGCTCACGTGACTATATATGGTCATCTGTTATTTTAATCAAATCTTTTGTTCAATGTTGTCATAATAACACAGGATTCCACTTCCTAACTGCAACAGTGTTTGAGATATGACAGTTATGCATATTAATGAGCTCACATGACCATATATGGTCATTTGTTATTTTAATCGAATCTCTTGTTCAAGGTTGTCATAATAACACAGGATTCATCATCCTAACTACAACAGTGCTTGAGTTATAACAGTTATGCATATTAATGAGGTTAGAAGCCCCCACCCCATGGGTGCCCAGCCACGTGGCCTAACAGTGTGCTATTGGGGCAAAATGATGCATCTGATGACACAAATGCACATACAAAATTTGAAAGAAATCAGACTAATACAAAACATGTAGTTGCATAATTTCTATTTTCACAAAATCCAAGATGGCGGCCAAACCACGTGACTGATCAAAATAATATTATTTTTCTCGTATGCAGCTAAGGCCAGGCATGGTAAATATAAAAACATCTAGTAGATTGGTTGAATCGTCTCTGAGAAACAAATACCCAAACTTTTGGTCAATTTTGCTTAAAATCCAAAATGGCGGCCAAACCATGTGACTGATCTGAAATTTTTTTTAGGTTTCTGAAAGGGCTTGATACACAGATGCCATGAAGCAAAATTGAAAATATTCCCTCAAGTGTTGCCAGAGTAAAAAACTACTTCCTGTTTAGAAGAAATCCAAAATGGTGGCCAAACCACGTGACCAATCGTAAACATTTTTTCAAACATAAATGGGATTCATATATAGAAGCTAAATACTACATATGAGAGCATTCTGTATGGTGGTTCTGAAGAAGAAGATTTTCAAGTGTTTTTTGCCGTTTTAGGAAAAACAAAATGGCGGGAAAAGTCACATGACCGCTAAAGTTTTTATTGCTGATATTTATTACACACGAGTTGTACTATATACCATAAAAAAATCTAGATGCCTAGACCCTCAGAAAGTGGTCAAACAGCCACTTCCGGTTTTATTTCAATCCAATATGGCTGCCAAACTAATTGACCAATCGAAATTCTGAAAGCATGTTGCACCAGTTCACATTAGGGACTATCAGTATAGAGCATTATCAGACCATTCCGTTCAGCGGTTTTCTCAAACGGCTTGACGAAAAAAGTTACGGAAGAAAGAAAGAAGAAAGAAAAAACCGGACAATAAGAATAGGGGCCACGCCTTACAGGCTTGGGCCCCTAAAAACCGGACAATAAGAATAGGGGCCACGCCCTACAGGCTTGGGCCCCTAAAAAACCGGACAATAAGAATAGGGGCCTCGCCCTTTGGGCTTGGGCCCCTAATTAAAGCCGCAAGCGGCGTCACCGGGGCCCAAGCTGATAAGATTCTGTTTCATAATTAATGAGGTCACATGTTAGACAATCAGCTGCAGGTAGATTGTATTATCAGTAACATGAGGTCGAAATGAAATTGGTACCATGTATTTACCTGGTTTGGTTATCGAAATATGGTTTTCAGGATATATAATGAGCCATGTTCTTATGCACAATAATGAGATTACATAATCATATATAGCCATTTCTAATGTCAGTTACATCTTTCATTCAATGTCTTCATAATGACACTACTTACATGTCCTGCTCTGCGATAGTGTTTCAGATATGACTGCTATATATATTAATGAGTTCACATGACCATATATGGTCATCTGTTATTTTTAAACAAATCTCTTGTTCACTGTTGTCATAATAACACAGGATTCATCTTCCTAACTGCGACAGTGTTTTAGATATGACTGCTATGCATATTAATGAGTTCACATGACCATGTATGGTTATCTGTTATTTTAATCAAATCTCTTGTTCACTGTTGTCATAATAACACAGGATTCATCTTCCTAACTGCAACAGTGTTTAAGATATAATGGTTATGCATATTAATGAGTTCACATGACCATATATGGTCATCTGTTATTTTAATCAAATCTCTTGTTCACCGTTGTCATAATGACACAGGATTCATCTTCCTAACTGCAAAAGTGTTTGAGATATGACAGTTATGCATATTAATGAGCTCACATGACCATATATGGTCATTTGTTATTTTAATCGAATCTCTTGTTCAAGGTTGTCATAATAACACAGGATTCATCATCCTAACTACAACAGTGCTTGAGTTATAACAGTTATGCATATTAATGAGGTTAGAAGCCCCCACCCCATGGGTGCCCAGCCACGACGCCTAACAGTGTGCTATTGGGGCAAAATGATGCATCTGATGACACAAATGCACATACAAAATTTGAAAGAAATCAGACTAATACAAAACATGTAGTTGCATAATTTCTATTTTCACAAAATCCAAGATGGCGGCCAAACCACGTGACTGATCAAAATAATATTATTTTTCTCGTATGCAGCTAAGGCCATGCATGGTAAATATAGAAACATCTAGTAGATTGGTTGAATCGTCTCTGAGAAACAAATACCCAAACTTTTGGTCAATTTTACTTAAAATCCAAAATGGCGGCCAAACCATGTGACTGATCTGAATTTTTTTTTAGGTTTCTGAAAGGGCTTGATACACAGATGCCATGAAGCAAAATTGAAAATATTCCCTCAAGTGTTGCCAGAGTAAAAAACTACTTCCTGTTTAGAAGAAATCCAAAATGGTGGCCAAACCACGTGACCAATCGTAAACATTTTGTCAAACATAAATGGGATTCATATATAGAAGCTAAATACTACATATGAGAGCATTCTGCTTGGTGGTTCTGAAGAAGAAGATTTTTGAGTGTTTTATGCCGTTTTTAGGAAAAACAAAATGGCGGGAAAAGTCACATGACCGCTAAAGTTTTTATTGCTGATATCTATTACACATGAGTTGTACTATATACCATAAAAAAATCTAGACGCCTAGACCCTCAGAAAGTGGTCAAACAGCCACTTCCGGTTTTATTTCAATCCAATATGGCTGCCAAACTAATTGACCAATCCAATTTCTGAAAGAATGTTGCACCAGTTCACATTAGAGACTATCAGTTGAGAGCATTATCATATCATTCCGTTTAGCGGTTTTCTCAAACGGCTTGACGAAAAAGTTACGGAAGAAAGAAAGAAGAAAGAAAGAAGAAAAAACCGGACGATAATAATAGGGGCCTCGCCCTTTGGGCTTGGGCCCCTAATTAAAGCTGCAAGCAGCATCACAGGGGCCCAAGTATACATGCCATAAATAATGTCAAATGATACACATGATACACAATTAGTTTGAATGATTAGTACCATGAGGTCGAAATGCAGTTGGTTCCATATATTTATTTGAGATATAAAGGTTATTAATATATGGTCATCATCTGTTATTTTAATCAAATCTCTTGTTCAACATAGTCATGATAACACAGGATTCATCTTCCTAACTGCAACAGTGTTTGAGATAAAACGATTATGCATATTAATGAGCTCACATGACCATATATGGTCATCTGTTATGTTATTCAAATCTCTTGTTTAACATCATCATAATAACACAGGTTTCATCTTCCTACCTGCAACAGTGCTTGAGATATAACAGTTATGCATATTAATGAGTTCACATGACCATATATGGTCATATGTTATTTTAATCAAATCTAAGGTTCACTGTTGTCATGATAACACAGGAATCATCTTCCTACCTGCAACAGTGCTTGAGATATAACAGTTATGCATATTAATGAGTTCACATGACCATATATGGTAATCTGTTATTTTAATGAAATTGCTTGTTCACTGTTGTCATGATAACACAGGAATCATCTTCCTAACTGCAACAGTGCTTGAGATATAGCAGCTATGCATATTAATGAGGTTAGAAGCCCCCACCCAATGGGCGTGTAGCCACATGACCTAGCCATATGCCATTCAGGGGAAAGAATGTAACTAAAGAGTAGAATACACATACAAAATTTTATTCCAATCGGACTAATACAAAACATGTAGTTGCATAATTTCAATTTTCACAAAATGCAAGATGGCGGCCAAACCACGTGACTTATCGAAAATATATTATTTTTTTCATATGCAGTTGAGGCCATGCATGGTAAATATAAAAACATCTAGTAGATTCGTTGAATCACCTCTGAGAAACAAATGCCCAAACTTTTGATCAATTTTGTTTAAAATCCAAGATGGCGGCGAAACCATGCGACTGATCTGAAATTTTTTTTAGGTTTCTGAAAGTGTTAGATAGGGTCATGCCATGACGCAATATTTGAGATTAACGCTCAAGTGTGGCATGAGTAAAAAACTACTTCCTGTTGAGAACAAATCCAAAATGGCAGCCAAACCACGTGACCAATCATAATGAATTTCTCAAATCTAAATCTGCTCCATATGTAGAAGCTAAGTACTGAATATGAGAACATTTTACTTGGCAGTTCTGAAGAAGAAGATTTTAAAGTGTTTTTTGCCGTTTTTAGGAAAAACAAAATGGCGGGAAAAGTCACATGACCGCTAAAGTTTTTATTTCTGATATTTATTACACATGAGTTGTACTATATACCATAAAAAAATCTAGACGCCTAGACCCTCAGAAAGTGGTCAAACAACCACTTCCGGTTTTATTTCAATTCAATATGGCTGCCAAACTAATTGGCCAATCAAAATTCTGAAAGCATGTTGCACCAGTTCATATTAGAGACTATCAATATAGAGCAATTTCAGACTATTTGGTTCAGTAGTTTTCTCAAACGGCTTGACGAAAAAAGTTACGGAAGAAAGAAGAAAGAAGATGAAGAATTAAAGCCGCAAGCGGCGTCACCGGGGCCCAAGCTATCAGACGAATTATGTAATTAAAGTGGTCAATGAATTGCCATTAAAGTACTTTGAATGATTTGTACAATGAGGTTGACGTGCCGATGGTTCCTTCTTTTTACCTGGTTTTGTTATCGAGATATTGTTTTTAGAATATGCAAGGAGCCATGTGCTTATGCATATATTAATTAGTTCACCTGACCATATATGTTCATCTGTTATTTTATTCAAATCTCTTGTTTAATGTCATCATAATTCAGCGAATTGCCATTAAAGTACTTTGAATGATTTGTACAATGAGGTTGACATGCTGATGCTTCCTTCTATTTACCTGGTTCAGTTATTGAGATACGGTTTTTAGAATATACAAGGAGCCATGTGCTCATGCATATTAATGAGGTTACATAATCATAAATGATATTCTCTTATATGAGTTAATTATTTTGGTAGATGTCTTCATTATGGCACTGGTTGCATGCCTTGTTCTGCCACAGTGTTTCAGATATGACAATTATGCATATTAATGAGTTCACATGACCATATATGGTCATCTGTTATTTTAATAAAATTTCTTGTTCACTGTTGTCATAATAACACAGGATTCATCTTCCTAACTGCAACAGTGTTTAAGATATAATGGTTATGCATATTAATGAGTTCACATGACCATATATGGTAATCTGTTATTTTAATCAAATCTCTTGTTCACTGTTGTCATGATAACACAGGAATCATCTTCCTAACTACAACAGTGTTTGAGATATAATGGTTATGCATATTAATGAGTTCACATGACCATATATGGTAATCTGTTATTTTAATGAAATCAATTGTTTAATGTTGTCATAATAACACAGGTTTCATCTTCCTAACTCCAACAGTGCTTGAGATATATCAGTTATGCATATTAATGAGGTTAGAAGCCCCCACCCCTTAGGCGCCTAGCGACAAAACCCAGCCACGTGCCATTCGGTTGAAAAAATGCATCTCAAAAGTAGAATGCACATATACAATTTTAGCCAAATCGGACCAATACAACACATGTAATTGCACATGATCTGTTTTCATAAAATCCAAGATGGCGGCCAAACCATGTGACTGATCAAAATAATATTATTTTTCTCAAATGGAGCTAAGGCCAGGCATGGTAAATATAAAAACATCTAGTAGATTGGTTGTATCACCTCTGAGAAACAAATGCCCAAACTTTTGGTTAATTTTGCTTAAAATCCAAGATGGCGGCCAAACCATGTGACTGATCTGAAATCTCTTTTAGGTTTCTGAAAGAGATTGATATAGAGATGCCATACAACAATATTGAAAATAATCCCTCAAGTGTGGCATGAGTAAAAAAAACTACTTCCTGTTTAGAAGAAATCCAAAATGGTGGCCAAACCATGTGACCAATCGTAATAATTTTTTTCAAACATAAACGGGCTTCATATATAGAAGCCAAATACTATATATGAGAGCATTCTGCTTGATGGTTCTGAAGAAGAAGATTTTTAAGTGTTTTTTGCCGTTTTTAGGAAAAACAAAATGGCGGGAAAAGTCACATGACCGCTAAAGTTTTTATTGCTGATATTCATTACATATGAGTAGTACTATATACCATAAAAAAATCTAGAAGCCTAGACCCTCAGAAAGTGGTCAAACAGCCACTTCCGGTTTTATTTCAATCCAATATGGCTGCCAAACTAATTGACCAATCGAAATTCTGAAAGCATGTTGCACCAGTTCACATTAGGGACTATCAGTATAGAGCATTATCAGATCATTCTGTTGAGCGGTTTTCTCAAACGGCTTGACGAAAAAAGTTACGGAAGAAAGAAAGAAAGAAAGAAAGAAGAAATTAAAGCCGCAAGCGGCGTCACCGGGGCCCAAGCTGACAAGATTCTGTTTCATAATTAATGTGGTCACATGTTAGACAATCAGGTAGCTTGAATTATCAGTAACATGAGGTCAAAATGAAGTTGGTACCATGTATTTACCTGGTTTGGTTATCGAAATATGGTTTTCAGGATATATAATGAGCCATGTTCTTAATAATGAGATTACATAATCATATATAGCCATTTCTAATGTCAGTTACATCTTTCATTCAATGTCTTCGTAATGACACTTGTTACACGTCCTGCTCTGCGACAGTGTTTTAGATATGACTGCTTTGCATATTAATGAGTTCACATGACCATATATGGTCATCTGTTATTTTTAATCAAATCTCTTGTTCACTGTTGTCATAATAACACAGGATTCATCTTCCTAACTGCAACAGTGCTTAAGATATAATGGTTATGCATATTAATGAGTTGACATGACCATATATGGTCATCTGTTATTTTAATCAAATCTCTTGTTCACTGTTGTCATGATAACACAGGAATCATCTTCCTAACTACAACAGTGTTTGAGATATAATGGTTATGCATATTAATGAGTTCACATGACCATATATGGTAATCTGTTATTTTAATGAAATCAATTGTTTAATGTTGTCATAATAACACAGGTTTCATCTTCCTAACTCCAACAGTGCTTGAGATATATCAGTAATGCATATTAATGAGGTTAGAAGCCCCCACCCCTTAGGCGCCCATCGACAAAACCCAGCCACGTGCCATTCGGTTGAAAAAATGCATCTCAAGAGTAGAATGCACATATACAATTTTAGCCAAATCGGACCAATACAACACATGTAATTGCACAAGATCTGTTTTCATAAAATCCAAGATGGCGGCCAAACCATGTGACTGATCAAAATAATATTATTTTTCTCATATGGAGCTAAGGCCAGGCATGGTAAATATAAAAACATCTGGTAGATTGGTTGAATCACCTCTGAGAAACAAATGCCCAAACTTTTGGGCAATTTTGCTTAAAATCCAAGATGGCGGCCAAACCACGTGACTGATCTGAAATCTTTTTTAGGTTTCTGAAAGAGATAGATATACAGATGCCATGAAGCAAAATTGAAAATAATCCCTCAAGTGTTGCCATAGTAAAAAACTACTTCCTGTTTAGAAGAAATCCAAAATGGTGGCCAAACCACGTGACCAATCGTAAAAATTTTATCAAACCTAAATGGGATTCATATATAGAAGCTAAATACTACATATGAGAGCATTCTACTTGGTGGTTCTGAAGAAGAAGATTTTTAAGTGTTTTTTGCCGTTTTTACGAAAAACAAAATGGCGGGAAAAGTCACATGACCGCTAAAGTTTTTATTGCTGATATTTATTACACATGAGTTGTACTATATACCATAAAAAAATCTAGACGCCTAGACCCTCAGAAAGTGGTCAAACAGCCACTTCCGATTTTATTTCAATCCAATATGGCTGCCAAACTAATTGACCAATCGAAATTCTGAAAGCATGTTGCACCAGTTCACATTAGGGACTATCAGTATAGAGCATTATCAGACCATTCCGTTCAGCGGTTTTCTCAAACGACTTGACGAAAAAAGTTACGGAAGAAAGAAAGAAAGAAAGAAAGAAAAAACTGAACGATAATAATAGGGGCCTCGCCCTTTGGGCTTGGGCCCCTAAAAACCGGACAATAAGAATAGGGGCCTCGCCCTTCAGGCTTGGGCCCCTAAAAAACCGAACAATAAGAATAGGGGCCTCGCCCTTCGGGCTTGGGCCCCTAATTAAAGCCGCAAGCGGCGTCACCGGGGCCCAAGCTGACAAAATTCTGTTTCATAATTAATGTGGTCACATGTTAGACAATCAGGTAACTTGAATTATCAGTAACATGAGGTCAAAATGAAGTTGGCACCATGTATTTACCTGGTTTGGTTATCGAAATATGGTTTTCAGGATATATAATGAGCCATGTTCTTATGCACAATAATGAGATTACATAATCATATATAGCCATTTCTAATGTCAGTTACATCTTTCATTCAATGTCTTCATAATGACACGAGTTACATGTCCTACTCTGCGACTGTGTTTTAGATATGACTGCTTTGCATATTAATGAGTTCACATGACCATATATGGTCATCTGTTATTTTAATCAAATCTCTTGTTCACTGTTGTCATAATAACACAGGATTCATCTTCCTAACTGCGACAGTGTTTTAGATATGACTGCTATGCATATTAATGAGTTCACATGACCATATATGGTTATCTGTTATTTTAATCAAATCTCATGTTCACTGTTGTCATAATGACACAGGATTTATCTTCCTAACTGCGACAGTGTTTAAGATATAATGGTTATGCATATTAATGAGTTCACATGACCATATATGGTTATCTGTTATTTTAATCAAATCTCTTGTTCACTGTTGTCATAATGACACAGGATTCATCTTCCTAATTACAACAGTGTTTGAGATATGACAGTTATGCATATTAATGAGGTTAGAAGCCCCCACCCCATGGGTGCCCAGCCACGTGGCCTAGCAGTGTGCTATTGGGGCAAAATGATGCATCTGATGACACAAATGCACATACAAAATTTGAAAGAAATCAGACTAATACAAAACATGTAGTTGCATAATGTCTATTTTCACAAAATCCAAGATGGCGGCCAAACCATGTGACTGATCAAAATAATATTATTTTTCTCATATGGAGCTAAGGGCAGGCATGGTAAATATAAAAACATCTAGTAGATTGGTTGAATCGTCTCTGAGAAACAAATACCCAAACTTTTTGTCAATTTTGCTTAAAATCCAAAATGGCGGCCAAACCATGTGACTGATCTGAATTTTTTTTTAGATTTTTGAAAGGGTTTGATACACTGATGCCATGAAGCAAAATTGAAAATAATCCCTCAAGTGTTGCCAGAGTAAAAAACTACTTCCTGTTTAGAAGAAATCCAAAATGGTGGCCAAACCACATGACCAATCGTAAAAAAATGTTCAAACATAAATGGGATTCATATATAGAAGCTAAATACTACATATGAGAGCATTCTGCTTGGTGGTTCTGAAGAAGAAGATTTTCAAGTGTTTTTTGCCATTTTTAGGAAAAACAAAATGGCGGGAAAAGTCACATGACCGCTAAAGTTTTTATTGCTGATATTTATTACACATGAGTTGTACTATATACCATAAGAAAATCTAGACGCCTAGACCCTCAGAAAGTGGTCAAACAGCCACTTCCGGTTTTATTTCAATCCAATATGTCTGCCAAACTAATTGACCAATCAAAATTCTGAAAGCATGTTGCACCAGTTCACATTAGGGACTATCAGTATAGAACATTATCAGACCATTCCGTTCAGCGGTTTTCTCAAACGGCTTGACGAAATAAGTTACGGAAGAAAGAAAGAAAGAAAGAAGAAAGAAAAAACCGGACAATAAGAATAGGGGCCTCGCCCTTTGGGCTTGGGCCCCTAATTAAAGCCGCAAGCGGCGTCACCGGGGCCCAAGCTGACAAGATTCTGTTTCATAATTAATGTGGTCACATGTTAGACAATCAGGTAGCTTGAATTATCAGTAACATGAGGTCAAAATGAAGTTGGTACCATGTATTAACCTGGTTTGGTTATCGAAATATGGTTTTCAGGATATATAATGAGCCATGTTCTTATGCACAATAATGAGATTACATAATCATATATAGCCATTTCTAATGTCAGTTACATCTTTCATTCAATGTCTTCATAATGACACGAATTACATGTCCTGCTCTGCGACAGTGTTTTAGATATGACTGCTTTGCATATTAATGAGTTCACATGACCATATATGGTCATCTGTTATTTTTAATCAAATCTCTTGTTCACTGTTGTCATAATAACACAGGATTCATCTTCCTAACTGCAACAGTGTTTAAGATATAATGGTTATGCATATTAATGAGTTCACATGACCATATATGGTCATCTGTTATTTTAATCAAATCTCTTGTTCACTGCTGTCATAATAACACAGGATTCATCTTCCTAACTGCAACAGTGTTTAAGATATAATGGTTATGCATATTAATGAGTTCACATGACCATATATGGTCATCTGTTATTTTAATCAAATCTCAGGTTCACTGCTGTCATGATAACACGTGAATCATCTTCCTAATTACAACAGTGTTTAAGATATAATGGTTATGCATATTAATGAGTTCACATGACCATATATGGCCATCTGTTATTTTAATCAAATCTCTTGTTCACTGTTGTCATAATAACACAGGATTCATCATCCTAACTACAACAGTGCTTGAGTTATAACAGTTATGCATATTAATGAGGTTAGAAGCCCCCACCCCATGGGTGCCCAGCCACGTGGCCTATCAGTGTGCTATTGGGGCAAAATGATGCATCTGATGACACAAATGCACATACAAAATTTGAAAGAAATCAGACTAATACAAAACATGTAGTTGCATAATTTCTATTTTCACAAAATCCAAGATGGCGGCCAAACCATGTGACTGATCAAAATAATATTATTTTTCTCATATGGAGCTAAGGCCAGGCATGGTAAATATAAAAACATCTAGTAGATTGGTTGAATCACGTCTGAGAAACAAATACCCAAACTTTTGGTCAATTTTGCTTAAAATCCAAGATGGCGGCCAAACCATGTGACTGATCTGAAATCTTTTTCAGGTTTCTGAAAGGGTTTGATATACAGATGCCATGAAGCAAAATTGAAAATAATCCTTCAAGTATTGCCAGAGTAAAAAACTACTTCCTGTTTAGAAGAAATCCAAAATGGTGGCCAAACCACGTGACCAATCGTAATAATTTTTTCAAACCTAAATGGGATTCATATATAGCAGCTAAATACTACATATGAGAGCATTCTGCTTGGTGGTTCTTAAGAAGAAGATTTTTTAGTGTTTTTTGCCGCTTTTAGGAAAAACAAAATGGCGGGAAAAGTCACATGACCGCTAAAGTTTTAATTGCTGATATCTATTACACATGAGTTGTACTATATACCATAAAAAAATCTAGACGCCTAGACCCTCAGAAAGTGGTCAAACAGCCACTTCCGGTTTTATTTCATTTCAACATGGCTGCCAAACTAATTGACCAATCGAAATTATAAAAGCATGTTGCACCAGTTCACATTAGGGACTATCAGCATAGAGCATTTTCAGATTATTCAGTTCAGCAGTTTTCTCAAACGGCTTGACGAAAGAAGTTGTGGAAGAAAGAAGAAGAAAGAAGAAGAAATTAAAGCCGCAAGCGGCGTCACCGGGGCCCAAGCTGACAAGATTCTGTTTCATAATTAATGTGGTCACATGTTAGACAATCGGGTAGCTTGAATTATCAGTAACATGAGGTCAAAATGAAGTTGGTACCATGTATTTACCTGGTTTGGTTATCGAAATATGGTTTTCAGGATATATAATGAGCCATGTTCTTAATAATGAGATTACATAATCATATATAGCCATTTCTAATGTCCGTTACATCTTTCATTCAATGTCTTCATAATGACACTTGTTACACGTCCTGCTCTGCGACAGTGTTTTAGATATGACTGCTTTGCATATTAATGAGTTCACATTACCATATATGGTCATCTGTTATTTTTAATCAAATCTCTTGTTCACTGTTGTCATAATAACACAGGATTCATCTTCCTAACTGCAACAGTGTTTAAGATATAATGGTTATGCATATTAATGAGTTCACATGACCATATATGGTTATCTGTTATTTTAATCAAATCTCTTGTTCACTGTTGTCATAACACAGAATTCATCTTCCTAACTGCAACAGTGTTTAAGATATAATGGTTATGCATATTAATGAGTTCACATGACCATATATGGTCATCTGTTATTTTAATCAAATCTCTTGTTCACTGTTGTCATAATAACACAGGATTCATCTTCCTAACTGCGACAGTGTTTTAGATATAACGATTACGCATATTAATGAGCTCACGTGACTATATATGGTCATCTGTTATTTTAATCAAATCTTTTGTTCAATGTTGTCATAATAACACAGGATTCCACTTCCTAACTGCAACAGTGTTTGAGATATGACAGTTATGCATATTAATGAGCTCACATGACCATATATGGTCATTTGTTATTTTAATCGTATCTCTTGTTTAACGTTGTCATAATAACACAGGATTCATCATCCTAACTACAACAGTGCTTGAGTTATAACAGTTATGCATATTAATGAGGTTAGAAGCCCCCCACCCCATGGGTGCCCAGCCACGTGGCCTAACAGTGTGCTATTGGGGCAAAATGATGCATCTGATGACACAAATGCACATACAAAATTTGAAAGAAATCAGACTAATACAAAACATGTAGTTGCATAATTTCTATTTTCACAAAATCCAAGATGGCGGCCAAACCACGTGACTGACTAAAATAATGTTATTTTTCTCGTATGCAGCTAAGGCCAGGCATGGTAAATATAAAAACATCTAGTAGATTGGTTGAATCGTCTCTGAGAAACAAATACCCAAACTTTTGGTCAATTTTGCTTAAAATCCAAAATGGCGGCCAAACCATGTGACTGATCTGAAATTTTTTTTAGGTTTCTGAAAGGGCTTGATACACAGATGCCATGAAGCAAAATTGAAAATATTCCCTCAAGTGTTGCCAGAGTAAAAAACTACTTCCTGTTTAGAAGAAATCCAAAATGGTGGCCAAGCCACGTGACCAATCGTAAACATTTTTTCAAACATAAATGGGATTCATATGTAGAAGCTAAATACTACATATGAGAGCATTCTGCTTGGTGGTTCTGAAGAAGAAGATTTTCAAGTGTTTTTTGCCGTTTTTAGGAAAAACAAAATGGCGGGAAAAGTCACATGACCGCTAAAGTTTTTATTGCTGATATTTATTACACATGAGTTGTACTATATACCATAAAAAAATCTAGACGTCTAGACCCTCAGAAAGTGGTCAAACAGCCACTTCCGGTTTTATTTCAATCCAATATGGCTGCCAAACTAATTGTCCAATCGAAATTCTGAAAGCATGTTGCACCAGTTCACATTATGGACTATCAGTATAGAGCATTATCAGACCATTCTGTTCAGCGGTTTTCTCAAACGGCTTGACGAAAAAAGTTACGGAAGAAAGAAAGAAAGAAGAAAGAAGAAAAAACCGGACAATAAGAATAGGGGCCTCGCCCTTCAGGCTTGGGCCCCTAATTAAAGCCGCAAGCGGCGTCACCGGGGCCCAAGCTGATAAGATTCTGTTTCATAATTAATGAGGTCACATGTTAGACAATCAGCTGCAGGTAGATTGTATTATCAGTAACATGAGGTCGAAATGAAGTTGGTACCATGTATTTACCTGGTTTGGTTATCGAAATATGGTTTTCAGGATATATAATGAGCCATGTTCTTATGCACAATAATGAGATTACATAATCACATATAGCCATTTCTAATGCCAGTTACATCTTTCATTCAATGTCTTCATAATGACACGAGTTACATGTCCTGCTCTGCAACTGTGTTTTAGATATGACTGCTTTGCATATTAATGAGTTCACATGACCATATATGGTTATCTGTTATTTTAATCAAATCTCTTGTTCACTGTTGTCATAATGACACAGGATTCATCTTCCTAACTGCAACAGTGTTTGAGATATAACGATTACGCATATTAATGAGCTCACGTGACTATATATGGTCATCTGTTATTTTAATCAAATCTCTTGTTCAATGTTGTCATAATAACACAGGATTCCACTTCCTAACTGCAACAGTGTTTGAGATATGACAGTTATGCATATTAATGAGCTCACATGACCATATATGGTCATTTGTTATTTTAATCGAATCTCTTGTTCAAGGTTGTCATAATAACACAGGATTCATCATCCTAACTACAACAGTGCTTGAGTTATAACAGTTATGCATATTAATGAGGTTAGAAGCCCCCACCCCATGGGTGCCCAGCCACGTGGCCTAACAGTGTGCTATTGGGACAAAATGATGCATCTGATGACACAAATGCACATACAAAATTTGAAAGAAATCAGACTAATACAAAACATGTAGTTGCATAATTTCTATTTTCACAAAATCCAAGATGGCGGCCAAACCACGTGACTGATCAAAATAATATTATTTTTCTCGTATGCAGCTAACGCCAGGCATGGTAAATATAAAAACATCTAGTAGATTGGTTGAATCGTCTCTGAGAAACAAATACCCAAACTTTTGGTCAATTTTGCTTAAAGTCCAAAATGGCGGCCAAACCATGTGACTGATCTGAAATTTTTTTTAGGTTTCTGAAAGGGCTTGATACACAGATGCCATGAAGCAAAATTGAAAATATTCCCTCAAGTGTTGCCAGAGTAAAAAACTACTTCCTGTTTAGAAGAAATCCAAAATGGTGGCCAAACCACGTGACCAATCGTAAACATTTTTTCAAACATAAATGGGATTCATATGTAGAAGCTAAATACTACATATGAGAGCATTCTGCTTGGTGGTTCTGAAGAAGAAGATTTTCAAGTGTTTTTTGCCGTTTTTAGGAAAAACAAAATGGCGGGAAAAGTCACATGACCGCTAAAGTTTTTATTGCTGATATTTATTACACATGAGTTGTACTATATACCATAAAAAAATCTAGACGCCTAGACCCTCAGAAAGTGGTCAAACAGCCACTTCCGGTTTTATTTCAATCCAATATGGCTGCCAAACTAATTGGCCAATCGAAATTCTGAAAGCATGTTGCACCAGTTCACATTAGGGACTATCAGTATAGAGCATTATCAGACCATTCCGTTCAGCGGTTTTCTCAAACGGCTTGACGAAAAAAGTTACGGAAGAAAGAAAGAAGAAAGAAAAAACCGGACAATAAGAATAGGGGCCACGCCTTACAGGCTTGGGCCCCTAATTAAAGCCGCAAGCGGCGTCACCGGGGCCCAAGCTGATAAGATTCTGTTTCATAATTAATGTGGTCACATGTTAGACAATCAGGTAGCTTGAATTATCAGTAACATGAGGTCAAAATGAAGTTGGTACCATGTATTTACCTGGTTTGGTTATCTAAATATGGTTTTCAGGATATATAATGAGCCATGTTCTTATGCACAATAATGAGATTACATAATCATATATAGCCATTTCTAATGTCAGTTACATCTTTCATTCAAAGTCTTCATAATGACACTAATTACATGTCCTGCTCTGCGACAGTGTTTTAGATATGACTGCTTTGCATATTAATGAGTTCACATGACCATATATGGTCATCTGTTATTTTAATCAAATCTCTTGTTCACTGTTGTCATAATAACACAGGATTCATCTTCCTAACTGCAACAGTGTTTAAGATATAATGGTTATGCATATTAATGAGTTCACATGACCATATATGGTTATCTGTTATTTTAATCAAATCTCTTGTTCAACGTTGTCATAATAACACAGGATTCATCACCCTAACTGCAACAGTGTTTAAGATATAATGGTTATGAATATTAATGAGCTCACATGACCATATATGGTCATCTGTTATTTTAATCAAATCTCTTGTTCACTGTTGTCATAATAACACAGGATTCATCTTCCTAACTGCAACAGTGTTTGAGATATGACAGTTATGCATATTAATGAGTTCACATGACCATATATGTTTATCTGTTATTTTAATCAAATCTCTTGTTCACTGTTGTCATAATGACACAGGATTTATCTTCCTAACTGCGACAGTGTTTAAGATATAATGGTTATGCGTATTAATGAGTTCACATGACCATATATGGTTATCTGTTATTTTAATCAAATCTCTTGTTCACTGTTGTCATAATAACACAGGATTCCACTTCCTAACTGCAACAGTGTTTGAGATATGACAGTTATGCATATTAATGAGCTCACATGACCATATATGGTCATTTGTTATTTTAATCGAATCTCTTGTTCAAGGTTGTCATAATAACACAGGATTCATCATCCTAACTACAACAGTGCTTGAGTTATAACAGTTATGCATATTAATGAGGTTAGAAGCCCCCACCCCATGGGTGCCCAGCCACGTGGCCTAACAGTGTGCTATTGGGGCAAAATGATGCATCTGATGACACAAATGCACATACAAAATTTGAAAGAAATCCTGACTAATACAAAACATGTATTTGCATAATTTCTATTTTCACAAAATCCAAGATGGCGGCTAAACCACGTGACTGATCAAAATAATATTATTTTTCTCGTATGCAGCTAAGGCCAGGCATGGTAAATATAAAAACATCTAGTAGATTCGTTGAATCGTCTCTGAGAAACAAATACCCAAACTTTTGGTCAATTTTGCTTAAAATCCAAAATGGCGGCCAAACCATGTGAGTGATCTGAAATTTTTTTAGGTTTCTGAAAGGGCTTGATACACAGATGACATGAAGCAAAATTGAAAATATTCCCTCAAGTGTTGCCAGAGTAAAAAACTACTTCCTGTTTAGAAGAAATCCAAAATGGTGGCCAAACCACGTGACCAATCGTAAACATTTTTTCAAACATAAATGGGATTCATATATAGAAGCTAAATACTACATATGAGAGCATTCTGCTTGGTGGTTCTGAAGAAGAAGATTTTCAAGTGTTTTTTGCCGTTTTTAGGAAAAACAAAATGGCGGGAAAAGTCACATGACCGCTAAAGTTTTTATTGCTGATATTTATTACACATGAGTTGTACTATATACCATAAAAAAATCTAGACGCCTAGACCCTCAGAAAGTGGTCAAACAGCCACTTCCGGTTTTATTTCAATCCAATATGGCTGCCAAACTAATTGTCCAATCGAAATTCTGAAAGCATGTTGCACCAGTTCACATTATGGACTATCAGTATAGAGCATTATCAGACCATTCTGTTCAGCGGTTTTCTCAAACGGCTTGACGAAAAAAGTTACGGAAGAAAGAAGAAGATGATGAAGAAGATTAAAGCCGCAAGCGGCGTCACCGGGGCCCAAGCTGACAAGATTCTGTTTCATAATTAATGTGGTCACATGTTAGACAATCAGGTAGCTTGAATTATCAGTAACATGAGGTCAAAATGAAGTTGGTACCATGTATTTACCTGGTTTGGTTATCAAAATATGGTTTTCAGGATATATAATGAGCCATGTTCTTAATAATGAGATTACATAATCATATATAGCCATTTCTAATGTCTGTTACATCTTTCATTCAATGTCTTCATAATGACACTTGTTACATGTCCTGCTCTGCGACAGTGTTTTAGATATGACTGCTTTGCATATTAATGAGTTCACATGACCATATATGGTCATCTGTTATTTTTAATCAAATCTCTTGTTCACTGTTGTCATAATAACACAGGATTCATCTTCCTAACTGCAACAGTGTTTAAGATATAATGGTTATGCATATTAATGAGTTCACATGACCATATATGGTTATCTGTTATTTTAATCAAATCTCTTGTTCACTGTTGTCATAGTAACACAGGATTCATCTTCCTAACTGCAACAGTGTTTAAGATATAATGGTTATGCATATTAATGAGTTCACATGACCATATATGGTCATCTGTTATTTTAATCAAATCTCTTGTTCACTGTTGTCATAATAACACAGGATTCATCTTCCTAACTGCGACAGTGTTTTAGATATGACTGCTATGCATATTAATGAGTTCACATGACCATATATGGTTATCTGTTATTTTAATCAAATCTCTTGTTCACTGTTGTCATAATGACACAGGATTTATCTTCCTAACTGCAACAGTGTTTGCGATATAACGATTACGCATATTAATGAGCTCACATGACTATATATGGTCATCTGTTATTTTAATTAAATCTTTTGTTCAATGTTGTCATAATAACACAGGATTCCACTTCCAAACTGCAACAGTGTTTGAGATATGACAGTTATGCATATTAATGAGCTCACATGACCATATATGGTCATTTGTTATTTTAATCGAATCTCTTGTTCAACGTTGTCATAATAACACAGGATTCATCATCCTAACTACAACAGTGCTTGAGTTATAACAGTTATGCATATTAATAAGGTTAGAAGCCCCCACCCCATGGGTGCCCAGCCACGTGGCCTAACAGTGTGCTATTGGGGCAAAATGATCCATCTGATGACACAAATGCACATACAAAATTTGAAAGAAATCAGACTAATACAAAACATGTAGTTGCATAATTTCTATTTTCACAAAATCCAAGATGGCGACCAAACCACGTGACTGATCAAAATAATATTATTTTTCTCGTATGCAGCTAAGGCCAGGCATGGTAAATATAAAAACATCTAGTAGATTGGTTGAATCGTCTCTGAGAAACAAATACCCAAACTTTTGGTCAATTTTGCTTAAAATCCAAAATGGCGGCCAAACCATGTGACTGATCTGAATTTTTTTTTAGGTTTCTGAAAGGGCTTATTACATAGATGCCATGAAGCAAAACTGAAAATATTCCCCCAAGTGTTGCCAGAGTAAAAAACTACTTCCTGTTTAGAAGAAATCCAATATGGTGGCCAAACCACGTGACCAATCGTAAACATTTTTTCAAACATAAATGGTATTCATATATAGAAGCTTAATACTACATATGAGAGCATTCTGCTTGGTGGTTCTGAAGAAGAAGATTTTAAAGTGTTTTTTGCCGTTTTTAGGAAAAACAAAATGGCGGGAAAAGTCACATGACCGCTAAAGTTTTTATTGCTGATATTTATTACACATGAGTTGTACTATATACTATAAAAAAATCTAGAAGCCTAGACCCTCAGAAAGTGGTCAAACAGCCACTTCCGGTTTTATTTCAATCCAATATGGCTGCCAAACCAATTGGGCAATCAAAATTCTGAAAGCATGTTGCACTAGGTCACATTAGGGACTATAAGTATAGAGCTTTTTCAGACTATTCAGTTTAGCAGTTTTCTCAAACGGCTAGACGAAAGAAGTTGTGGAAGAAAGAAGAAGAAGAAGAAGATTAAAGCCGCAAGCGGCGTCACCGGGGCCCAAGCTGACAAGATTCTGTTTCATAATTAATGTGGTCACATGTTAGACAATCAGGTAGCTTGAATTATCAGTAACATGAGGTCAAAATGAAGTTGGTACCATGTATTTACCTGGTTTGGTTATCGAAATATGGTTTTCAGGATATATAATGAGCCATGTTCTTAATAATGAGATTACATAATCATATATAGCCATTTCTAATGTCAGTTACATCTTTCATTCAATGTCTTCATAATGACACTTGTTACATGTCCTGCTCTGCGACAGTGTTTTAGATATGACTGCTTTGCATATTAATGAGTTCACATGACAATATATGGTCATCTGTTATTTTTAATCAAATCTCTTGTTCACTGTTGTCATACTAACACAGGATTCACCTTCCTAACTGCAACAGTGTTTAAGATATAATGGTTATGCATATTAATGAGTTCACATGACAATATATGGTCATCTGTTATTTTAATCAAATCTCTTGTTCACTGTTGTCATAATAACACAGGATTCATCTTCCTAACTGCGACAGTGTTTTAGATATGACTGCTATGCATATTAATGAGTTCACATGACCATATATGGTTATCTGTTATTTTAATCAAATCTCTTGTTCACTGTTGTCATAATGACACAGGATTTATCTTCCTAACTGCGACAGTGTTTAAGATATAATTGTTATGCATATTAATGAGTTCACATGACCATATATGGTTATCTGTTATTTTAATCAAATCTCTTGTTCACTGTTGTCATAATAACACAGGATTCCACTTCCTAACTGCAACAGTGTTTGAGATATGACAGTTATGCATATTAATGAGCTCACATGACCATATATGGTCATTTGTTATTTTAATCGAATCTCTTGTTCAAGATTGTCATAATAACACAGGATTCATCATCCTAACTACAACAGTGCTTGAGTTATAACAGTTATGCATATTAATGAGGTTAGAAGCCCCCACCCCATGGGCGCCCAGCCACGTGGCCTAACAGTGTGCTATTGGGGCAAAATGATGCATCTGATGACACAAATGCACATACAAAATTTGAAAGAAATCAGACTAATACAAAACATGTAGTTGCATAATTTCTATTTTCACAAAATCCAAGATGGCGGCCAAACCACGTGACTGATCAAAATAATATTATTTTTCTCGTATGCAGCTAAGGCCAGGCATGGTAAATATAAAAACATCTAGTAGATTGGTTGAATCGTCTCTGAGAAACAAATACCCAAACTTTTGGTCAATTTTGCTTAAAATCCAAAATGGCGGCCAAACCATGTGACTGATCTGAATTTTTTTTTAGGTTTCTGAAAGGGCTTGATACATAGATGCCATGAAGCAAAACTGAAAATATTCTCCCAAGTGTTGCCATAGTAAAAAACTACTTCCTGTTTAGAAGAAATCCAAAATGGTGGCCAAACCACGTGACCAATCGTAATAATTTTATCAAACCTAAATGGGATTCATATATAGAAGCTAAATACAACACATGAGAGGATTCTGCTAGGTGGTTCTGAAGAAGAAGATTTTTTAGTGTTTTTTGCCGTTTTTAGGAAAAACAAAATGGCGGGAAAAGTCACATGACCGCTAAAGTTTTTATTACTGATATCTATTACACATGAGTTGTCCTATATACCATAAAAAAATCTAGACGCCTAGACCCTCAGAAAGTGGTCAAACAGCCACTTCCGGTTTTATTTCAATTCAATATAGCTGCCAAACTAATTGACCAATCGAAATTTTGAAAGCATGTTGCACCAGTTCACATTAGGGACTATCAGTATAGAGCATTATCAGACCATTCCGTTCAGCAGTTTTCCCAAACGGCTTGACGAAAAAAGTTACGGAAGAAAGAAAGAAAGAAAGAAAGAAGAATTAAAGCCGCAAGCGGCGTCACCGGGGCCCAAGCTATCAGACGAATTATGTAATTAAAGTGGTCAATGAATTGCCATTAAAGTACTTTGAATGATTTGTACAATGAGGTTGACATGCTGATGCTTCCTTCTATTTACCTGGTTCAGTTATTGAGATACGGTTTTTAGAATATACAAGGAGCCATGTGCTCATGCATATTAATGAGGTTACATAATCATAAATGATATTCTCTTATATGAGTTAATTATTTTGGTAGATGTCTTCATTATGGCACTGGTTGCATGCCTTGTTCTGCCACAGTGTTTCAGATATGACAATTATGCATATTAATGAGTTCACATGACCATATATGGTCATCTGTTATTTTAATAAAATTTCTTGTTCACTGTTGTCATAATAACACAGGATTCATCTTCCTAACTGCAACAGTGTTTAAGATATAATGGTTATGCATATTAATGAGTTCACATGACCATATATGGTAATCTGTTATTTTAATCAAATCTCTTGTTCACTGTTGTCATGATAACAGGAATCATCTTCCTAACTACAACAGTGTTTGAGATATAATGGTTATGCATATTAATGAGTTCACATGACCATATATGGTAATCTGTTATTTTAATGAAATCAATTGTTTAATGTTGTCATAATAACACAGGTTTCATCTTCCTAACTCCAACAGTGCTTGAGATATATCAGTTATGCATATTAATGAGGTTAGAAGCCCCCACCCCTTAGGCGCCCAGCGACAAAACCCAGCCACGTGCCATTCGGTTGAAAAAATGCATCTCAAAAGTAGAATGCACATATCCAATTTTAGTCAAATCGGACCAATACAACACATGTAATTGCACAAGATCTGTTTTCATAAAATCCAAGATGGCGGCCAAACCATGTGACTGATCAAAATAATATTATTTTTCTCATATGGAGCTAAGGCCAGGCATGGTAAATATAAAAACATCTAGTAGATTGGTTGAATCACCTCTGAGAAACAAATGCCCAAACTTTTGGTTAATTTTGCTTAAAATCCAAGATGGCGGCCAAACCATGTGACTGATCTGAAATCTTTTTTAGGTTTCTGAAAGAGATTGATATAGAGATGCCATACAACAATATTGAAAATAATCCCTCAAGTGTGGCATGAGTAAAAAAACTACTTCCTGTTTAGAAGAAATCCAAAATGGTGGCCAAACCATGTGACCAATCGTAATAATTTTTTTCAAACATAAACGGGCTTCATATATAGAAGCCAAATACTATATATGAGAGCATTCTGCTTGATGGTTCTGAAGAAGAAGATTTTTAAGTGTTTTTTGCCGTTTTTAGGAAAAACAAAATGGCGGGAAAAGTCACATGACCGCTAAAGTTTTTATTGCTGATATTCATTACATATGAGTAGTACTATATACCATAAAAAAATCTAGAAGCCTAGACCCTCAGAAAGTGGTCAAACAGCCACTTCCGGTTTTATTTCAATCCAATATGGCTGCCAAACTAATTGGCCAATCAAAATTCTGAAAGCATGTTGCACTAGGTCACATTAGGGACTATAAGTATAGAGCTTTTTCAGACTATTCAGTTTAGCAGTTTTCTCAAACGGCTTGACGAAAGAAGTTGTGGAAGAAAGAAGAAGAAGAAGAAGAAGAAAGAAGAAGAAAAAACCGGACAATAAGAATAGGGGCCTCGCCCTTTGGGCTTGGGCCCCTAAAGAAAGAAGATTAAAGCCGCAAGCGGCGTCACCGGGGCCCAAGCTGACAAGATTCTGTTTCATAATTAATGTGGTCACATGTTAAACAATCAGGTAGCTTGAATTATCAGTAACATGAGGTCAAAATGAAGTTGGTACCATGTATTTACCTGGTTTGGTTATCAAAATATGGTTTTCAGGATATATAATGAGCCATGTTCTTATGCACAAAAATGAGATTACATAATCATATATAGTCATTTCTAATGTCAGTTACATCTTTCATTCAATGTCTTCATAATGACACTAGTTACATGTCCTGCTCTGCGACAGTTTTTTAGATATGACTGCTATGCATATTAATAAGTTCACATGACCATATATATGGTCATCTGTTATTTTAATCAAATCTCTTGTTCACTGTTGTCATGATAACACAGGATTCATCTTCCTAACTGCAACAGTGTTTAAGATATAATGGTTATGCATATTAATGAGTTCACATGACCATATATGGTAATATGTTATTTTAATCAAATCTCTTGTTCACTGTTGTCATGATAACACAGGATTCATCTTCCTAACTGCAACAGTGCTTAAGATATAATGGTTATGCATATTAATGAGGTTAGAAGCCCCCACCCCATGGGCGCGTAGCCACACGACCTAGCCATGTGACATTCAGGGAAAAGAATGCGACTTTTGAGTAGAATTGACATACACAATTTTAGCCAAATCTGACCAATACAACACATGTAATTGCACAAGTTTCATTTTCACAAAATCCAAGATGGCGGCCAAATCACGTGACTTATCGAAAATATATTATTTTTCTCACATGTAGCAATGTTCAGGCATGTTATATTCAAAACCAGCAGTTAATTGGTTGAATCACCTCTGAGAAACAAATGCCCAAACTTTTAGTCAATTTTGCCTAAAATCCAAGATGGCGGCCAAACCATGTGACTGACCTGAAATCTGTTTTAGGTTTCTGAAAGAGTTTGATATACAGATGCCATTCAGCAATATTGAACGTAATCCCTCAAGTGTGGCATGAGTAAAAAACTACTTCCTGTTTAGAAGAAACCCAAAATGGCGGCCAAACCATGTGACCAATCATAACAATTTTTTCAAACGTAAATGGGCTTCATATATAGAAGCCAAATACTACATATGAGAGCATTCTGCATAGTGGTTCTGAAGAAGAAGATTTTCAAGTGTTTTTTGCCGTTTTTAGGAAAAACAAAATGGCGGGAAAAGTCACATGACCGCTAAAGTTTTTATTGCTGATATCTATTGCACATGAGTTGTACTATATGCCATAAAAAAATCTAGACGCCTAGACCCTCAGAAAGTGGTTAAACAGCCACTTCCGGTTTTATTTCAATCCAATATGGCTGCCAAACTAATTGACGAATCACAATTCTGAAAGCATGTTGCACCAGTTCACATTAGGGACTATCAGTATAGAACATTATCAGACCATTCCGTTCAGCGGTTTTCTCAAACGGCTTGACGAAAAAAGTTACGGAAGAAAGAAAGAAAGAAGAAAGAAGAAAAAACCGGACAATAAGAATAGGGGCCTCGCCCTTCGGGCTTGGGCCCCTAATTAAAGCCGCAAGCGGCGTCACCGGGGCCCAAGCTGACAAGATTCTGTTTCATAATTAATGAGGTCACATGTTAGACAATCAGGTAGCTTGAATTATCAGTAACATGAGGTCAAAATGAAGTTGGTACCATGTATTTACCTGGTTTGGTTATCGAAATATGGTTTTCAGGATATATAATGAGCCATGTTCTTATGCACAATAATGAGATTACATAATCATATATAGCCATTTCTAATGTCAGTTACATCTTTCATTGAATGTCTTCATAATGACACTAGTTACATGTCCTGCTCTGCGACAGTGTTTCAGATATGACTGCTATGCATATTAATGAGTTCACATGACCATATATGGTCATCTGTTATTTTAATCAAATTTCTTGTTCACTGTTGTCATAATAACACAGGATTCATCTTCCTAACTGCGACAGTGTTTTAGATATGACTGCTATGCATATTAATGAGTTCACATGACCATATATGGTTATCTGTTATTTTAATCAAATCTCTTGTTCACTGTTGTCATAATGACACAGGATTTATCTTCCTAACTGCGACAGTGTTTAAGATATAATGGTTATGCATAGTAATGAGTTCACGTGACCATATATGGTTATCTGTTATTTTAATCAAATCTCTTGTTCACTGTTGTCATAATGACACAGGATTCATCTTCCTAACTGCAACAGTGTTTGAGATATAACGATTACGCATATTAATGAGCTCACGTGACTATATGGTCATCTGTTATTTTAATCAAATCTTTTGTTCAATGTTGTCATAATAACACAGGATTCCACTTCCTAACTGCAACAGTGTTTGAGATATGACAGTTATGCATATTAATGAGATCACATGACCATATATGGTCATTTGTTATTTTAATCAAATCTCTTGTTCAACGTTGTCATAATAACACAGGATTCATCATCCTAACTACAACAGTGCTTGAGTTATAACAGTTATGCATATTAATGAGGTTAGAAGCCCCCACCCAATGGGTGCCCAGCCACGTGGCCTAACAGTCTGCTATTGGGGCAAAATGAGGCATCTGATGACACAAATGCACATACAAAATTTGAATGAAATCAGACTAATACAAAACATGTAGTTGCATAATTTCTATTTTCACAAAATCCAAGATGGCGGCCAAACCACGTGACTGATCAAAATAATATTATTTTTCTCGTATGGAGCTAAGCCCAGGCATGGTAAATATAAAAACCTCTAGTAGATTGGTTGAATCGTCTCTGAGAAACAAATACCCAAACTTTTGGTCAATTTTGCTTAAAATCCAAAATGGCGGCCAAACCATGTGACTGATCAGAAACTTTTTTTAGGTTTCTGAAAGGGCTTGATACACAGATGCCATGAAGCAAAATTGAAAATATTCCCTCAAGTGTTGCCAGAGTAAAAAACTACTTCCTGTTTAGAAGAAATCCAAAATGGTGGCCAAACCACGTGACCAATCGTAAACATTTTTTCAAACATAAATGGGATTCATATATAGAAGCTAAATACTACATATGAGAGCATTCTGCTTGGTGGTTCTGAAGAAGAAGATTTTTAAGTGTTTTTTGCCGTTTTTAGGAAAAACAAAATGGCGGGAAAAGTCACATGACCGCTAAAGTTTTTATTGCTGATATTTATTACACATGAGTTGTACTATATACCATAAAAAAATCTAGACGCCTAGACCCTCAGAAAGTGGTCAAACAGCCACTTCCGGTTTTATTTCAATCCAATATGGCTGCCAAACTAATTGACCAATCGAAATTCTGAAAGCATGTTGCACCAGTTCACATTAGGGACTATCAGTATAGAGCATTATCAGAGCATTCCGTTCAGCGGTTTTCTCAAACGGCTTGACGAAAAAAGTTACGGAAGAAAGAAGAAGATGAAGAAGAAGAAAAAACCGAACAATAAGAATAGGGGCCTCGCCCTTCGGGCTTGGGCCCCTAATTAAAGCCGCAAGCGGCGTCACCGGGGCCCAAGCTGATAAGATTCTGTTTCATAATTAATGAGGTCACATGTTAGACAATCAGGTAGCTTTAATTATCAGTAACATGAGGTCGAAATGAAGTTGGTACCATGTATTTACCTGGTTTGGTTATCGAAATATGGTTTTCAGGATATATAATGAGCCATGTTCTTATGCACAATAATGAGATTACATAATCATATATAGCCATTTCTAATGTCAGTTACATCTTTCATTCAATGTCTTCATAATGACACTAGTTACATGTCCTGCTCTGCGACAGTGTTTCAGATATGACTGCTATGCATATTAATGAGTTTACAGGACCATATATGGTCATCTGTTATTTTAATCAAATCTCTTGTTCACTGTTGTCATAATAACACAGGATTCATCTTCCTAACTGCAACAGTGTTTAAGATATAATGGTTATGCATATTAATGAGTTCACATGACCATATATGGTCATCTGTTATTTTAATCAAATCTCTTGTTCACTGTTGTCATAATAACACAGGATTCATCTTCCTAACTGCAACAGTGTTTAAGATATAATGGTTATATTTATTAATGAGTTCACATGACCATATATGGTCATCTGTTATTTTAATCAAATCTCTTGTTCAACATTGTCATAATAACACAGGATTCATCACCCTAACTGCGACAGTGTTTGAGTTATAACAGTTATGCATATTAATGAGGTTAGAAGCCCCCACCCCATGGGTGCCCAGCCACGTGGCCTAGCAGTGTGCTATTGGGGCAAAATGATGCATCTGATGACACAAATGCACATACAAAATTTGAAAGAAATCAGACTAATACAAAACATGTAGTTGCATAATGTCTATTTTCACAAAATCCAAGATGGCGGCCAAACCATGTGACTGATCAAAATAATATTATTTTTCTCACATGGAGCTAAGGGCAGGCATGGTAAATATAAAAACATCTAGTAGATTGGTTGAATCGTCTCTGAGAAACAAATACCCACACTTTTTGTCAATTTTGCTTAAAATCCAAAATGGCGGCCAAACCATGTGACTGATCTGAATTTTTTTTTAGATTTTTGAAAGGGTTTGATACACTGATGCCATGAAGTAAAATTGAAAATAATCCCTCAAGTGTTGCCAGAGTAAAAAACTACTTCCTGTTTAGAAGAAATCCAAAATGGTGGCCAAACCACGTGACCAATCGTAAAAAAATGTTCAAACATAAATGGGATTCATATATAGAAGCTAAATACTACATATGAGAGCATTCTACTTGGTGGTTCTGAAGAAGAAGATTTTTAAGTGTTTTTTGCCGTTTTTAGGAAAAACAAAATGGCGGGAAAAGTCACATGACCGCTAAAGTTTTTATTGCTGATATTTATTACATATGAGTAGTACTATATACCATAAAAAAATCTAGACGCCTAGACCCTCAGAAAGTGGTCAAACAGCCACTTCCGGTTTTATTTCAATCCAATATGGCTGCCAAACTAATTGACCAATCAAAATTCTGAAAGCATGTTGCACCAGATCACATTAGGGACTATCAGTATAGAACATTATCAGACCATTCCGTTCAGCGGTTTTCTCAAACGGCTTGACGAAAAAAGTTACGGAAGAAAGAAAGAAAGAAGAAAGAAGAAATTAAAGCTGCAAGCAGCATCACAGGGGCCCAAGTATACATGCCATAAATAATGTCAAATGATACACATGATACACAATTAGTTTGAATGATTAGTACCATGAGGTCGAAATGCAGTTGGTTCCATATATTTATTTGAGATATAAAGGTTATTAATATATGGTCATTTTAATCAAATCTCTTGTTCAACATAGTCATGATAACACAGGATTCATCTTCCTAACTGCAACCCTGACTGCAACAGTGTTTGAGATACAACGATTATGCATATTAATGAGCTCACATGACCATATATGGTCATCTGTTATTTTATTCAAATCTCTTGTTTAACATCATCATAATAACACAGGTTTCATCCTACCTGCAACAGTGCTTGAGATATGACAGTTATGCATATTAATGAGTTCACATGACCATATATGGTCATATGTTATTTTAATCAAATCTCAGGTTCACTGTTGTCATGATAACACAGGAATCATATTCCTACCTGCAACAGTGCTTGAGATATAACAGTTATGCATATTAATGAGTTCACATGACCATATATGGTAATCTGTTATTTTAATGAAATTGCTTGTTCACTGTTGTCATGATAACACAGGAATCATCTTCCTAACTGCAACAGTGCTTGAGATATAGCAGCTATGCATATTAATGAGGTTAGAAGCCCCCCACCCCATGGGCGCGTAGCCACATGACCTAGCCATATGCCATTCAGGGGAAAGAATGTATCTAAAGAGTAGAATACACATACAAAATTTTATTCCAATCGGACTAATACAAAACATGTAGTTGCATAATTTCTATTTTCACAAAATCCAAGATGGCGGACAAACCACGTGACTGATCAAAATAATATTATTTTTCTCGTATGGAGCTAAGGCCAGGCATGGTAAATATAAAAACATCTCGTAGATTCGTTGACTCACCTCTGAGAAACAAATGCCCAAACTTTTAATCAATTTTGCTTAATATCCAAGATGGCGGCCAAACCATGTGACTGATCTGAAATTTTTTTTAGGTTTCTGAAAGGGTTAGTTAGAGACATGCCATGACGCAATATTTGAGATAATCGCTCAAGTGCGGCATGAGTAAAAAACTACTTCCTGTTGAGAACAAACCCAAAATGGCGGCCAAACCACGTGACCAATCATAATGAATTTCTCAAATCTAAATCTGCTCTATATGTAGAAGCTAAATACTGTATATGAGAACATTTTACTTGGCGGTTCTGAAGAAGAAGATTTTAAAGTGTTTTTTGCCGTTTTTAGGAAAAACAAAATGGCGGGAAAAGTCACATGACCGCTAAAGTTTTTATTTCTGATATTTATTACACATGAGTTGTACTACATACCATAAAAAAATCTAGACGCCTAGACCCTCAGAAAGTGGTCAAACAGCCACTTCCGGTTTTATTTCAATCCAATATGGCTGCCAAACTAATTGGCCAATCAAAATTCTG
The DNA here is from genome assembly GCF_978046115.1 of Saccoglossus kowalevskii. Classification (NCBI taxonomy): domain Eukaryota; kingdom Metazoa; phylum Hemichordata; class Enteropneusta; family Harrimaniidae; genus Saccoglossus; species Saccoglossus kowalevskii. Next base: position 8,271,465 of record NC_140648.1, on the reverse strand, counting down.
AAAACATGTTGCACCAGTTCACATTAGGGAGTATCAGTATAGAGCATTATCAGACCATTTCGCTCAGCGGTTTTCTCAAACGGCTTGACGAAAAAAGTTACGGAAGAAAGAAGAAAGAAGAAAGAATTAAAGCCGCAAGCGGCGTCACCGGGGCCCAAGCTGACAAGATTCTGTTTCATAATTAATGTGGTCACATGTTAGACAATCAGGTAGCTTGAATTATCAGTAACATGAGGTCAAAATGAAGTTGGTACCATGTATTTACCTGGTTTGGTTATCGAAATATGGTTTTCAGGATATATAATGAGCCATGTTCTTATGCACAAGAATGAGATTACATAATCATATATAGCCATTTCTAATGTCAGTTACATCTTTCATTCAATGTCTTCATAATGACACTAGTTACATGTCCTGCTCTGCGACAGTGTTTTAGATATGACTGCTATGCATATTAATGAGTTCACATGACCATATATGGTCATCTGTTATTTTAATCAAATCTCTTGTTCACTGTCGTCATAATAACACAGGATTCATCTTCCTAACTGCGACAGTGTTTAAGATATAATGGTTATGCATATTAATGAGTTCACATGACCATATATGGTTATCTGTTATTTTAATCAAATCTCTTGTTCAACGTTGTCATAATGACACAGGATTCATCTTCCTAACTGCAACAGTGTTTGAGATATAACGATTACGCATATTAATGAGCTCACATGACTATATATGGTCATCTGTTATTTTAATCAAATCTTTTTTTCAATGTTGTCATAATAACACAGGATTCCACTTCCTAACTGCAACAGTGTTTGAGATATGACAGTTATGCATATTAATGAGTTCACATGACCATATATGGTCATTTGTTATTTTAATCGAATCTCTTGTTCAACGTTGTCATAATAACACAGGATTCATCATCCTAACTGCAAAAGTGTTTAAGAAATAATGGTTATGCATATTAATGAGTTCACATGACCATATATGGTCATCTGTTATTTTAATCAAATCTCTTGTTCAACGTTGTCACAATAACACAGGATTCATCACCCTAACTGCGACAGTGTTTGAGTTATAACAGTTTTGCATATTAATGAGGTTAGAAGCCCCCACCCCATGGGTGCCCAGCCACGTGGTCTAGCAGTGTGCTATTGGGGCAAGATGATGCATCTGATGACACAAATGCACATACAAAATTTGAAAGAAATCAGACTAATACAAAACATGTAGTTGCATAATGTCTATTTTCACAAAATCCAAGATGGCGGCCAAACCATGTGACTGATCAAAATAATATTATTTTTCTCATATGGAGCTAAGGGCAGGCATGGTAAATATAAAAACATCTAGTAGATTGGTTGAATCGTCTCTGAATAACAAATACCCAAACTTTTTGTCAATTTTGCTTAAAATCCAAAATGGCGGCCAAACCATGTGACTGATCTGAATTTTTTTTTAGATTTCTGAAAGGGTTTGATACACTGATACCATGAAGCAAAATTGAAAATAATCCCTCAAGTGTTGCCAGAGTAAAAAACTACTTCCTGTTTAGAAGAAATCCAAAATGGTGGCCAAACCACGTGACCAATCGTAAAAAAATGTTCAAACATAAATGGGATTCATATATAGAAGCTAAATACTACATATGAGAGCATTCTACTTGGTGGTTCTGAAGAAGAAGATTTTTAAGTGTTTTTTGCCGTTTTTACGAAAAACAAAATGGCGGGAAAAGTCACATGACCGCTAAAGTTTTTATTGCTGATATTTATTACACATGAGTTGTACTATATACCATAAAAAAATCTAGACGCCTAGACCCTCAGAAAGTGGTCAAACAGCCACTTCCGATTTTATTTCAATCCAATATGGCTGCCAAACTAATTGACCAATCAAAATTCTGAAAGCATGTTGCACCAGTTCACATTAGGGACTATCAGTATAGAACATTATCAGACCATTCCGTTCAGCGGATTTCTCAAACGGCTTGACGAAAAAAGTTACGGAAGAAAGAAAGAAAGAAGAAAGAAGAAAAAACCGGACGATAAGAATAGGGGCCTCGCCCTTCAGGCTTGGGCCCCTAATTAAAGCCGCAAGCGGCATCACCGGGGCCCAAGCTGATCTATCATGACAAGATTCTGTTTCATAATAAATGAGGTCACATGTTAGACAATCAGGTAGCTTGTATTATCAGTAACATGAGGTCAAAATGAAGTTGGTACCATGTATTTACCTGGTTTGGTTATCGAAATATGGTTTTCAGGATATATAATGAGCCATGTTCTTATGCACAATAATGAGATTACATAATCATATATAGCCATTTCTAATGTCAGTTACATCTTTCATTCAATGTCTTCATAATGACACTAGTTACATGTCCTGCTCTGCGACAGTGTTTCAGATATGACTGCTATGCATATTAATGAGTTTACATGACCATATATGGTCATCTGTTATTTTAATCAAATCTCTTGTTCATTGTTGTCATAATAACACAGGATTCATCTTCCTAACTGCAACAGTGTTTAAGATATAATGGTTATGCATATTAATGAGTTCACATGACCATATATGGTCATCTGTTATTTTAATCAAATCTCTTGTTCACTGTTGTCATAATAACACAGGATTCATCTTCCTAACTGCAACAGTGTTTAAGATATAATGGTTATGCATATTAATGAGTTCACGTGACCATATATGGTCATCTGTTATTTTAATCAAATCTCTTGTTCAACGTTGTCATGATAACACAGGAATCATCTTCCTAACTCCAACAGTGCTTGAGATATATCAGTTATGCATATTAATGAGGTTAGAAGCCCCCACCCCATGGGTGCCCAGCCACGTGGCCTAACAGTGTGCTATTGAGGCAAAATGATGCATCTGATGACACAAATGCACATACAAAATTTGAAAGAAATCAGACAAAACATGTAGTTGCATAATTTCTATTTTCACAAAATCCAAGATGGCGGCCAAACCACGTGACTGATAAAAATAATATTATTTTTCTCGTATGCAGCTAAGGCCAGGCATGGTAAATATGAAAACATCTAGTAGATTGGTTGAATCATCTCTGAGAAACAAATACCCAAACTTTTGGTAAATTTTGCTTAAAATCCAAAATGGCGGCCAAATCATGTGACTGATCTGAAATTTTTTTTAGGTTTCTGAAAGGGCTTGAAACACAGATGCCATGAAGCAAAATTGAAAATATTCCCTCAAGTGTTGCCAGAGTAAAAAACTACTTCCTGTTTAGAAGAAATCCAAAATGGTGGCCAAACCACGTGACCAATCGTAATATTTTTTTCAAACGTAAATGGGATTCATATATAGAAGCTAAATACAACATATGAGAGCATTCTGCTAGGTGGTTCTGAAGAAGAAGATTTTCAAGTGTTTTTTGCCGTTTTTAGGAAAAACAAAATGGCGGGAAAAGTCACGTGACCGCTAAAGTTTTTATTGCTGATATCTATTACACATGAGTTGTACTATATACCATAAAAAAATCTAGACGCCTAGACCCTCAGAAAGTGGTCAAACAGCCACTTCCGGTTTTATTTCAATCCAATATGGCTGCCAAACTAATTGACCAATCGAAATTCTGAAAGCATGTTGCACCAGTTCACATTAGGGACTATCAGTATAGAGCATTATCAGACCATTCCGTTCAGTGGTTTTCTCAAACGGCTTGACGAAAAAAGTTACGGAAGAAAGAAAGAAAGAAAGAAAGAAAAAACTGAACGATAATAATAGGGGCCTCGCCCTTTGGGCTTGGGCCCCTAATTAAAGCCGCAAGCGGCGTCACCGGGGCCCAAGCTGATAAGATTCTGTTTCATAATTAATGAGGTCACATGTTAGACAATCAGCTGCAGGTAGATTGTATTATCAGTAACATGAGGTCGAAATGAAGTTGGTACCATGTATTTACCTGGTTTGGTTATCGAAATATGGTTTTCAGGATATATAATGAGCCATGTTCTTATGCACAATAATGAGATTACATAATCATATATAGCCATTTCTAATGTCAGTTACATCTTTCATTCAATGTCTTCATAATGACACTACTTACATGTCCTGCTCTGCGATAGTGTTTCAGATATGACTGCTATATATATTAATGAGTTCACATGACCATATATGGTCATCTGTTATTTTTAAACAAATCTCTTGTTCACTGTTGTCATAATAACACAGGATTCATCTTCCTAACTGCGACAGTGTTTTAGATATGACTGCTATGCATATTAATGAGTTCACATGACCATGTATGGTTATCTGTTATTTTAATCAAATCTCTTGTTCACTGTTGTCATAATGACGCAGGATTTATCTTCCTAACTGCGACTGTGTTTAAGATATAATGGTTATGCATATTAATGAGTTCACATGACCATATATGGTTATCTGTTATTTTAATCAGATCTCTTGTTCACTTGTTGTCATAATGACACAGGATTCATCTTCCTAACTGCAACAGTGTTTGAGATATAACGATTACGCATATTAATGAGCTCACATGACTATATATGGTCATCTGTTATTTTAATCAAATCTCTTGTTCACTGTTGTCATAATAACACAGGATTCATCTTCCTAACTGCAACAGTGTTTGAGATATAATGGTTATGCATATTAATGAGTTCACATGACCATATATGGTCATCTGTTATTTTAATCAAATCTCTTGTTCACTGTTGTCATAAGAACACAGGATTCATCTTCCTAACTGCAACAGTGTTTAAGATATAATGGTTATGCATATTAATGAGGTTAGAAGCCCCCACCCCTTAGGCGCCCAGCGACAAAACCCAGCCACGTGCTATTCAGTTGAAAGAATGCATCTCATGAGTAGAATGCACATATACAATTTTAGCAAAATCGGACCAATACAACACATGTAAATGCACAAGATTTGTTTTCATAAAATCCAAGATGGCGGCCAAACCATGTGACTGATCAAAATAATATTATTTTTCTCATATGAAGCTAAGGCTAGGCATGGTAAATATAAAAACATCTAGTACATTGGTTGAATCACCTCTGAGAAACAAATGTCCAAACTTTTAGTCAATTTTGCTTAAAATCCAAGATGGCGGCCAAACCATGTGACTGATCTGAAATCTTTTTTAGGTTTCTGAAAGAGATTGATATAGAGATGCCATACAGCAATATGGAAAATAATCTCTCAAGTGTGGCATGAGTAAAAAAACTACTTCCTGTTTAGAAGAAACCCGATATGGCGGCCAAACCACGTGACCAATCACAATAATTTTTGCAAACATAAATGGGATTCATATATAGAAGATGAATACTACATATGAGAGCATTCTGCTTGGTGGTTCTGAAGAAGAAGATTTTTAAGTGTTTTTTGCCGTTTTTAGGGAAAACAAAATGGCGGGAAAAGTCACATGACCGCTAAAGTTTTTATTGCTGATATCTATTACACATGAGTTGTACTATATGCCATAAAAAAATCGAGACGCCTAGACCCTCAGAAAGTGGTCAAACAGCCACTTCCGGTTTTATTTCAATCCAATATGGCTGCCAAACTAATTGACCAATCGAAATTCTGAAAGCATGTTGCACCAGTTCACATTAGGGACTATCAGTATAGAGCAATATCAGACCACTCCGTTCAGCGGTTTTCTCAAACGGCTTGACGAAAAAAGTTACGGAAGAAAGAAAGAAAGAAAGAAAGAAAAAACTGAACGATAATAATAGGGGCCTCGCCCTTTGGGCTTGGGCCCCTAATTAAAGCCGCAAGCGGCGTCACCGGGGCCCAAGCTGATAAGATTCTGTTTCATAATTAATTAGGTCACATGTTAGACAATCACCTGCAGGTAGCTTGTATTATCAGTAACATGAGGTCGAAATGAAGTTGGTACCATGTATTTACCCGGTTTGGTTATTGAAATATGGTTTTCAGGATATATAATGAGCCATGTTCTTATGCCCAATAATGAGATTATATAATCATATATAGCCATTTCTAATGTCAGTTACATCTTTCATTCAATGTCTTCATAATGACAGGAGTTACATGTCCTGCTCTGCGACAGTGTTTCAGATATGACTGCTATGCATATTAATGAGTTCACATGACCATATATGGTCATCTGTTATTTTAATCAAATCTCTTGTTCACTGTTGTCATAATAACACAGGATTCATCTTCCTAACTGCAACAATGTTTAAGATATAATGGTTATGCATATTAATGAGTTCACATGACCATATATGGTCATCTGTTATTTTAATCAAATCTCTTGTTCACTGTTGTCATAATAACACAGGATTCATCTTCCTAACTGCAACAGTGTTTAAGATATAATGGTTATGCATATTATTGAGTTCACATGACCATATATGGTCATCTGTTATTTTAATCAAATCTCTTGTTCACTGTTGTCATAATAACACAGGATTCATCTTCCTAACTGCAACAGTGTTTGAGATATAATGGTTATGCATATTAATGAGTTCACATGACCATATATGGTCATCTGTTATTTTAATCAAATCTCTTGTTCACTGTTGTCATAATAACACAGGATTCATCTTCCTAACTGCAACAGTGTTTAAGATATAATGGTTATGCATATTAATGAGTTCACATGACCATATATGGTCATCTGTTATTTTAATCAAATCTCTTGTTCACTGTTGTCATAATAACACAGGATTCATCTTCCTAACTGCAACACTGGTTAAGATATAATGGTTATGCATATTAATGAGCTCACATGACCATATATGGTCATCTGTTATTTTAATGAAATCAGTTGTTGAATGTTGTCATAATAACACAGGATTCATCTTCCTAACTACGACAGTGCTTGAGATATATCAGTTATGCATATTAATGAGGTTAGAAGCCCCCACCCCTTAGGCGCCTAGCGACAAAACCCAGCCACGTGCCATTCGGTTGAAAGAATGCATCTCAAGAGTAGAATGCACATGTACAATTTTATCCAAATCGGACCAACACAACACATGTAAATGCACAAGATTTGTTTTCACAAAATCCAAGATGGCGGCCAAACCACGTGACTGATCAAAATAATATTATTTTTCTCGTATGCAGCTAAGGGCAGGCATGGTAAATATAAAAACATCTAGTAGATTGGTTGAATCGTCTCTGAGAAACAAATACCCAAACTTTTGGTCAATTTTGCTTAAAATCCAAAATGGCGGCCAAACCATGTGACTGATCTGAATTTTTTTTAGGTTTCTGAAAGGGCTTGATACACAGATGCCATGAAGCAAAATTGAAAATATTCCCTCAAGTGTTGCCAGAGTAAAAAACTACTTCCTGTTTAGAAGAAATCCAAAATGGTGGCCAAACCACGTGACAAATCGTAAACATTTTTTCAAACATAAATGGGATTCATATATAGAAGCTAAATACTACATATGAGAGCATTCTGCTTGGTGGTTCTGAAGAAGAAGATTTTCAAGTGTTTTTTGCCGTTTTTAGGAAAAACAAAATGGCGGGAAAAGTCACATGACCGCTAAAGTTTTTATTGCTTATATCTATTACACATGAGTTGTACTATATACCATAAAAAAATCTAGACGCCTAGACCCTCAGAAAGTGGTCAAACAGCCACTTCCGGTTTTATTTCAATCCAATATGGCTGCCAAACTAATTGTCCAATCGAAATTCTGAAAGCATGTTGCACCAGTTCACATTATGGACTATCAGTATAGAGCATTATCAGACCATTCCGTTCAGCGGTTTTCTCAAACGGCTTGACGAAAAAAGTTACGGAAGAAAGAAGAAGATGATGAAGAAGAAAAAACCGGACAATAAGAATAGGGGCCTCGCCCTTCGGGCTTGGGCCCCTAAAAACCGGACAATAAGAATAGGGGCCTCGCCCTTCAGGCTTGGGCCCCTAATTAAAGCCGCAAGCGGCGTCACCGGGGCCCAAGCTGACAAGATTCTGTTTCATAATTAACATGGTCACATGTTAGACAATCAGGTAGCTTGAATTATTAGTAACATGAGGTCAAAATGAAGTTGGTACCATATATTTACCTGGATTGGTTATCGAAATATGGTTTTCAGGATATATAATGAGCCATGTTCTTATGCACAATGATGAGATTACATAATCATATATAGCCATTTTTATTGTCAGTTACATCTTTCATTCAATGTCCTCATAATGACACTAGTTACATGTCCTGCTCTGCGACAGTGTTTAGATATGACTGCTTTGCATATTAATGAGTTCACATGACCATATATGGTCATCTGTTATTTTAATCAAATCTCTTGTTCACTGTTGTCATAATAACACAGGATTCATCTTCCTAACTGCAACAGTGTTTAAGATATAATGGTTATGCATATTAATGAGTCACATGACCATATACGGTCAGCTGTTATTTTAATCAAAACTCTTGTTCACTGTTGTCATAATAACACAGGATTTATCTTCCTTACTGCAACAGTGTTTAAGATATAATGGTTATACATATTAATGAGTTCACATGACCATATATGGTCATTTGTTATTTTAATCAAATCTCTTGTTCAATGTTGTCATAACAACACAGGATTCATCTTCCTAACTGCAAAAATGTTTGAGATATGGCAGTAATGCATATTAATGAGCTCACATGACCATATATGGTCATCTGTTATTTTAATCGAATCTCTTGTTCAATGTTGTCATAATAACACAGGATTCATCTTCCTAACTACAACAGTGATTGAGTTATAACAGTTATGCATATTAATGAGGTTAGAAGCCCCCACCCCATGGGTGCCCAACCACGTGGCCTAACAGTGTGCTATTGGGGGAAAATGATGCATCTGATGACACAAATGCACATACAAAATTTGAAAGAAATCAGACTAATACAAAACATGTAGTTGCATAATTTCTATTTTCACAAAATCCAAGATGGCGGCCAAACCACGTGACTAATCAAAATAATATTATTTTTATCGTATGCAGCTAATGCCAGGCATGGTAAATATAAAAACATCTAGTAGATTGGTTGAATCGTCTCTGAGAAACAAATACCCAAACTTTTGGTCAATTTTGCTTAAAATCCAAAATGGCGGCCAAACCATGTGACTGATCTGAATTTTTTTTTAGGTTTCTGAATGGGCTTTATACACAGATGCCATGAAGCAAAATTGAAAATATTCCCTCAAGTGTTGCCAGAGTAAAAAACTACTTCCTGTTTAGAAGAAATCCAAAATGGTGGCCAAACCACGTGACCAATCGTAAACATTTTTTCAAACATAAATGAGATTCATATATAGAAGCTAAATACTACATATGAGAGCATTCTGCTAGGTGGTTCTGAAGAAGAAGATTTTTAAGTGTTTTTTGCCAATTTTAGGAAAAACAAAATGGCGGGAAAAGTCACATGACCGCTAAACTTTTTATTGCTGATATTTATTACACATGAGTTGTACTATATACAATAAAAAAATCTAGACGCCTAGACCCTCAGAAAGTGGTCAAACAGCCACTTCCGGTTTTATTTCAATCCAATATGGCTGCCAAACTAATTGACCAATCGAAATTCTGAAAGCATGTTGCACCAGTTCACATTAGGGACTATCAGTATAGAGCATTATCAGACCATTCCGTTCAGCGGTTTTCTCAAACGGCTTGACGAAAAAAGTTACGGAAGAAAGAAAGAATTAAAGCCGCAAGCGGCATCACCGGGGCCCAAGCTGACAAGATTCTGTTTCGTAATTAATGTGGTCACATGTTAGACAATCAGGTAGCTTGAATTATCAGTAACATGGGGTCGAAATGAAGTTGGTACCATGTATTTACCTGGTTTGGTTATCGAAATATGGTTTTCCGGATATATAATGAGCCATGTTCTTATGCACAATAATGAGATTACATAATCATATATAGCCATTTCTAATGTCAGTTACATCTTTCATTCAATGTCTTCATAATGACACTAGTTACATGTCCTGCTCTGCGACAGTGTTTTAGATATGACTGCTTTGCATATTAATGAGTTCACATGACCATATATGGTCATCTGTTATTTTAATCAAATCTCTTGTTCACTGTTGTCATAATAACACAGGATTCATCTTCCTAACTGCAATAGTGTTTAAGATATAATGGTTATGCATATTAATGAGTTCACATGACCATATATGGTCATCTGTTATTTTTAATCAAATCTCTTGTTTACTGTTGTCATGATAACACAGGATTCATCTTCCTAACTACAACAGTGCTTGAGATATATCAGTTATGCATATTAATGAGGTTAGAAGCCCCCACCCCCATGGGTGCTCAGCCACGTGGCCTAGCAGTGTGCTATTGGGGCAAAATGATGCATCTGATGACACAAATGCACATACAAAATTTGAAAGAGATCAGACTAATACAAAACATGCAGTTGCATAATTTCTATTTTGACAAAATCCAAAGATGGCGGCCAAACCACGTGACTGATCAAAATAATATTATTTTTCTCATATGGAGCTAAGGCCAGGCATGGTAAATATAAAAACATTTAGTAGATTGGTTGAATCGTCTCTGAGAAACAAATACCCAAACTTTTGGTCAATTTTGCTTAAAATCCAAAATGGCGGCCAAACCATGTGACTGATCTGAATTTTTTTTTAGGTTTCTGAAAGGGCTTGATACACAGATGCCATGAAGCAAAATTTAAAATATTCCCTAAAGTGTTGCCAGAGTAAAAAACTCCTTCCTGTTTAGAAGAAATCCAAAATGGTGGCCAAACCACGTGACCAATCGTAAACATTTTTTCAAACATAAATGGGATTCATATATAGAAGCTAAATACTACATATGAGAGCATTCTGTATGGTGGTTCTGAAGAAGAAGATTTTTAAGTGTTTTTTGCCGTTTTTAGGAAAAACAAAATGGCGGGAAAAGTCACATGACCGCTCAACTTTTTATTGCTGATGTTTATTACACATGAGTTGTATTATATACCATAAAAAAATCTAGACGCCTAGACCCTCAGAAAGTGGTCAAACAGCCACTTCCGGTTTTATTTCAATCCAATATGGCTGCCAAACTAATTGACCAATCGAAATTCTGACAGCATGTTGCACCAGTTCACATTAGGGACTATCAGTATAGAGCATTATCAGACCATTCTGTTCAGCAGTTTTCTCAAACGGCTTGACGAAAAAAGTTACGGAAGAAAGAAAGAAGAAAGAAAAAACCGGACAATAAGAATAGGGGCCTCGCCCTTTGGGCTTGGGCCCCTAAAGAAGAAAGAAAAAACCGGACAATAAGAATAGGGGCCTCGCCCTTTGGGCTTGGGCCCCTAAAAAACCGAACAATAAGAATAGGGGCCTCGCCCTTTGGGCTTGGGCCCCTAAAAAAACCGGACAATAAGAATAGGGGCCTCGCCCTTCGGGCTTGGGCCCCTAAAAACCGAACAATAAGAATAGGGGCCTCGCCCTTTGGGCTTGGGCCCCTAAAAAACTGAACGATAATAATAGGGGCCTCGCCCTTTGGGCTTGGGCCCCTAATAAAAATTGTACAGTATGTAAAACTATCCCTCTGGAGGTGTACGATACAAATTATACTTCATTACTGACACAGGGGGCGTGAGTCATTTTGCACGATTACTCAGGAGGGTGGAGTGATCCTACGGTAACACGATACATCCAACAAAATGTACAGCAAGTCTCGGAAGTATTGGGAATACATTTGCAAACTCGATGTCTATTGGCTAACTGCTTTGATTTTGACTAAACTCTCCGTATATATCGTCAGTCAGTGTTGTGTCGAACGGTGATCTGAAGTCTCATCCCTCGTAAGCCTTAGCTTTTGTCATTGTGCAAATTCATTTTTAGTTCAATACCTTTCTCGATTGAACAGTCATAACAGTTTTCCCTACTTAGAAGCTAACAAAATACAAGGAACAATGACGATGTATAATCACATTGTTGTCAGTGGGGGAAGCACACAAGTTCTAAATAAAAAAAAAACGCCAAATTTTTTGAGTTTACCTTGTGAATTAAATTGTTTTAGACCCTTATCTAACAATCATTGCAAGCCTTAATTAAGATTCACACTTTGTAAGCGAATGATTTTAGCACGTTTCCTTAAGGTGACAGTGAAATATGAGTTGTGTTCTCTAAACTGTGTGGAAACCCGCAGTAAGCTTGCTACAAACTTCCTACTAGATTGCCACAACTTACAACTGTGAGGGCAGTCTAGTCACACCACAGAACACACCATTTAATTTAATAGTAATCAGATTTGAATTAAAGACACATGAATACGCATATCACAGGATTTATTACTGGGTGTATTTATTATGAAACTGATTGAAGCTTGTACAATAACTGTCGTTTGATATTACACATCAAGCAATGTGTTCCATCTAAGTACGAACGAATATATAGACACGACACTAAACAGATCTCATAATTTAATAATTCTTTTCACATAGCTACATTATACCATATACATATATATATGTATTATACAATATGAAGTTGTATAAAAAAAAAACAATGGTGTAAATATCTGTTCTGAAACTATCTGTAAACTCGACCCAAGTATCTGGCGGCAAGGGTTAAAGAATGTCAACAATGATAGAGAGTAACCGACAAACGTCGTCAATGGCAGTGTTGAAAGCACGTCGCCAATGGTCCCAAACATGCGAAGTTACTTGTCACAACTGCAGGAAGAAAAAAGGAAATATTATCAACCTGATGAAAAAAAAATACCTCATTGATTAATTCTTTGTTGATTTCAATTTGTCAGCTACTTATGCCAGGTACTTTAATTTGCTGGATACCTTATGCGTTTCTGTACATGTCAAATGTGGAACTATCGTTATAATTGCGTGAGTTGATTTTGATAACGTAATGTTGAATGAAACTTTATCAGTCACGTGAATGTAGCTCTCACCTGACCAACCAATAATCTACAAACGCAAATTTGTTCTTTGCTGTTTCGCCGTTAGGTAACAGGAAGTCATTTTTCGGGTCACCGTCGTTGTTTCCTAGAAGACCGCAACATTTCCCCTCCAGGCCAGGTGAGATCTTAACATCGGCAACATATCCCTTATCTGTATAGGACATAGAAAATTTCTCGTAGTAACTGAAAACTGCCACGCCATTCCTGTCTGTTAAAGAGAGTTTATCAGTACCAAAAACAGCGTCTTCTGCCGATGAAACTAGCTGCCCGTTGATCTAGAATGAATGAATAAATGAATGAATAAACTGAAAGTAGTAACTGGAAATTGCCGCAACATTCCTGTCTATTAAGGAGAGTTTATCAGTACCAAAAACAGCGTCTTCTGCCGATGAAACTAGCTGCCCGTTGATCTAGAATGAATGAATAAATGAATGAATAAACTGAAAGTAGTAACTGGAAATTGCCGCAACATTTCTGTCAGTTAAGGGAAGTCTACCGGTGAAAATGATTGGCCGTTTGATCTAGAAACAAACAAACAAACAAACAAACAGACAAATAAATAAATAAATAATAAATAAATAAATCTAACCTTAATTAAGCCATCTTTTCCCAGTGTCACGACGACGTCTCGAACACGTGCAGTAATGAGACTAACCCGGCTCACATTCATTCCATAGTATACAGTTGGTTCGTTTGTCATCGTTATTTCCCAGTCGTCATCAGAACAGTCTTTGACCAAGATATAAGTACAGACGCCCTGGAACGAATATATTCTGCCATCCAAAGTTAAGATGTGAGGGTCGCCGCTTCCACCGCCATCTATTATGAATAATGACAATAATTGGCCTGTATCATTTATGACATATGTCTGTTAATAACACTAATCTCACGCAAAAAAATAGTGTCATATTGGTAATATGTGTGACATAAATTTCCAAAGCACCGTCTGGAGAACTGATGACATCACCAAATTAACATACTAGTATTACAGAACAGCACAATTACCCCAGACTTGAGCAAACATAAGCAGTCATTGTATACAATCATATAGAAACATATGTATGTAATTGCATGTAATTGAACTCAGGCAAACAAATACAGAACTGGTTTGAAAGATATATTTGAAAATTGTAAATACATTAATTGCCTGAATAAATGGAACTTTGTGTAAGCTGTAGCTCCCACAGGGAAAACAAGAAACACAACCCCCACATAGGGGCCGCAATGTTTTGATATACACTGTTGAGAAAAATAATTTTACTGCCGCCTGCAGCGGCTTGCTCGATTTTGGCTACGTCACTCCATATGTCGCGAAAGTAGTCAAAATATCGTGGTATGCTTGTCCCGAGAGCATGGAAGTGGGTTATTATCCTTGTTGTTCCCGTGTTTAGCGGTGACATAATTCAGCCCATTGTGATTTGAGTACGTACCGTCTTCACAGCAAACTTCGTTTGGATTTTCACATTTATTCTCGTCTCCGTTGTCCTCTGATATGGTTTCTGTTTCGTTACAACTTGTTTTACATACTCCAATATTTTGGAGGTCACATTGATCTGTAAACACCAATGTAATGGGTGTATTAGTTCATATTTCACATTTACGTCTCAGTGATGATCCTCTTTTCCAACAAACAATGAATAATTCGTAATTGTAAAAACATGAAATCTTTAAAATGAAAACAATCACTAGACGTATCAAGCCGTATCAAGTACATACGGACACTCAGTGTTTTGGCCAAAAAGACAATGAATAGTATTATATAATAAGTAAATAGGAGCGATTATGTAACCTATGATGCTGAGCAATACAGTAATTTTCGTTATTGTATTCATTTTATCGTTTATTGTATTGGCAACAACACGATGGTTCAGTTACTGCCATTGTTGAAGTATGCGCTGCTGGCTTGACTCCCATTTTCACGGTCGAGCTGGTCCCTTCGATCCAATATTTTTAGATTTTTGGCCATTTTAGCAAATTGGCGAACACTTCAATTGTAGAACCAGAAAGCCCCCGCAACGTCGATCTTTTTGGATTCAGTTTTCAACTGGCTCCTGAGCACTCCCAGCCAAAATCAAGGTGAGTATTCCTCTCCCCTGGGGGTATCGGTAATCATGACCATAGCATGTCCGTATATTGAAACAGCAGGCTGCATGCTGTTGCGGGGAACGGTGGGCCGAAGCGACATTCGATGTCAGGCGCAAACCACGGCCAACACTGTACATTTTGTAAATAACCTAATACACGGCAAGGTAATTAGTATGTTAAATTAATTCATGATCTGAGTGAGTGTACTGTACTCAGATTACAGAAATAACACGTGATCGATGCCTATTTTTACATTACTTACCCGGCCTTTTAATAATTGGGGCTGCCCTCTCACTTTCATCTGGAAAATTAAAAAAAAAACATGACAAATGTTCTGTTTTGTATTGTATGGCGTTGCACTGCACAACGCGTCGTTGCATTGTACTAAACTATTCTATTCTATTCTATTCTATTCTATTCTATTCTATTCTATTCTATTCTATTCTATTCTATTCTATTCTATTCTATTCTATTCTATATTTCACAGTCCGTATACCTTTTGCCATAGAAAGTGCAGACAATCTTCTTTCCTGTGAACATGATGGAAATAATGTATACGTTAAAACTCTGAAGAGATGAAGATTGAGTGCTTAGGTAATCAATGTTGAGCAACTTGTGTCTGTTATCATGTTATTCGTTTTTGCCAATGTATATTTAATTGTACCTTTGGTGCATTAAGTAGCAATATGGGAAAACGAGTTAAAAATTTATCTGTGATTCAGACATTCTCAAAAATTAAATAAGCATGCGGTAGTGCAATGCCGTATCAATGTTTATCTAAGGAATTACCCTGCGGACGATTTTACTATTGCCGTGTATCACTGTCTAGACTAGTAAATATAAGCACTGTTTTTAATACTTTCAGTCCGCGAATAACCTGTGCGGGACATGTTCGTTGGGTTGCATGCTATACCCCGTGTCTCATTTTTTTCTGTATCTGCCTTTGTTTTATAGCTACGCTCCAATTTATTCGATAATCATAATAAGGCATGAACCAAGCTTAATGTTCGCATACAATATACTATAAGTATATCTGATTGGGCTGTTTAGCATAGAAGTGAAAACAAAATTGAAAAGAAATATATTAGCAAGAAACATATTCCAGAAAAGAAGAAATATTTCTATGAGATAAATTGTTACATTACTATCGTACTAATCGTGACGTGGCACAATTCGTACACTTGTTTGTAGCCCTGCCAAGTCGGCGTGATTTAAAGCGCCCTCACCGACGTGAGTTTGCATGTGGCGCCGGTTTGGTGTCGATATATAGTATGTATACTCGACATAAATTAGGTGTACGTGATTAATTAGACTGTCGAAAGTCGCGTGATCAATTTAAAAATACATATGATACTTATTCACATAAGAACCACAACCTGGCTCGAGTAAATGGTAATCATAACATTATGCAAATTATGTCCCAGTAGCCAATACAAGCTTCAGCCCAGGTAAAACAAAATGCCTAAAATTTTGCTCACAAACTTGTTCTTACCAACAAGGGCTGAAGTTAAATTTGGAGGGTTTGACAAGCTGTTTCGATTGCTCCTAATTTGGGAGTGAAGGAAGTTATCTTAAAGCGCGGTGGTCGTCGCGCAGCGCGTGTTCAAATTTCATGTAAATAAACAATGTATTTTACACGCGTTGTATACGTTGCTATGAGTCCCATATCGAACAGTGCGCGGCGTGACGACCACCGGCCTTTAATTGAACTTTATTCAAATTTCTCCATCGGGTCGAACCTGAATATCTTGTTTAACTTTTCCTACTTCCGTTAGTGCCTGATAAATGACCCTAATTGTTTCCGATATTATAATGACAAATTAAATTTAATCGTCCGATAACAATATTTTAGTATGTTCATGGTGTTATGGAGAGAAATACCCCATTGAAACTGCCCAGATAAGAGTGCAAATTGTGACTTGGAACCCCCGATGACGTGGCAGATAACGACCACACATATCGGACCGAACACTTGATATCGGAAGGCAAATATGACACTATCTAGCCCGATAACAGACCCATTTTACCATTTCCGGCAAATTAGTACACGTGACAGTCTTTTACAAGGGGGTTGACCCTGGGTCAATCATAGCACTCACCATGAGTGAAATACATTACACTCACCAGTCACCAAGGTAACCTACTTATCAAACGAATGTACTTTCTTCCGTTTCTCGAGTGCTTACATCGCCAGATTACACATTTGTTGGAAATATGACGTCACATAACATATTTTTACTATAGATACTATGTAAATACCAACGAACTTACTTTGAATACCCCAGGTGCAGCTGTTACCATGGCAGCAGATAGCATAGCTATGACAACCACAATGACGAGCTTCATAATGACTGAAAGTATTAATTGACAGAAACAGTGAGCTGCTTTTTGCATCGTTCATGTTATTACTGTCAATAACGAGCTTCGGAACGCGTTTTTCATATGTCAATGTAACTGAGAGAGAACTGGTTGTAAATTAAATGCCCGACACCGACATAATTATATCTTCAGACCGTCGGACAATAATATGAATTGAAAAAAAAAACTAAAAGAGAAGAAGCGTGCCCAATTGGCTAAGAAGTTCGGTCGCTTTGTTATTATTCGATAACTTAAATGAAAACTTCCACACTGGGTTCGCAATCTCAATCATCAGTGAAGTGTTTAGCGGATGTCTAAGACCACAGGAATATACACTGATACAGTGATGTTACAAATGCTGCGATACTATTATGAGATACATTGACCAATCGATATTTTCAATGAGTTATTTCATTCACGTGATCCTTTATTCAATGTATAGCTTGGTGACATTATAACCTCAATCTGAAATCGTGAAGTTTGATTCACACAAAGAGCCAAACGTTATTTCGACCAAACCTTATCTAAATGTACCACGACGACTTAGATAAAGTAAACTAAATGACCTGGGTGACCCCTGCACGATTCCCCACTTCACTGGAATATCGATGCCTTTATCAGAACAACTAGCAACATTTAATTGAAAACTATATATCTGCCAGGATACCACATTTTTACATAGCTGTATAACATATTTCATCAATGCAATGTCATGTCAGTTCAATACCAAATTATTTAACAGGTTGTCACGTACAATGCTGCACACACCGCCTGTATAGATGGTCATATCATGTACATGGCATATAAATTATAATACGATAAAATATCGTTGTACTTACGATTTTCCTGACGTTATATTCGAATTTACTAAGATAAGACACTTCCTCGACTGGTACACCTAAAATCGATGAGTCTAGTCGTAGTTCTTCAGAGAAACAATTTATAAGACATCTATAATAAACTGTGCAATTAATCAAACCAGACTGTTAAACCGATTTGACTCTCATATTGGACCAACCCATCATTGCACCCTCCCCTTTACTGTATTGACCAATCAGTGTTTCCAATAAGACTCCCGGTCTTGACATCAATGTGACGTCAGCACTGACGTACTGTAATTATACATAATCAGACCAAAATAGGTAAAACGATATACAAATATGTCAGTTGTTTGTTTTTACCAAGAGACATGGTTACTAAAAAAGACCGTGCCAGAGATGACAGCTGCAGAACACACCTTTATTTGTGACCTGAGATGCGCTAGAAAATAACCAAATAATTGCAGAACCGATTCATGACCACCCTGTACTTTATAATCAATCCCAGAATTCGTGTGAATCACAACAAGTATATTAAGTGAAATCATTTTCTTCAACTGTGTATTTTGGATGATTGCAGTGATTTGGAACATAGGCTAGAATCAATGTGTGTAAGTGTAGTTTTGTTCCGAGTTTCTCTGCGCCAGCGCAAAAGCAGCACACACATACTCATGGTATGAGTATTTAGTGTATATGTGGGCATTACACACTGAGGTAGATTTTCAGGACAAGTCCAATGTATCGTGTTCAAACATTACACATATATTCTTCATTCAGTTCACAAGAGCTGATAAGTTGTTGGGGTTAAGAACAATTTCACAGAATTTGATGATTTTGTACGTTCACTGAGGAACGGGACAAGACACAGACAAACAATTCTACGTCCCGCTCCGAATGGATTACAAACCCGAAAAACGCGGATCTGGCAAGTGGCCGTATGCACTCCTTTTTTTTTTACTGAGGAGTGAGCAAACGAAAACGTAGTTAATCTTCCTGATTTTGAACGAACAGGTAAAAACCCATAAGTATATCAATTGAAATATCTTTTGGTAGTGTGATTTCACAAACCATTCAAGTTCCAAAAAGACGATGCTCACATCCATGACGTAATTGTAACGTCATAAACTCATCCAAACACCTATTAAATTTGACTTGTATATGTACTATAACTAACACCACTCGGTGAATTATAATTATATGTTTTGGTGCAAATATCAAGGTTTGATGTGTCTGTCTTTTGACCCTGCACACACCAGTCACCCTCTCTGCATCCGACCATCAGTGAAAGGTCATAGGCGTAAAGCCCAGCTATGAATATACTCACAGATCACAGAATGATAACCTTACACATGTGTATTTGTAATTCCCAATGAGAGAACACAAATGCAAACAGGACAGCGGATACAACTCAGATAGCTAAGTAAATATCTCACAGATAAGATTCGACTATCTACTTAAACACACGTCAGAGTGTACGAACGATTTGGAGTATACAACGCTTCAGAAACTTAATTACATTAACCCGAGTCTGAGCCGAGCTTTCCATGTTCAAGCTAGGAATCTGTTAGTGAACGAGCATTGAATAGCACAATTTGTCTAACTGTATTGATAGATGCATTACATGTTAGTCGCCAAAGGAGGTAATATTCGGTTCCTCTCTGATCTTTTCATATCACTTGTAAACACTTTTTGGCAAATACAATGATGATAGTGAAACTGATTAGCGATATCATTCATTTGAATATCTTTCTCCATGTTTGATAAGCTGTGTGACGTCATCTGATTATCCACATCGTGTATTTTTCAACACTTACTTTACAGAGATTTAGGAATATTTTTACTAAAAACACAACCTTTGAAAAAGTATTATACAATAATATAAAAATTGTACATATTTTAAATATAAACAATGTATATACTGAAATGGTTGTAGACTGAGTACTGAAACTCTATGAACGACCTTAAAACAGGATTCCAAAGTCTTTTCCATGACGTACGATATTCAGAATAGGTAACACAATGGATGGAGGGTCTAGTCGACTAGTCGAGCAAACTGTTCTGTGGTTATGTTATCCACTTATATATAACTTGCTGCTTCAATTTCATTTGAGCCAATATATATATATATATATATATATATATATATATATATATATATATATATATATATATATATATATATATATACCAGTTTACGTAGACCTGATTCTATTCACTCTTATCACTACACAACTGTGACTCTGTCTCGCCGCTTAATAACATGAAATGACGTAGAGGGCAGTAAAACAAACAACCGTACGTGTGGTAAACTTGAAATGGATTCTACAATTTACATGCGATCCATGTAAACAGTGCCCTTACGGAATAACAGTAAATAGTGGCCTGTGGTTTACTTTATCAAATGCCTTAGTTGAACTGCTACCAAGCGCATTCATATATGGCGGATACGTTTTTGAGAATCACTGGCAGGATACAAGGATTGGCGGTTTAATTTTTTTTTGAACCAAGAGTTTGTCAGTAGTCGGTAGGGAGTAAAGAATCACATCTCTTGAGCAAGATATGATCTAGGATCTATTATTATTATTATTATTATTATTATTATTATTATTATTATTATTATTATTATTATTATTATTATTATTATTGTTATTGTTGTTGTTGTTATTACGTACAACTTATTTTGCACTATTTCAACTGTTGGCTTTCACGATTGCCAACACAAAAACCTGCTACTTTCTTTTTTCTATTCAACATAGTGGTATATGTTATTCAAAACTACATTACAAAAAAAAATGATTTTTAAAATAAATATTAATTGAATGAATCTACTACCCACCTAATTTAATTCAAAATATCGACCACCATTTATTTCAAATAGAAATTTTGCTCACCTGCCGACTTGCAACTTTTGCTCACTGAATTTTGCTCACCACAATTGTATTCACAAAATTTTGCCCCCAATTTACCCACATAGCTCCCTCTGGAAGAGGGATATCAGCGAATAGCTCGTTATTACATACAAATAAAAGCCCTTATTTCAATAATTGAAGAATAACACATTAACTCTGAGCTATAGTTCTAAAGCAGAATTATACTAATTATTGCGAAGTACATTCACAGCTAGTGCATTAATTAAGGCATAATTGAAAAAGACACTCCAGACGTGCCGAAATGATGTAACTTCTTTAAATGAAAAAAAAGAACTACCATCTTGTAATTATTACCTTTATGGCACGTATGGTATCATATCTATAAATCCCAAAATGTAGTTCATCATCTCGATGGCAAATGGAACTCTTTTCCGAATCACAGAGTGCGACATTCATTATTGTTTTTGGGGAGGGGGGGGTTACCACTTAAGGTAGAAATGCAGGGTTGCAGTTGCTGTAAAACTATGTTTGCAATGAACACACTTTTAAAGTTGAATCAAATACAGATTGTTTGCCTTGACACAGAAATGCTGCCACCAACGTCTGGATGGCCGTGAGATTAATGGCAATGTATATGAACACAGTAATATGGTACGCTTGTCAAATTAGCATAACTTGGATGAAATCTGTCTAGTCTGAACATATAATCAAACACGGGGACTGCTGAGCAATTAACTATACCTCATATAGCATTGTTCAATGCTGGTAGTGGTCAGGCTATTGAGCACTCTCCATCCCAGAGTTCTTAGCGCTGACAGTAATTTGAAGAAGCGCCATCTTGCGTCACGGTGGAGAGTGGCAATTGAGATGGGAAAATTGATCCAAAGCAAATTTCTCAGATGGATTTATTTTTTTTCGATAAAAATTCACCATTATTTTTAATAGTTCGATTAATAGTAAAATTGATTGTACACAGAACGGTAATTAATGATCAGACTAGTCATTCGTATTTGCTGTATCTGCACTATCTTTTAATAAATTAACGCCGAATAAATACATTTGTCACATAATATAAGATTATAATTAATATAGAAATATCTCAATATACAAATTTAAGTAGGTAGTATCGGTAGTCGTCGATTGTGCGGAATCACGCATCACATCTGTAGGAAAAAAAGGATTAATTGAAATTAATTCAACCAATTTATACCAGCGAAGCGTTTTGGCAACAGAGGGCGCGATTTATAGAAAAGGTGTATTACTATTTTCCTAAAATCGTTATAGATAAATATACGCTGAAATTCAATTTATAACTCCACAGTCGAATGTATTTTACATGCGTTGTTCACAATACATCGCAATGGAACGACAACGTTTCAGAACGACTAAGTCGCGTTCCTGCTTTCTTTATATCTTACCTGACCAACCAACTGTCAACAAACACGTCTGTGTCATCTGTTGTTTCGCCGTTAGGTAACATGAAATCATTTTTCGGGTCACCGTCGTTGTTTCCTAGAAGACCGCAACATTTCCCCTCCAGGCCTGGTGAGATCTTAACATCTGCAACATATCCCTTATCAGTATAGGACATAGAAAATGTCTCGTGGTAACTGAAAACTGCCACGCCATCCCTGTCTATTAAAGAGAGTTTATCAGTACCGAAATCAATTTCTTCTACCGATGAAAATGACTGCCCGTTGACCTAGAATAAATAAATAAATAAATAAATAAATAAATAAATAAATAAATAAATAAATAAATAAATAAATAAATAAATAAATAAATAAACAAACAAACAAACAAATAAATAAATAAATAAATAAATAAATAAATAAATAAATAAATAAATAAATAAATAAATAAATATTAGTCTAACCGTAATTTGTTTATCACGACCAAGTGATACGACGTAGGCTCCCACACGTGCAGTTATGCTGCCAACTCGGCCCACAGCTTTGCCATGAAGTGTACCGGGTATGTTTGTCAGCGTTATTTCCCAGTTGTTATCATAACAATCTTTGACCAAGATGTAAGTGCACACGCCCTGGAACGAATATTTTCTGCCATCCAAAGTCACGATGTGAGGGTCACCGCTTCCACCGCCAGCTGTCACGATGAACGTAAAAACGTAAAATCAGACACATGTGTTGAAATACTTATATACAAAGTTGTATAATGTTTACGGATGACCCTGTATGATTCCCAGTGAAGACAAGTATTCCGCTGTTTATAACATGCGCATATCTATGTCTTCTCATTGTACCTATGCATATGTATCTTCAAGAGCGAAGTATCATACGGTCAGATTACTTACCGGTTTCACAGCAATATTCATTTGGTTTCTCACATTTAGCCCCGTTACCGTCGGGCTCCGAAGGAATCTCCATTTCACCGCACACTTCTTTACATTCTCCGATGTTTTCGAGGTCACATCGATCTGTGTTAAATAAAGGTGGGTCGCCATCATTTAATTGTATGAGTTTTATAAATTTTTAACACTTCTATGTATTTAAAGTAATAGTATATCTATCACATAACGTACAATATATTAGTGAATGTACTCAAAGTACTCTTTATCTCGTAACGTACAGATCTCAGTGAGTGAGTGTAACCAAAATATTACTTAGCTTACCAGGCCGTGGAATAACTGGAGCTGACTTTTTACTTTCATCTGTAATATAAATCATAACATATATGATAATACATACACTAAGAAAAGTTAATGTCAGTTGATATAATTATCATTTTATCTAATCTAAACTGTACTCTTTCAAATCCATTTTTTAGATTTTAAAAAAATGCTTATACCTTTTGCCGCAGAAAACGCTGACGATCGTTTTTCCTGTGAATAATAATTGAATAATGGTCTGTTAACACTGATAAGGACTGGCACAGTATTGGTAATGGTGATGTGACGAGCATTGCTAGCTCTTTCTGCATTGCGAATCGCTTGCACATTTGCTCAGACGTGACAAACGAAGTGCAAGTAGTTAGCCAATTGCCATGACAGATGCGATGAAATCTAACCTCGGAGTTGACAGGAGATCACATGACCGAACTGTCATTTTGTCGTACTGTATGATCGAAGACAATTATTTATTCCGTTGAAAGATTATTTCATCGTTTGCACCCTTCTTATTTACCACAGAACTTACCTGGGATACTTTGGGAGCAGCCGTTACCACGGTAACGGAAAATATTGCTACGACAACCGCAATGACTAGCTTCATGGTGTTGTTGGCTAGAATGATAATGAGTTTGAATAAGAAAAACGATATCTTTGTGAGCTTTCATTTTGTATTGTTACCGGTATGATGGGCACACGTATGATGTCACACATTTGACAATATATACATCTGTAGATCTGTTTTGCTAGTTAGACGTTGAGATAATCGATCATTTGCATAATACATCATATCTAAACGAAGCGGTCACATGATATAATCAGCGAAAGCTACACACCCAATGCCATGAAACAATATACACCCGAGCATAACATATGTAATGACGATGCTTAGAATCCACGCCATGATATGCCCTGTTAAAATGAAAACCATTGCTGGTTGGAATTGTGATTCGAGTTGAGATATAACTGTATTGTCATTGTGGAAACGGAATTGAAATACTAGTAGTCGACTGAGCCGAACCGACCAGATAGTCAAAATATTTCTCTCTTATTGGATTTATTAATGATAATGCGTTTGGCATTAAGATTACGGAATACTGATGTGTCGGTATGGATCTTGCGTCGACAGCGGGACCTCGAAAACATACAGTGCGTTCTGTAGGAATATCAAATCCAAAATATTATCACTCCTATTGTATGAATTATTTAGATATATAATGTCAGCTCAATTGTACTTGTGAGTAGTGGTATACAGTGGTATGCGTTAACAGTGTTATGCACGGTATAACATCATGATAAATAACGCGGTACTTACTTTGTTTTCCGACGTTAAATTGGAGTTTACTAAGACTTGTCACCCTCAGTTGGAATATCGACTGGTACACCTGAAGCCAACGAATTAATTCACAGTTCCTCGGGGAGACAATTTATATAACATCAACAATAATCTGTGCAATTAATCAAATCGAGAGCGACCGATTGGACACTCAGATTCAGATAATCCTTGCTTATGTCCTTACTTATGTTACCATATTGACCAATCAGAAGTGTTCTAAGAGTGCTCCAACATCCAATTAGAAACTTTTAGAATCATTAATGACATGCTTCGAATGTTTTTGGCATAATATCTGACGTCAAAAACCAGCTTTGACGCACACTTATTTGAATGTTATTAATAGTCTATGTCAGCTGCGTTGCTACAATTATAACTAGCACAACTGATATTTCATTACGCATTTTTTTATTGTTTTTTTTTTGCGAATGTTGTCGTGTGTTGTTTCAGATAATACTGATCGAAAATAATATGTGTGGTACCAAATGTGACACACGGAGTTAAAGTCGGTTTACATAAAATTATTCGACATACCATGTCTACATGTGCCATGTAATCTTGTGTTTTAATTGTTGTTTCAGGAATACATGACAAATTGTGGCACAACTTACCCTTTCATTAGTTGTTTGCCGACAAAAATATTTGCAAAAAAATCTGACAGCTTTGGAGTTGCGTTTGGGACGATAGACAGTTACAGTTTCAAAATTGAATATATCTATAACGTTGTTTCAAAACATCTTATATTTAGTAAAACATTAGTAGGAGAATACAAATACAATTGTTATTATTTCCACTGACAATAACACCAATCGTTAGAATTTTAATATCACAAACCATGTCAGGAAGTCTAGTTGAATCATAGTGTTCATATTTCCCCCTCAACTTAAAAAACATTTGGCCATGCTGCGGTTTTGAACTGGGGCTTGTCATCAACAAAATAGGGTCAAATTAATTTGAAGGCCTAAATACCTATTTTAATTATTTTAAAGTATTATACATATCATTATTGTAATAAAATGAAATAAAATAAAATGGATATTACAAGCTGAATTGATAATATCATGTGTTGGTCTTACGACTTGTCTACATGTTATAACAACACTTCTTACAAGCTGTGCTTGTAATGCGTGACATCGAGTGACCATCTTCAAGTAGTCACAGCTTAGCATGACTTGCGCATAAAGTCACAATGTACATACTTGCAATAGCATGCAGCGATAAATCACCGCAACAAGTGGATTGCACATTTTAGTGTTTTAATGTCGATGACTATGTTCTGTGTCCAAAGTGTTCGATACTGTAGCCAATCAACGGCAAAGGCGTACAACGCATTTTGAAATTAACACTGGCCAAATAATGACCACCTGGACGGAGTTGGTGAGATTTGATTTCATTTATTCTCACAATTATTTGGCGAGACTTGAGGGACCTGAGACCGCTTCAGTGAGAGAACTATGGAACGCCATTACTGTCGTATGTGGTCTAAATTGTATATGCAATGTACGTATACAAAGAAAGTTTTTAATATACTAGTACAATGCATACCTGTCATTATATAATGCATGCTTGTCAACATACAATTAATACTTTTCAATATACAATGAATACATATATAGTATCGTTCAGAGTTCGAAGACTTCTGCTTTGACGGTGTGACATGTAAACGATGCGTTTTTAGCGAGGTGACCATTCTCGTTCAAAAAACAAACTAACTATTTGAACTTGTGTCACTCTCCTGGGTTATTCTTCACTAAGGCGAGAAAAAAATCACCCACGGTTTCCATAGGTTTGTAGTGGCGCGCGTCGTCATGGTCACTCAGACAGACGGCGCGTTTCCGAAGATTGGGCGCTGTGCTTCAGCTCAGTAGGACTCACTGGAATGCTGATATACTAGTACGTGGGCTTTTTATTAAGAGTAGTTTGTAATCAAATGTCTTCGTATTATAATCTTCTGTCGCCAAGTTCAAAAGCAAAAAAACGACTATCATTTCTGTTTATGATTTCGAGAACTCGATAAAAATAGTTCCGTCTTCGCAGAACCGATGACAATGACCATAGTATAAAAGCCTTATTTGTATACTTTTCAATATACAATGCATAATACTATAGTATTCTATATACAAGACAGATACGTTTGTATACAAGGAAAACACATATATATACAAAGCAAACAAGTCTACATAGAAGGCGGACACGTCATATGCGTGAATCGTTTTATTTACATGGTGATGTCGACAGCTGTTAGTTTTTTTTTGTAAAATCACAGAAAAACAATAAAAAGTGGCAAGACGTCGTTATGGGAGGCATATTATAGCAACTAATAAGCTTTGTAAACATCATGCAACAATTTAGGGAGGAGCGGGTCTATATTGTCAAAGTTGAACTATGCAGTGATACGTATTTTTTAAAAAGCAAAATATTAATCTGTGTTAGACGACAAAACTGCGAAAATGAAAAATCAGTTGAAATTATACAGTAAATTATCATTCTTTAATATTTCACAAGTTATTTCTTCAACATTAAACCTTAAACAATTTATTCTTTTCACCACCAATTCCCCCGTTTCATCACAAATTATAGTGTACATTTTCCTTCAGAAGATTGGGACAAAAATGGCCATAGGTATAAACTGAAAACTGACTCAAATTTTGTCTGTTGGCCCCAAAATTAGGGTTCAGTCTGGTGGTGAAAAAGTTATTGGTATACAATTGTATATAACAAGTTACAGACACTCGACGAGTTTGGTAGATTATGCGTCATAAAACGAAGGCGAATCCCTGCAGCGAGTGACGCATAGTCTGTCAAACTCATTCGGCAAACGCAAACTTGCATACACAATCGATGCATCTGTGCAAATTATTTTACAGCGTGTCTGCATTCGCGCATTTCTTTCATTTGAGCAGTTTCCTTCTTATCATCAATGGCAATGTGATGGCCAAATCTGTGGTGGTCGTGAATAGCATTTGGTCTAAAATGACATTACGTTGAATACCGACTACTCTCTACGAAATCCCACTGAAAAGCCGCTGCACTATTTCCGACGGAAACATCTAGTAAACGATTTTCGTCGCCACCACTATCAAACACGGTATTGTACCTTTCGAATTGTGCTCGCAAACCAACATTGGGAGAGCTATTAAGTCGAGATATTGCGAATCATAGTGGCAATGACGCAGAGGTCACGTGATGTACACCGGGTTGTACGAAACTTTATGAGAATGGGATGGAGAACCGGAAACGTTTCTGTCGTCGGGAGATCACCTCGAACTCCAAAAAAAAAACTAAAATTCGAGTCTTGACTTGTTTTAATTCACCAGGAAGTTTAGGCCAACGTCAACTATCTAGAAACAAAAATAACAATTTCGTTCGATTTCTAAACGCATGATGTCACCACTGTTTTGGTGAGAATAGCATTTATAAGTTATAAATGTATAAGAGTGAACAATGAAAGAAAACTATACATGAATAACTTATTAGATTAAGGAACATTTAAGGTGAATCGTCAAGCAATGAGGGAGTGATTTGTACTACGTTTTCTAAAGAATAATTACAAAATAAACTATATCGGTACTCGCTATTTCAGAAACATCGTAGTTGAACCATATCAAGCCCAGCACATTAAAATGGCTTGAAGAGAACACTAGTTTAATTTCATTTATTTTCATTTGTCTGTCTATCCACAGAACGTTTTATTCCTAACAACTATATATTTTCATAATAATAGAGGGCATTTAAAAGGAATAAAATTTGCATATAGTTTTGAAATTAATCCCCAAAAATATAGCTTTAAATGACTGAACAAGGACAATGTTATTGGGATATGTAAAGATGGTCGCGTATTGTTTGTTTAGTGACATCAGATGTGTGGACATACTTTTTGATTTATAATCATTACTCATTTCACAATTCCAGTGATTCATCACATTTGTGTTTGATCAAAATAAAGCTCCCTAATTCCTTGTTCGTGTTCCATAATGTGCGGTAAACTTAATAACAGCTGTCGCGGTGTACAACTAAAATTAAGACTACAAGTAAAGCTTAACGGCGTTTTTACATCGGCGTTTAATTGACAACTACTTATTGCCTGTTACCATGCACCAAACTATTAAGGAAAACTGTGTGTTTGTTTTACTTTTAGCAATAATAATACACACTTTACTCCACTAGGCAGTGGTAAATAAATGCTTTGTTTTTCATTCCCTCGAAATTTAAAAAGACAGGCTGGTAAGCGATAAATTAATAAATAAAAACGCACAATTTAAATAAAGGAGAAGTCTAGGCAAAAAAAACATAATGGTCCCAGATAAATTAGCTCCACAAATGTAGGAGAATGCAATTTACAGTTTAGTTTCATGTTTAGCCGCTGATCAAAATAATTCGCAACATTATTCTAAGTTAAAATATTTTCAGTTCGTTGTCAGAAAACTGTGGCACAAAACAAAACAACATTACGAAGATGTTTATCATGAATGAGTTATTTCGCTTCGTATAATTTTTTTATAATACAAAAAGGCGGCACCAACTGAGCGGAAGTGCACTATTTTAGGGTATATATATATATATCATCTATATGCTTCTATATATCCACAGATTATCACACGTTAATCTAAAGTCTATCCCATGGCAGTACAATTGTTGCAGTTGTATTCTGAGATCATTTCTGGGGGACTTGGGATTATTATGTAAAATATGTGATGAACTCGAATATTCACAAGTTAAATGAAGTGCAGTGTGTCCAAATGCTAGCATTGCTCCGACTTTCATTTTATTGTTTGATCGAATATCATGTACAAACACGTGGGTGTTTATTGGCGCCGGCGTGTGACGTCATTCGCCTAAAGAATCAAAGGCAAATATTCAATTTGATTCGCCAGAGGAAGCAAGGACGAATACCCAATTGATTCGCATAAAGAAACAAGGGCGAATAATCAATTGAATATTAGCCTAAAGAAACAAGGGTGAATATTAAATTATTCCCTGCAATTCAAAAAATGTTGTATTATCATCTCAAGATCCAAACAAAACTATGATCTCACTGAGCAACTTTAAACACGGTTTGTGATACATATCCGTAAGAGATGTACCATAATAAGGAAATCAATTCAACAACCTCTACCACCATCATTAAACATACTCGAGGATGTTAGAAAACCCTGAAATGTGCAGTAAAATTCCCTGAGCTAAGAATCTATCTATATGCATGCAGCTTATATATTAGAGTTATACTTTGTGTTTAGCCATTCCGTCGCCACGTTGAATCATATGCCCATATGCCACACACGTCTTCACCAACATTATAACAACTCACGCCTTATATTGTATCTATTTAAATTTATCCAGTTGTGCCAAAGATCCGAAAAAAAATATTTTTATTTATCGCATGTCTTTTACAATATTCTGGTACATATTACAATTGCTGCATGCCATTAAATATTTCAAGTCGCAAAATATTGTTAATAAAAATTGTTCAATGGGTTAATGTTGTGTTTTGGTGGACCTACCCGAACGAGGACACAATAGCCATAACCTACCCGAACGAGGACACAATAGCCATAACCTACCCGAACGAGGACACAATAGCCACACCTACCCGAACGACGAGGGCGCACAACAAATATTCCAATTACCACGTCCCTCTGAAACCAAAATGTGTAATATGCGGAATCTTTGATTTTCTGAGTAAAGCACAAGGTTGCAAACAAGTTCACATATTTTTGTTCCTTTAATTTTCTGGTGTATTTCCAAACTGCTGAAATTGACCATTAAAATCTAGTTGGATTCCCTGCCACAAAGAAGCCGCGGATTACGACAATGCCTGAACGCAATACACATTGCGCCCTCGTCGGTAACATATGATTTTGCAAACGAAGTATACTATTGTTGCAGAAGAATAATTACAGCATGTCCATCTTCCACTAGTGTAGGCTAAAGGCAGAAGTCCACTCTTAATTTTGGCGAAAGTTGGTGATAAACTGGAATACAATGCCCATTGTGTTATTATTAAAAACAATTACGTATCTATTTTTCCCATGGTACTATGAACATTATTCTGTGTGTTACAGCACTGTATTTTTAAATTATTCATGATAACAAGTCATGGGATGTAATTGTGTCACACTATGTCACTAGCCAACAATTTGATACACTGCATAGTGTCCCACGTGATCATAGTAACCAACTGTTAAATCGTTCTATTATAATATAACCATCATTTTTGTCGAAATTTAAGCTGGTGACCACTTTAAGTGAACATCATTATATTGGCACAAGAATACTAGTCACTCTTAGACAAGTGATCACGTGGAATTTTGCGGATTATAAAATACGTTCCAAAATATACACGCTGTGTGACTACGTGTCAATTTATATTAGTGTGTTAGCGCGCAGCGCCCGCTGTGTTGAATTGTATAACATTTTGGACGAACTTAAATATACTAGTATCTTGTTTCGTTTCACTTAACACGTGGTACCACTTTATGACATAGATTACACTTCAGTGGCCATAAATTCCGACGTTGAAAATACCCAGAATTCATTTTTCAATATATACTGTACTCCCGGCCAATGTAAAGTTTGGGGTCGCCATCCACCAGAATGGCGCTATTTTGTTAGTATTACATTTTTTTGTTTTCATCCGTTTTCTTCATTGTATTGTACTGTTTTATTCTGAATAATTTCAAAAATGTGATAAAAATACTATACTGCTTTGGCAATGGAACTGTTCTTGTAATATTAGGTACATTTTACGGTACTGTAATACACAACACAATGTTGTTCACTGTTACTGTATGTCAGTACATAATAACGCATTGTCATTCGATTTATGGCAAACTTGTCAAAAAACATAAGCAGGATTCTAGTACGATAAGATATAATGTAATAATCTGCCATCATCGCATTCTTACGCTACAAACTTTGCTTATTGCTTGTATCCCCAATTAGTCGAACGCCGGGTCCATGAGTCAAGCACTGATTGCAGTATTGTGTCTATTTGTTAGACAGAGGGCTTTGAGTCACAACAATAGTGCTGTAATCGTAGCGTTATCTTTGGCTCATTGTAGTATGTACCACTGCTCTCTCAATTTGGCAAGATTTCAAAATAAACACGTCACAATAATATGCACACCCCTCGATAAAGCTCATTCATCCATGCCTACTCCATTGCGGTACTTAGCAAACGTGTAGGGGTGAAAGTACGTTTTCTTCACGAATTCTTTCTTATATATACTTTTAGCCACAGTATACCTCATTCGCATTGTTTTTTCGCTGCCAGGTAATTGATTTAAGACAATACAACCCACTGTGTTAGTTTGTTACCAATTGCACTGATTTATGTTCAAAACATTTGGCATGGAAGTAAATGTTCACCACCTGCCTGCTTAACCTGTCGGCGATTTCACACTTACACAAGTTATTGTATATGTCGACATTTGACCTAGAAATACAGCACGTAGACACGCGGGACATAAATTGTAAAGGTTTCTTGCACCCTGAAATCGATCACAGTCACAATAAACAATGTTCTTTGTTACGTAAATAACCCAATCGTCATTTAACCAGTTTAGTTCTATTACGACGCCCCCAGCGATCAACACTGGAGAAATGGAGCGTGACGCAACCACTTTTCAAGATATTAGTGACGTCCTTTATCCAAAGTGAAGCGGATTACTTTAATACTGGTAAGTTGAAAAGTTATTAGCCTTTGTGTGGATAAATGTGCTATTTCAGTCCCAATATAGTCGAAAGTATCATTTTCCGGCAATCTGATTCTAAGGGGTTGCTTACAATGGTTTTGACTTTCAGAGTGTGATCAAAATCAGCGGGGGTCGTTTGCGCCCCAAAGTGTCGAATATACTTGCATATCGACCCGTCTATCAAGGTTGTTCCGCCCAGCTTTGTGTCGCCATGACGACCGTCAGGCACGCGTACTATGTTTTATTCGAAGCGTAGTCAGGTGTTGTTGTGGGAAGCACTGGACTCACTTGTGCGGCGTGTTAACAGGTGGTTATTCTCGTAAGTTAACTTCTAACCACAGATACATAAGATTGGACGTAGTGAGAGGTGAGATGTTGTCTTCGTGTGTTCTTTCGTAAATATTCATATAAACTAGATATATTATTTTTACAGCAAAATGTGTTTTAACGAGTCGGTTTTGCTACATGTCTAACGTTACATTTAGGTGGCGTAACACGGCTTGCGAATTACTGCCATTGTATCGTAACATACAAATTTGCAGATCGGCTGTGAGTGTATATAACCTTTCGCATTATTTGTCTCCGTCATAAAATCAATCCACTGGGTAGATGTTCCATGTTTGTTTGGAAATTGATGTGCGCCTTGTCTAAATATCAGAGGTATATACCGGAGTGGGGTGTCCGCCAATTCTGCCGTGGTATGCCGGTGGTTATGACTTGTGAGCCGGACACACTGAACAAAAACACTGGCACCTATACATATCACTGTATTCCTTGTATCATTGTATTCTAACATAAAATTCAAATTTATGAGTTTTTAGTTCACCCCCCACCCCTCGCTTGACTTGATAAACCCTGTGGGTAGGCGCCCGAAGCGCCACAGCCCCCTCTGTTAATATAAATACGGGTAGTATACTTTGGAGTTAATTCTATTCTGTGTGAGTTCACTATAAACTCGCGCCGATATCTTGAGTGTTTATTCCGCCTGTACATCGCCTGGTAACAGGATATAACTCATTCGTTAGTCGTGTTGGTACCATCGTAAACACGATAATGCCGAGGTATGTCGTGTTTGCAGTAACCAAACCAGGCTGATCAATATGCATGCATTCAGTCTGTTAAGGCGTCTTGTCTTCATTTGAAGGCAATATTTTCCCGTGTTAAAATATCCCGTTTTTATCAATGTATCTCGCTTTGATGGCACATAAGTCGTACCCATTCTGCGGGGATATATAACGTGTACGATAAAGAAATAGTTTATTCCACTGAGCAAACGATGTTGTAATTTTTTCAGATTTCAATTTTCTTCCTAGGTTATGTCTGAACCAGACACAATCACATCAACCTGTGGCGATTCTTGACAGTCCACGATCCATATAAATAATCCTCATCTCAATAACTGTTCACACCGCACTGGGTGTGCGTAGTCACCGTTATTAAATTACAGCTCGATAATTTCGTTACCTGCATAAGCGGACTACACGCTTGCATGGACCCTTTGAGAATAAAATCTATAAGGAAACGAAATCTGTCGATGTGGTTGCTATAACGTCAATAAAAATATATAATACTATCATGGACACTCATTCTTATAAACCACAATACCATCATTCGTCGCCATTGTTTTCAGTGAATGTTTGTATAATGTGAGCCAGTATAGTGCATAGTGTCTCGACATACACGGAAATGTATGGCATAGTAATATTAGGTACATATAGAAATGTTAGGTATATATATAGGAGTGTTAGGTATATATGTATAGAATGTTCGGTATATATATATATATATATATATATATATATATATATATATATATATATATATATATATATATATATATATATATATATATATAAGAATGTTAGGTATATATAGAAATGTTAGGTATATATTTCTATGTAAGGCAGTTCAGTGTCTCGACGTATAGATTCTCGAGATATATATATTTCTATGTATCTGAAAAATGTACCAACCCGATGATATACATTATGTTTGCAACAAAAATTCAAAGCAAGAAAAAGAAAATCTGGCAAAGTATAATTTGTCCCTGAAAGTCTCAGTGTAGCTTGGTAATCAGTGCATCTTGGTAACCAATTATAGTGGTTACCAGTGTATTTTCGTAATCAGTGTGTCTTGGTAACCAGTGAAAGTGCTAACCAGTATAGTTTGGTACAAAGATCACCAATAAATGAAACAGATAAATGAAAACTCAGTGGCACAACGGTTTTGGTTTTGCGTCAATCAAACAACCGAATGTATGGGTTGTATTTGGTTCTACAATATTTGTAACATTTGTTCACCAAATATTGTTAGATTGTCCCGAACAAGAATGATTCACAAATATTGAAGTCCCCTTTATACCCTGAAGAGTAATTTAGAATCTAAACAAATGAAAGTTAGCGAGATGTTCTTGTTCAAACTACCAATCTAAACAAATGAAAGATAGCGAGATGTTCTTTTTCAAAGTACCAATCTAAACAAATGAAAGTTAGCGAGATGTTCTTTTTCAAACTACCAATCTAAACAAATGAAAGTTAGCGAGATGTTCTTGTTCAAACTACCAATCTAAACAAATGAAAGATAGCGAGATGTTCTTTTTCAAACTACCAATCTAAACAAATGAAAGATAGCGAGATGTTCTTTTTCAAACTACTAATCTAAACAAATGAAAGTTAGCGAGATGTTCTTTTTCAAACTACCAATCTAAACAAATGAAAGTTAGCGAGATGTTCTTGTTCAAACTACCAATCTAAACAAATGAAAGTTAGCGAGATGTTCTTTTTCAAACTACCAATCTAAACAAATGAAAGTTAGCGAGATGTTCTTTTTCAAACCAGCAATCTAAACAAAGGAAAGTTAGCGAGATGTTCTTGTTCAAACTATCAATCTAAACAATTGAAAGTTAGCGAGATGTTCTTGTTCAAACTACTAGTCTAAACAAAGGAAAGTTAGCGAGATGTTCTTGTTCAAACTACTAATCTAAACAAATGAAAGTTAGCGAGATGTTCTTTTTCAAACTACCAATCTAAACAACTGAAAGTTAGCGAGATGTTCTTTTTCAAACTACCAATCTAAACAACTGAAAGTTAGCGAGATGTTCTTTTTCAAACTACCAATTTAAACAAATGAAAGTTAGCGAGATGTTCTTGTTCAAACTACAAATCTAAACAAAGGAAAGTTAGCGAGATGTTCTTGCTCAAACTATCAATCTCAACAAATGAAAGTTAGCGAGATGTTCTTTTTCAAACTACCAATCTAAACAAATGAAAGTTAGCGAGATTTTCTTTTGCAAACTACCAATCTAAACAAATGAAAGTTAGCGAGATGTTCTTGTTCAAATTACCAATCTAAACAATTGAAAGTTAGCGAGATGTTCTTGTTCAAACTACTAATCTAAATAAATGAAAGTTAGCGAGATGCTCTTTTTCAAACTACCAATCTAAACAAATGAAAGTTAGCGAGATGTTCTTTTTCAAACTACCAATCTAAACAAATGAAAGTTAGCGAGATGTTCTTGTTCAAACTACTAATCTAAACAAATGAAAGTTAGCGAGATGTTCTTGTTAAAACTACTAGTCTAAACAAAGGAAAGTTAACGAGATGTTCTTCTTCAAACTACCAATCTAAACAAATGAAAGTTAGCGAGATGTTCTTGTTCAAACTACCAATCTAAACAATTGAAAATTAGCGAGATGTTCTTGTTCAAACTACTAATCTAAACAAATGAAAGTTAGAGAGATGTTCTTTTTCAAACTACCAATCTAAACAAATGAAAGTTAGCGAGATGTTCTATTTCAAACTACCAATCTAAACAAATGAAAGTTAGCGAGATGTTCTTGTTCAAACTACTAATCTAAACAAATAAAAGTTAGCGAGATGTTCTTGTTCAAACTACCAATCTAAACAAATGAAAGTTAGCGAGATGTTCTTGTTCAAACTACTAATCTAAACAAATGAAAGTTAGCGAGATGTTCTTGTTCAAACTATCAATCTAAACAAATGAAAGTTAGCGAGATGTTCTTTTTCAAACTACCAAACTAAACAAATTAAAGTTAGCGAGATGTTCTTGTTCAAACTACTAATCTAAACAAAGGAAAGTTAGCGAGATGTTCTTTTTCAAACTACCAATCTAAACAAATGAAAGTTAGCGAGATGTTCTTGTTCAAACTACCAATCTAAACAAATGAAAGTTAGCGAGATGTTCTTGTTCAAACTACCAATCTAAACAAATGAAAGTTAGCGAGATGTTCTTTTTCAAACTACCAATCTAAACAAATGAAAGTTAGCGAGATGTTCTTGTTCAAACCACCAATCTAAACAATTGAAAGTTAGCGAGATGTTCTTTTTCAAACTACCAATCTAAACAAATGAAAGTTAGCGAGATGTTCTTTTTCAAACTACCAATCTAAACAAATGAAAGTTAGCGAGATGTTCTTGTTCAAACTACCAATCTAAACAATTGAAAGTTAGCGAGATGTTCTTGTTCAAACTACTAATCTAAACAAATGAAAGTTAGCGAGATGTTCTTTTTCAAACTACCAATCTAAACAAATGAAAGTTAGCGAGATGTTCTTTTTCAAACTACCAATCTAAACAATTGAAAGTTAGCGAGATGTTCTTGTTAAAACTACTAGTCTAAACAAATGAAAGTTAGCGAGATGTTCTTTTTCAAACTACCAATCTAAACAAATGAAAGTTAGCGAGATGTTCTTGTTAAAACTACTAGTCTAAACAAATGAAAGTTAACGAGATGTTCTTCTTCAAACTACCAATCTAAACAAATGAAAGTTAGCGAGATGTTCTTGTTCAAACTACTAATCTAAACAAATGAAAGTTAGCGAGATGTTCTTTTTTAAACTACCAATCTAAACAAATGAAAGTTAGCGAGATGTTCAATTTCAAACTACCAATCTAAACAAATGAAAGTTAGCGAGATGTTCTTGTTCAAACTACAAATCTAAACAAATGAAAGTTAGCGAGATGTTCTTGTTCAAACTACTAGTCTAAACAAAGGAAAGTTAGCGAGATGTTCTTGTTCAAACTATCAATCTAAACAAATGAAAGTTAGCGAGATGTTCTTTTTCAAACTACCAAACTAAACAAATGAAAGTTAGCGAGATGTTCTTGTTCAAACTACTAATCTAAACAAAGGAAAGTTAGCGAGATGTTCTTTTTCAAACTACCAATCTAAACAAATGAAAGTTAGCGAGATGTTCTCTTTCAAACTACCAATCTAAACAAATGAAAGTTAGCGAGATGTTCTTGTTCAAACTACCAATCTAAACAAATGAAAGTTAGCGAGATGTTCTTTTTCAAACCAGCAATCTAAACAAAGGAAAGTTAGCGAGATGTTCTTGTTCAAACTATCAATCTAAACAATTGAAAGTTAGCGAGATGTTCTTGTTCAAACTACTAGTCTAAACAAATGAAAGTTAGCGAGATGTTCTTGTTCAAACTACTAATCTAAACAAATGAAAGTTAGCGAGATGTTCTTTTTCAAACTACCAATCTAAACAACTGAAAGTTAGCGAGATGTTCTTTTTCAAACTACCAATCTAAACAACTGAAAGTTAGCGAGATGTTCTTTTTCAAACTACCAATCTAAACAAATGAAAGTTAGCGAGATGTTCTTGTTCAAACTACCAATCTAAACAATTGAACGTTAGCGAAATGTTCTTGTTCAAACTATCAATCTCAACAAATGAAAGTTAGCGAGATGTTCTTGTTCAAACTACTAATCTAAACAAATGAAAGTTAGCGAGATGTTCTTGTTCAAACTACTAATCTAAACAAATGAAAGTTAGCGAGATGTTCTTTTTCAAACTACCAATCTAAACAAATGAAAGTTAGCGAGATGTTCTTTTTCAAACTACCAATCTAAACAATTGAAAGTTAGCGAGATGTTCTTGTTAAAACTACTAGTCTAAACAAATGAAAGTTAGCGAGATGTTCTTTTTCAAACTACCAATCTAAACAATTGAAAGTTAGCGAGATGTTCTTGTTAAAACTACTAGTCTAAACAAATGAAAGTTAACGAGATGTTCTTCTTCAAACTACCAATCTAAACAAATGAAAGTTAGCGAGATGTTCTTGTTCAAACTACTAATCTAAACAAATGAAAGTTAGCGAGATGTTCTTTTTTAAACTACCAATCTAAACAAATGAAAGTTAGCGAGATGTTCAATTTCAAACTACCAATCTAAACAAATGAAAGTTAGCGAGATGTTCTTGTTCAAACTACAAATCTAAACAAATGAAAGTTAGCGAGATGTTCTTGTTCAAACTACTAGTCTAAACAAAGGAAAGTTAGCGAGATGTTCTTGTTCAAACTATCAATCTAAACAAATGAAAGTTAGCGAGATGTTCTTTTTCAAACTACCAAACTAAACAAATGAAAGTTAGCGAGATGTTCTTGTTCAAACTACTAATCTAAACAAAGGAAAGTTAGCGAGATGTTCTTTTTCAAACTACCAATCTAAACAAATGAAAGTTAGCGAGATGTTCTCTTTCAAACTACCAATCTAAACAAATGAAAGTTAGCGAGATGTTCTTGTTCAAACTACCAATCTAAACAAATGAAAGTTAGCGAGATGTTCTTTTTCAAACCAGCAATCTAAACAAAGGAAAGTTAGCGAGATGTTCTTGTTCAAACTATCAATCTAAACAATTGAAAGTTAGCGAGATGTTCTTGTTCAAACTACTAGTCTAAACAAATGAAAGTTAGCGAGATGTTCTTGTTCAAACTACTAATCTAAACAAATGAAAGTTAGCGAGATGTTCTTTTTCAAACTACCAATCTAAACAACTGAAAGTTAGCGAGATGTTCTTTTTCAAACTACCAATCTAAACAACTGAAAGTTAGCGAGATGTTCTTTTTCAAACTACCAATCTAAACAAATGAAAGTTAGCGAGATGTTCTTGTTCAAACTACCAATCTAAACAATTGAACGTTAGCGAAATGTTCTTGTTCAAACTATCAATCTCAACAAATGAAAGTTAGCGAGATGTTCTTGTTCAAACTACTAATCTAAACAAATGAAAGTTAGCGAGATGTTCTTTTTCAAACTACCAATCTAAACAAATGAAAGTTAGCGAGATGTTCTTGTTCAAACTACTAATCTAAACAAATGAAAGTTAGCGAGATGTTCTTTTTCAAACTACTAATATCTAAACAAATGAAAGTTAGCGAGATGTTCTTTTTCAAACTACCAAACTAAACAAATGAAAGTTAGCGAGATGTTCTTGTTCAAACTACTAATCTAAACAAAGGGTAAGTTAGCGAGATGTTCTTTTTCAAACTACCAATCTAAACAAATGAAAGTTAGCGAGATGTTCTCTTTCAAACTATCAATCTAAACAAATGAAAGTTAGCGAGATGTTCTTGTTCAAACTACCAATCTAAACAAATGAAAGTTAGCGAGATGTTCTTTTTCAAACCAGCAATCTAAACAAAGGAAAGTTAGCGAGATGTTCTTGTTCAAACTATCAATCTAAACAATTGAAAGTTAGCGAGATGTTCTTGTTCAAACTACTAATCTAAACAAATGAAAGTTAGCGAGATGTTCTTTTTCAAACTACCAATCTAAACAAATGAAAGTTAGCGAGATGTTCTTTTTCAAACTACCAATCTAAACAATTGAAAGTTAGCGAGATGTTCTTGTTAAAACTACTAGTCTAAACAAAGGAAAGTTAACGAGATGTTCTTCTTCAAACTACCAATCTAAACAAATGAAAGTTAGCGAGATGTTCTTGTTCAAACTACTAATCTAAACAAATGAAAGTTAGCAAGATGTTCTTTTTTAAACTACCAATCTAAACAAATGAAAGTTAGCGAGATGTTCAATTTCAAACTACCAATCTAAACAAATGAAAGTTAGCGAGATGTTCTTGTTCAAACTACAAATCTAAACAAATGAAAGTTAGCGAGATGTTCTTGTTCAAACTACTAGTCTAAACAAAGGAAAGTTAGCGAGATGTTCTTGTTCAAACTATCAATCTAAACAAATGAAAGTTAGCGAGATGTTCTTTTTCAAACTACCAAACTAAACAAATGAAAGTTAGCGAGATGTTCTTGTTCAAACTACTAATCTAAACAAAGGAAAGTTAGCGAGATGTTCTTTTTCAAACTACCAATCTAAACAAATGAAAGTTAGCGAGATGTTCTCTTTCAAACTACCAATCTAAACAAATGAAAGTTAGCGAGATGTTCTTGTTCAAACTACCAATCTAAACAAATGAAAGTTAGCGAGATGTTCTTTTTCAAACCAGCAATCTAAACAAAGGAAAGTTAGCGAGATGTTCTTGTTCAAACTATCAATCTAAACAATTGAAAGTTAGCGAGATGTTCTTGTTCAAACTACTAGTCTAAACAAAGGAAAGTTAGCGAGATGTTCTTGTTCAAACTACTAATCTAAACAAATGAAAGTTAGCGAGATGTTCTTTTTCAAACTACCAATCTAAACAACTGAAAGTTAGCGAGATGTTCTTTTTCAAACTACCAATCTAAACAACTGAAAGTTAGCGAGATGTTCTTTTTCAAACTACCAATCTAAACAAATGAAAGTTAGCGAGATGTTCTTGTTCAAACTACCAATCTAAACAATTGAACGTTAGCGAAATGTTCTTGTTCAAACTATCAATCTCAACAAATGAAAGTTAGCGAGATGTTCTTGTTCAAACTACTAATCTAAACAAATGAAAGTTAGCGAGATGTTCTTTTTCAAACTACCAATCTAAACAAATGAAAGTTAGCGAGATGTTCTTGTTCAAACTACTAATCTAAACAAATGAAAGTTAGCGAGATGTTCTTTTTCAAACTACTAATATCTAAACAAATGAAAGTTAGCGAGATGTTCTTTTTCAAACTACCAAACTAAACAAATGAAAGTTAGCGAGATGTTCTTGTTCAAACTACTAATCTAAACAAAGGGTAAGTTAGCGAGATGTTCTTTTTCAAACTACCAATCTAAACAAATGAAAGTTAGCGAGATGTTCTCTTTCAAACTACCAATCTAAACAAATGAAAGTTAGCGAGATGTTCTTGTTCAAACTACCAATCTAAACAAATGAAAGTTAGCGAGATGTTCTTTTTCAAACCAGCAATCTAAACAAAGGAAAGTTAGCGAGATGTTCTTGTTCAAACTATCAATCTAAACAATTGAAAGTTAGCGAGATGTTCTTGTTCAAACTACTAGTCTAAACAAATGAAAGTTAGCGAGATGTTCTTTTTCAAACTACCAATCTAAACAACTGAAAGTTAGCGAGATGTTCTTTTTCAAACTACCAATCTAAACAACTGAAAGTTAGCGAGATGTTCTTTTTCAAACTACCAATCTAAACAAATGAAAGTTAGCGAGATGTTCTTTTTCAAACTACCAATCTAAACAAATGAAAGTTAGCGAGATGTTCTTGTTCAAACTACTAATCTAAACAAATGAAAGTTAGCGAGATGTTCTTTTTCAAACTACCAATCTAAACAAATGAAAGTTAGCGAGATGTTCTTTTTCAAACTACTAATATCTAAACAAATGAAAGTTAGCGAGATGTTCTTGCTCAAACTACTAATCTAAACAAATGGAAGTTAGTGAGATATTCTTGTTCTAAACTAGTAGGCTGTACGCTATTTTGACATGAATGGTATTTGTTTCGTTGTCAATCTTAGTAGACTACACGATGTGATTTTTCCCTATCTCTGAGTCTACATGTTAATTTTTTCGAATGTTTTTTTTTTCATTATTTTTAAATATTATTTTAATTGATATAATTCAAATTATGTTTTTGTAAATCAATAAACACATTGAATATAATATATTATCTTCATCATGATATTATTGTAAAATGTTCGTGAGTCTGAAAGTTTCCTGGCAAATAGCAGCGCTGCCGTGATGTTTTATGAAAAACCTAAATAGGACGAGTGCTCGTGAAATGTTTTGATTCAAGCTTGGATCGCTGCTGTTATTAATGTTTCTTGAAATCCAAACTCTACTTAAAACGATATGTGGATATGTTTTGAATTCCCATAGTGCCTTGCACTGGGTTGTTCTATCAGATGCCGAGATCCAAGCAAACCGCGGGCAAAGGTCGTCCGTGTTTGTTACTCTAAATAATGTGTTTATTTTGGAGTTGGTTTATCGGTCGTCGTGGAGGCTGGAATAGCTCTAAGAATTCACACATATGTCATCGTATACTGATCGATATTCGTGACTTTCCTTACTAGGCCCACCTAAATGTACGTGACTTCCCTTTGTTTTGGCACGACTCCAGTAGGACAGTCCGCGTCCTGTCAATTGTGTTTGAGCACCCTTGGGGAGTAAATGCAACATTCAAGACGTGGGTGTGATTAATTTCGTGTTGTGAAAAGTAAACAGGGAAAATAGTTTACAGTGCAGTCCCGGACAACGTGATCAGACCATATCGTACACTGGTACAAACACACAGTAACATAAAGATAACATCACTAGTAAACGCTGTTTTCTACTATTACCAATATTTACCACCTAGAAGGTGGTTTAAAGTAACAAGAAAAACACGTGATTTTAACAACCAATCGAAGCGAGAAGATTGCACAATGAACACAGTCGGGATTGATGGTAGTTTGGTTTACTTGATACGAGATTGAAAAACAACGCAAACTTGTTTAAACTCCGGTTCGACGATAAGCATATCACTATATCATTATAAACGAGACTTGGTCAATCATTGATCCATTGGATTGGACTTTCACCCCCCACATAGTGGAAGGTCTTATTAAAGTTGTCATGGCAATGGTACGATTCGTGTGCTTCGACTCGCCTCTGTTGAATCGGTAAGTCACCGCACTCCGACGAAAATATAGCGTTACAGATATCCTGTTCTGTTAGGTTCAAATTAGGTAAAGTGTCACTGGTGTTGTTGATTTCTGCTAAAAGGTCGATTGCAGTCTGCATGTATACATTTGTACAAGTAGCCTGATATTTTTATCGGTGGAGTATGTATATCTAAAACTAACTTCCGCATAAGCAAGACTTCTGTGTTAGAATGACGTAAACACGCAAATATATAACTTGCGTTGTGTTTACTAATGTTAATGTATGCACCATAAGCTGAAGCTGCACTTAACCGCACTGTGTCCTCACTATTATGGTGAAGGCTGGCTGAGAACACCATTTCTCAAACACAGGAATTGGCCCATACACCATACATATATATATATGTGTATGTATCTGAATACACGATGTAACAGACCTGATTCTCCATTGTTAATACGTTGCTGTTTATTTAGGAGTATTTCCCACGAGCACTGAGCGC
This sequence comes from Saccoglossus kowalevskii, assembly GCF_978046115.1. Lineage (NCBI taxonomy): Eukaryota > Metazoa > Hemichordata > Enteropneusta > Harrimaniidae > Saccoglossus > Saccoglossus kowalevskii. Next base: position 8,227,469 of record NC_140648.1, on the reverse strand, counting down.
AATGAACCCAGGGAATGGTAAGATGGTCCGTATCATCATTTTATAATACAACACGTCTGCAATGGGTGATGGACTTTTGTGATATCTGTTTTGGGGTCTGCAAGCGATGTTACTATCTTGTGTCTATTATTATGATTTTAGTAACATTGTATAGAAATGTCTGCAGTAGTAGTATTAGATAGGCAACCGTCAAACGACTCGAAATGTCCGAATTGCAACCACACAGTATTCACGATTTTCCATGGTAACTGATTCACGTGGTTCCTATGTGACAGTTGTGCGCATGTATATATACACTGCCGCCCGACATGTTCGTTGAGATGTCTTCCTTTACACTTGAGACTCCAGCGTGATGACTTGTATTATTAAGATCCATTGGTCTTTCTATTCTATCTTACCGTGATCCACTGTGACCCCTTTCACATCAGTGGATCGTTAACGTAACCAAGGTGAATTCAAACAATGTTGTAGCTTTACAGGTCGAGTACAAATACGGTGGACAATGTTGAACTAGAGAATATTTGTATGCAGTAGTTGCTATTATATTGTATCACCTGGGTCGCCCGTTCAACCACACAGCACTCCCCGTCGAACAGGGGTGAATTCACATGTTTTTAAAATGTGAATTTTTAAAGCATAGTGTGGTGTGACTAATTGATATTTGATTGTGATTAAGTTGCATTTTTTTAAATATTTATTATTGTATTGTATGATTATTTTAATTTAAAAAGCTTTAATACAGCAAATACCAAAAAATTAAATGTCAGATTTCATGGATGTCATAAAGCATTATTCTATTTCATTTGAGTAGTATACTCAAGTACACAAATTACATAATTGTAATAAAACCGAACAGGGTTTGAATGACTGTTAGGGTAAAAACATTGGTAATAATTTAAGACGAAACAAGGTCATTTTCACACATTGAACACCCATTTTTAAAGGAGTACCATCCGTAAGAAAGTTCAGATCAATTACTAAATTTCCAATTAAAAATTGATGTTGAGAATTAAAGCTATGGAGTTGAGCAATATAGCTGTTGAATATCAGGTGTATCTTAAAGCGCGGTGGTCGTCGCGCAGCGCGTGTTCGAATTTCATGTAAATAAACAATGTATTTTACACGCGTTGTATACGTCGCTATGAGTCCCATATCGAACAGGACGCGGCGCGACGACTGCCGCCCTTTAAACATCGTCCGCTCTCACCGTTTTACGGTAACTCTTTAATATGTGGAGGTACTACACTGGAACATTATACCTTGAAATTTCAAGATGATACTTAAATTGAATCGATCTTAGAATAAATCTAGTCACTTAGGTCACGTGACCATACAACGAGCAAGTGAAATGCGTCAGAGGTCACAATTACCTTGGGGAGGTATTGTGCCTATTTTCTACATTACGTAAGGCTGAACTAATTTGGCATTGCAACTTTATGACTTCTGTAATAAAATTATCTTGCCTGGACAGCAATAACCGTGTTATTTAAGAGACAACGGACTTGTTGAGAGGGCGATAAATTCGGTAGACCCAAAGTGATAAAATAAGTATTTTACAGACTCATAAATGTATTATTTGTTTGTGAGATTTTGGTGCACGAGGTACCATGACGTCATCAGCAGTATCGAGGCTCGTTTGTAGTTGGTTCACAACACATTGTCACCGTCTGCTACATCTCAACTTAGTAGCGACCGCGCAATAAATTTATATCAGTATGACAGATTTATGATTGGATAGGTCTTAGAACTATTTTACTCGACATATTACGAAAGTGGATAAAAATAACGGAATTCATGACGTACCAAAAACGCTAAACAGTCTTAGACATAGACGTAGCTATTGTTATTGGTTACTCGTATTCAACATATGTCGTTCTCACAGCTTTATGACTCAACAAACATCGTTGCAGCTAAACATACAGCCTTAGCGTTCATTCGACAGTTTTGTAGCTCAACAAACCTCATTGCAGCTAAACATACAGCCTTAGCGTTCATTCGACAGTTTTGTAGCTCAACAAACCTCATTGCAGCTAAACATACAGCCTTAGCGTTCATTCGATAGTTTTGTAGCTCAACAAACCTCATTGTAGTTAAACATACAGCCTTAGCGTTCATTCGACAGTTTTGTAGCTCAACAAACCTCATTGCAGCTAAACATACAGCCTTAGCGTTCATTCGACAGTTTTGTAGCTCAACAAACCTCATTGCAGCTAAACATACAGCCTTAGCGTTCATTCGATAGTTTTGTAGCTCAACAAACCTCATTGTAGTTAAACATACAGCCTTAGCGTTCATTCGACAGTTTTGTAGCTCAACAAACTTCATTGCAGCTAAACATACAGCCTTAGCGTTCATTCGATAGTTTTGTAGCTCAACAAACTTCATTGCAGCTAAACATACAGCCTTAGCGTTCATTCGACAGTTTTGTAGCTCAACAAACCTCATTGCAGCTAAACATACAGCCTTAGCGTTCATTCGACAGTTTTGTAGCTCAACAAACTTCATTGCAGCTAAACATACAGCCTTAGCGTTCATTCGACAGTTTTGTAGCTCAACAAACCTCATTGCAGCTAAACATACAGCCTTAGCGTTCATTCGATAGTTTTGTAGCTCAACAAACCTCATTGTAGTTAAACATACAGCCTTAGCGTTCATTCGACAGTTTTGTAGCTCAACAAACCTCATTGCAGCTAAACATACAGCCTTAGCGTTCATTTGACAGTTTTGTAGCTCAACAAACCTCATTGCAGCTAAACATACAGCCTTAGCGTTCATTCGACAGTTTTGTAGCTCAACAAACCTCATTGCAGCTAAACATACAGCCTTAGCGTTCATTCGACAGTTTTGTAGCTCAACAAACTTCATTGCAGCTAAACATACAGCCTTAGCGTTCATTCGATAGTTTTGTAGCTCAACAAACTTCATTGCAGCTAAACATACAGCCTTAGCGTTCATTCGACAGTTTTGTAGCTCAACAAACTTCATTGCAGCTAAACATACAGCCTTAGCGTTCATTCGACAGTTTTGTAGCTCAACAAACTTCATTGCAGCTAAACATACAGCCTTAGCGTTCATTCGACAGTTTTGTAGCTCAACAAACTTCATTGCAGCTAAACATACAGCCTTAGCGTTCATTCGATAGTTTTGTAGCTCAACAAACCTCATTGCAGCTAAACATACAGCCTTAGCGTTCATTCGATAGTTTTGTAGCTCAACAAACCTCATTGTAGTTAAACATACAGCCTTAGCGTTCATTCGACAGTTTTGTAGCTCAACAAACTTCATTGCAGCTAAACATACAGCCTTAGCGTTCATTCGATAGTTTTGTAGCTCAACAAACTTCATTGCAGCTAAACATACAGCCTTAGCGTTCATTCGACAGTTTTGTAGCTCAACAAACCTCATTGCAGCTAAACATACAGCCTTAGCGTTCATTCGACAGTTTTGTAGCTCAACAAACTTCATTGCAGCTAAACATACAGCCTTAGCGTTCATTCGACAGTTTTGTAGCTCAACAAACCTCATTGCAGCTAAACATACAGCCTTAGCGTTCATTCGATAGTTTTGTAGCTCAACAAACCTCATTGTAGTTAAACATACAGCCTTAGCGTTCATTCGACAGTTTTGTAGCTCAACAAACCTCATTGCAGCTAAACATACAGCCTTAGCGTTCATTTGACAGTTTTGTAGCTCAACAAACCTCATTGCAGCTAAACATACAGCCTTAGCGTTCATTCGACAGTTTTGTAGCTCAACAAACCTCATTGCAGCTAAACATACAGCCTTAGCGTTCATTCGACAGTTTTGTAGCTCAACAAACCTCATTGCAGCTAAACATACAGCCTTAGCGTTCATTCGACAGTTTTGTAGCTCAACAAACTTCATTGCAGCTAAACATACAGCCTTAGCGTTCATTCGACAGTTTTGTAGCTCAACAAACTTCATTGCAGCTAAACATACAGCCTTAGCGTTCATTCGATAGTTTTGTAGCTCAACAAACTTCATTGCAGCTAAACATACAGCCTTAGCGTTCATTCGACAGTTTTGTAGCTCAACAAACTTCATTGCAGCTAAACATACAGCCTTAGCGTTCATTCGACAGTTTTGTAGCTCAACAAACTTCATTGCAGCTAAACATACAGCCTTAGCGTTCATTCGATAGTTTTGTAGCTCAACAAACCTCATTGCAGCTAAACATACAGCCGTAGCGTTCATTCGACAGTTTTGTAGCTCAACAAACCTCATTGCAGCTAAACATACAGCCTTAGCGTTCATTCGACAGTTTTGTAGCTCAACAAACTTCATTGCAGCTAAACATACAGCCTTAGCGTTCATTCGACAGTTTTGTAGCTCAACAAACCTCATTGCAGCTAAACATACAGCCTTAGCGTTCATTCGACAGTTTTGTAGCTCAACAAACCTCATTGCAGCTAAACATACAGCCTTAGCGTTCATTCGATAGTTTTGTAGCTCAACAAACCTCATTGCAGCTAAACATACAGCCTTAGCGTTCATTCGACAGTTTTGTAGCTCAACAAACCTCATTGCAGCTAAACATACAGCCTTAGCGTTCATTCGACAGTTTTGTAGCTCAACAAACCTCATTGCAGCTAAACATACAGCCTTAGCGTTCATTCGATAGTTTTGTAGCTCAACAAACCTCATTGCAGCTAAACATACAGCCTTAGCGTTCATTCGATAGTTTTGTAGCTCAACAAACTTCATTGCAGCTAAACATACAGCCTTAGCGTTCATTCGATAGTTTTGTAGCTCAACAAACTTCATTGCAGCTAAACATACAGCCTTAGCGTTCATTCGATAGTTTTGTAGCTCAACAAACCTCATTGCAGCTAAACATACAGCCTTAGCGTTCATTCGACAGTTTTGTAGCTCAACAAACTTCATTGCAGCTAAACATACAGCCTTAGCGTTCATTCGATAGTTTTGTAGCTCAACAAACCTCATTGCAGCTAAACATACAGCCTTAGCGTTCATTCGACAGTTTTGTAGCTCAACAAACCTCATTGCAGCTAAACATACAGCCTTAGCGTTCATTCGACAGTTTTGTAGCTCAACAAACCTCATTGCAGCTAAACATACAGCCTTAGCATTCATTCGATAGTTTTGTAGCTCAACAAACCTCATTGCAGCTAAATATACAGCCTTAGCGTTCATTCGACAGTTTTGTAGCTCAACAAACCTCATTGCAGCTAAACATACAGCCTTAGCGTTCATTCGATAGTTTTGTAGCTCAACAAACATTGTTCCAGATCAAAATACAGCGTTATGGTTAAACCGACTGTCCCTAGTGACAATTATTCTGGCTGTATATGGCGACACACTAGTGTATTTGGTCTCAATACAATTCAACTCTAATAAAAATGAGTATCTTTCACCATAAATGTGCGTGTAACTGATCATGTTCATCAATGGTAGGAAATGTTCCCCTGTTTATTACCTTTTAGTTTTTTATAATTTGTTATTTTTTTAGGCGGTGGTGTGTCCAATTGTAATGTGCCCTCATTTTGCATCATTTTCTGAGCAGCGTTTTATCGGCTGAAATGTAGCTGAGCCGTGAATTTTATTTGACGAGAATTTAACTGAAGAAGAATTTAACTGCTGTGGCGTCGTTAGTGTCGTTCAGGTGTCTGGCTGCGATTACGACAAAACGAATTCTTTTCTACGTACTTTGAATAATTCATTTAGTCTTATTCATAACCATCTTGTCGATCACGAGAAAACATACAAAATTAATGAAGCTTCATAGCTGTAGATTTGCTATGCGTATTTTATTTAACTTGTCGATTGCTTGCGGAAATAACATTTGTCAAGAAAATCGCGGAATACATTGTGATATGTTCGATACAGCGTGTAGATTAATTTCCCCGCAAGGACATCATGCTGGTGTATTTAGGCGTGCCGATATAATATCACGTGTTCATTTTGAACAAACAATTCAGTATGATCAATTCAAAAATAGTTCAATGTAGAGTGAAGTCTTAATACGTCGATCGTTGGAAAGAGCTATTATATTGGTAACTATGACGACGCTAGGAAATCGGTAATATTTTATCGCGTGTATATATTTCATAAATTATACATCTTTAATACGGCATTAACTGTTTTATTTGATGAGATCTGCAAAAAAGACATCGTCCGGAAAAAAACAAATATTTGTTGTAGATTCATACCGGTGAAATAAACATGTTGTTATATTTATGGTCTTGTCAACAATTTCTTCTATTGTTTTTACACAACGTACCGCGCATGCGCCGGGTTTAGCGAGCAACACTGTGGTGTAATATATAGAGGCACTAAACGACAGTTCGCCATGGAGCTGCCTAGGATTATAATTGTTCAGTGATTTCTAGAAGATTGTTTTACATATATGTTCTTTTTAACAATTTTTTCTCTCTAGAACCTGAGTAATTTCCATGGCGACACCAGTCATCAGCCACTACTTATCGGAATAAATATTGTCTATAGATATGTGGTGATCAATATTGTGTCAAACATGACGAAACCACGATCTGAAAGCAAAACGGCGGTTATGAAGGATATCAAGGATTGGGCTAGCTGTAACGAGGATGGTACCACCTTGATGATCGGTGCCCAGTTGAAGGACAACGTCACGGAACAGAGGATGCTGGAGTCTAAACTATACGATCTGTCAAAGGAACGGTACAAATTCATAGTTCAAGTTCAGTTACAGAGGAAAGCATTTATAGACAAACAGCAGAGAAAAACGAGCGTGATGAAAGATCTACTGAAGGGAGTCGACGTATCCGTCCAGAGTAAATCTACTGGTGCAAAAATGAGCGATAAAGTAGTCGCATATAGAACTATTGTCGAACAGATCTATCCTTCCAGGAGAAGGCATCGTCGTGTGAAAAGTGAAGAAGAGGATGAGTACAGCACCCACTCAAACGTCGAGCTCGTTGGCAATGAACTGTCGAGTCGAATTCCGTTGTACAAAACCGAGCCACATCCCCCTCTTCAGCTACCAACGCCCGACCTCACTTTAAGTTTTCCGAGGAGAGCGATGACTTCCTTACCTCCCATTGGGACCAGGAGTGGGACCCATTTCACGCGGACAGCAATGTCGGATGGCACGAGATCTTCGTTGAGGCAGAGGGCCGTTCATGACCGAAGGTTTGTGAAACTTGAAACCACTTTATCTCCGATCTATAACTCCCCGTTAACCATGGACGTCAAGAATTATCTGCAACATATACTCAAACGGGAAGCATCGAACGGAATTAAAATCAAGTAAATTCCACATATTACAGTGACATCAGCAGCATTGTTCACAATTGTTGTCGCATTGTTTACCAAACGTACCATATATGGTGCTGTTTCCATACGTGTAGTATGAACATCGTAAGACTTTACCCCATGCGTGTCCATTCAGTACCACAAATAGGGCGTAATTGTCAGAAAATGCGGCAGCTACGACCTCTTTAACTATGTTCTACATGAGCTGGTGGTACGTCGACGACGTTCATTCCATGTTAATTCCAATAAGCAATGTATATATAGGCCGCCCGTGAAGTCTCTGAATCGGAGTCGATGTTTGCGCGGTACATCTCAATCTCAATGTTAGTAAAACGATAACACACTATATCATAACTGTTATTTTTGTTAAAATGTTAAATTCGTGAATGTTAAGTAAAGTTCAATTTTCGTTACTTGTGTGTACGTACTATATGCATAAATATACTTTCTGCTTTGTATACATCATTTACTTCCATATAGAGTTCTGTACAACAATGGATTAACTCCTGAATGTGAGCTCGGATGTCACATTAGCTTATCTTTGTTTGTTAGACCGAGACAAGGCCAATGGCACAAACCAATATTAAACTCGTACCAGAGTTTCAAAAATACTTATTTTGTTTCCGATAATTAGAAAAGGGGGTAAAAATAAAATGAAATGTAATCATAATGATATGTTGAAAAGTGTTATTTTACTTTTATAACTTTTTAAGTATGTGACAATGTAATGTAATGTAATGTAATGTAATGTAATATAATGTGATGTAATGTAATGTGATTATATGTGATGTAATGTCATGACTATTCAAAATTAAAAAAATATATCCAAACAAATATTTACGTTTTCAATTATTTTCCGCAGTCCGAGATAAAAAAAAATTGATTCAGCCATCGCAAAATGGAATAAAGTCTGAAATTAATCGTGTTTTAGTATATATATATATCAATGAAGAATCCGAATAACTGGCTCAACATACGGTTATTTCAGATGCCAGTAAAATCAGGAACTACTCGTGCTACATACCGCCCTCAATATTGTCTAAAATTGATCATGTAATACATTTCACACGACAACATGCAAACTACACTCAATGTATATATAAACAGATAATTGCGCCCATGATGTGTTTATATTATACACAAAAAAACTGAATTGCGGTGTGTGTTTTTTATTTTCTATAAGTATTGTTTGCAAATGCGTGTTTATGTTTCAATTTGACAAAATAAACATCTTTCGTTTTAAAAAAAAAGTGTAGCAAAAATAACAATATTTAAGCTGCAAATGAGTGTGTTAGTTTCAGGTCTGAGACAATAAAATATTGCCAATCACTGCCAAAGACTAGATATTCAGATCTGCTCCTCTCTGAAATACGTGACAGAGCGTAGCAGGCACCGCATACGATAATGACTAGTTTATAACAATCGATTACCAATATCCGGTCATCTTCCACTGGAATGTGTAATCAGAATTAACATATCACAATGTTGACAACTTGGTGACGTCAATGAGCAATTAGTTGAACTAATGAGTTTGTTTGTGATTTACCAAATGTTATGACATGGACTTAAGAATCATGATATGTGATTTATTTAAGATGATGATTTAAGTATGTACGTTACCAATCCTTCAACACAAATAAAATAAGTTATGAATTAGTGTAACTCCGTACTCGAAGCACATATAACTGAATATGTCCGATATTTTAAATGGTGAGAATGCGAATTTCAACGGATTGTGTTTGAATACTGCATAAAATATTTAAATAAATAACACTCACGCATATAATTATGTTTTTATATATTTAAATACAAATATATAATATGTTATAGAGGGCGCTACTCTCTGACTGTAAGTAGATAACGAGATATAAATGTACACACTTCATAAGCTACCGAATAAGAGTATATTGCCTGAAACGTCAGGTTATATCAACATGACGAAAGAGGGCGCAATAGACATCTAATGGCAACATTGAGAAGTACGCTACGAAATCATTCACTACAGGGCTCATACCACTAATTGAATTTCCATAGACGACAATGTTAACATATGACGAGATTGCTATATGAAAATGATGAAGAAAGTTGAAAACATGGCTCAAAAATGGGAAATCAATATGCCAGTAATCAACCATATGAAAAAAACTAACATGTTGGCCAGCTCAAACTCTTGCAAATCTCAGGTAAACAAGACACACCTACTGTATTTAGATTGCACCAAGAGAAATCACTGGAAAAACACCAAGATTAGAACATCCAAATACACACAGAATAAACCCACAGGTACACAGCCGCAAAGTAGTAAACAAAAGACCACATGTTGGTCTCACCTCTGACCCAGGTGATTACGCCCTCAAACAGGGAGCACCTGAGAAAAAAATATTTAATAAATGTCATTGGTTCTTGCTAGGCATTGGTTAATTAGTGGCATGAGACCTACTGTACCGTTGTCTGTGCCTTGAATGCCCATGATGTATACACGTCAGTCATAACTACTACAATGTAATGCAACATGGCTTAGTATTATTGCACGTCTCGTATGTTTGCTCCCAATACAACACTGAGAGCATTGTCACTTGGCAAGAGTCATTGTGTCACTGGGGTAAGTAGCCATTGTGTCACTGGGGTAAGTAGTCATTGTGTCACCAAGGTAAATATCCATTGTGTCACTGGGGTAGGTAGTCATTGGGTCACTGGGGTAAGTAGTCATTGTGTCACTGGGGTAAGTAGTCATTGTATCACTGGGGTAAGTAGCCACTGTGTCACTGGGGTAAGTAGTCATTGTGTCACCTAGGTAAATATCCATTGTGTCACTGGGGTAGGTAGTCATTGGGTCACTGGGGTAAGTAGTCATTGTGTCACTGGGGTAAGTAGTCATTGTATCACTGGGATAAATAGTCATTGAGTCACTGGGGTAAGAAATCATTGTGTCACTGCGGTAAGTACCATGATGTCACTGAGATGAGTAGTCATTGCATCACTGAGATAAGTAGTCATTGTGACACTAGGGTAAGTAGTCATTGTGTCACTAGGGTAAGTAGTAATTGTGTCACTGGGGTAAGTAGCCATTGTGTCACTGGGGTAAGTAGCCATTGTGTCACTAGGGCAAGTAGTCATTGCGTCACCAGGGTAAGTGGTTATTGCGTCACTGGGGTAAGTAGTCATTGTGTCACCTAGGTAAATATCCATTGTGTCACTGGGGTAGGTAGTCATTGGGTCACTGGGGTAAGTAGTCATTGTGTCACTGGGGTAAGTAGTCATTGTATCACTGGGATAAGTAGTCATTGAGTCACTGGGGTAAGAAATCATTGTGTCACTGCGGTAAGTACCATGATGTCACTGAGATGAGTAGTCATTGCATCACTGAGATAAGTAGTCATTGTGACACTAGGGTAAGTAGTCATTGTGTCACTAGGGTAAGTAGTAATTGTGTCACTGGGGTAAGTAGCCATTGTGTCACTGGGGTAAGTAGCCATTGTGTCACTAGGGCAAGTAGTCATTGCGTCACCAGGGTAAGTGGTTATTGCGTCACTGGGGTAAGTAGTCATTGTGTCACTAGGGTAAGTAGTCATTGCGCCACTGGGGTAAGTAGTCATTGCGTCACTAGGGTAAGTAGCCATTGTGCCACTGGGGTATGTAGACATTATGTCACTATGGTAAGTAGTCATTGTGTCACTAGGGCAAGTAGTCATTGCGTCACTAGGGCAAGTAATCATTGTGTCACTAGGACAAGTATTCATTGCGTCACTAGGGTAAGTAGCCATTGCGTCACTAGGGTAAGTAGCCATTGTGCCACTGGGGTAAGTAGCCATTGTGTCACTAGGGCAAGTAGTCATTGCGTCACTAGGGCAAGTAGTCATTGTGTCACCAGGGTAAGTAGTCATTGTGTCACTGGGGTACGAAATCATTGTGTCACTGCGGTAAGTACCCGTGATGTCACTGAGATGAGTAGTCATTGCATCACTGAGATAAGTAGTCATTGTGTCACTAGGGTAAGTAGTCATTGTGTCACTAGGGTATGTAGTCACTGTGTCACTGGGGTAAGTAGTCACTGTGTCACTGGGGCAAGTAGTCATTGTGTTAATAGGGTAAGTAGTCATTGCGTCACTAGGGTAAGTAGTCATTGCGTCACCGGGGTAAGTAGTCATTGCGCCACTAGGGTAAGTAGTCATTGCGTCACTAGGGTAAGTAGTCATTGTGTCACTAGGGCAAGTAGTCATTGTGTCACTAGGGCAAGTAGTCATTGTGTCACTAGGGCAAGGAGTCATTGCGTCACTAGGGTAAGTAGCCATTGTGTCACTGGGGTAAGTAGCCATTGTGTCACTAGGGTAAGTAGCCATTGTGTCACTAGGGTAAGTAGCCATTCTGTCACTGGGGTAAGTAGCCATTGTGTCACTAGGGTAAGTAGCCATTGTGTCACTGGGATAAGTAATCATTGTGTCACTAGGGTAAGTAGTCATTGCGTCACTAGGGTAAGTAGCCATTGTGTCACTAGGGCAAGTAGTCATTGCGTCACTAGGTTAAGTAGTAATTGTGTCACTGGGGTAAGTAGCCATTGTGTCACTGGGGTAAGTAGCCATTGTGTCACTAGGGCAAATAGTCATTGTGTCACCAAGGTAAATAGCCATTGTGTCACTGGGGAAGGTAGTCATTAGGTCACTGGGGTAAGTAGTCATTGTGTCACTAGGGCAAGTAATCATTGTGTAACTGGGGTAAGTAGCCATTGCGTCACTAGGGTAAGTAGCCATTGTGTCACTAGGGCAAGTAGTCACTGCGTCACTAGGGTAAGTAGTCATTGTGTCACTGGGGCAAGTAGTCATTGCGTCACTAGGGTAAGTAGTCATTGCGTCACTGGGGTAAGTAGTCATTGCGCCACTAGGGTAAGTAGTCATTGCGTCACTAGGGTAAGTAATCATTGCGTCACTAGGGTAAGTAGCCATTGTGTCACTGGGGTAAGTAGTCACTGTGTCACTGGGGCAAGTAGTCATTGTGTTACTAGGGCAAGTAGTCATTGCGTCACTGGGGTAAGTAGTCATTACGTCACTGGGGTAAGTAGTCATTGCGCCACTAGGGTAAGTAGTCATTGCGTCACTAGGGTAAGTAGTCATTGTGTCACTAGGGTAAGTAGCCATTGTGTCACTGGGTTAAGTAGACATTGTGCCACTATGGTAAGTAGTCATTGTGTCACTAGGGCAAGTAGTCATTGTGTCACTAGGGCAAGTAGTCATTGTGTCACTAGGGCAAGGAGTCATTGCGTCACTAGGGTAAGTAGCCACTGTGTCACTGGGGTAAGTAGCCATTGTGTCACTAGGGTAAGTAGCCATTGTGTCACTAGGGTAAATAGCCATTCTGTCACTGGGGTAAGTAGCCATTGTGTCACTAGGGTAAGTAGCCATTGTGTCACTGGGATAAGTAATCTTTGTGTCACCAGGGTAAGTAGTCATTGCGTCACTAGGGTAAGTAGCCATTGTGTCACTAGGGCAAGTAGTCATTGCGTCACTAGGTTAAGTAGTAATTGTGTCACTGGGGTAAGTAGCCATTGTGTCACTGGGGTAAGTAGCCATTGTGTCACTAGGGCAAATAGTCACTGTGTCACCAAGGTAAATAGCCATTGTGTCACTGGGGTAGGTAGTCATTAGGTCACTGGGGTAAGTAGTCATTGTGTCACTAGGGCAAGTAATCATTGTGTAACTGGGGTAAGTAGCCATTGCGTCACTAGGGTAAGTAGCCATTGTGTCACTAGGGCAAGTAGTCACTGCGTCACTAGGGTAAGTAGTCATTGTGTCACTGGGGTAAGTATTTATTGTGTCACTAGGGTAATTAGTCATTGTGTCACCGAGATAAGTAGTTATTGTGTCACTGGGATAATTAGTAATTGTGTCACTGGGGTAAGTGTTTAGTGTGTCACTGGGATAAGTAGTCATTGTGTCACTGGAATAAGTAGTCATTGTGTCACTGGGGTATCTATTTATTGTGTCACTAGGGTAATTAGTCATTGTGTCGCTGGGATAAGTAGTCATTGTGTCACTAGGGTAAGTATTCATTTTGTCACTGGGGCAAGTAGTCATTGCGTCACTAGGGTAAGTATTCATTGCGTCACTAGGGTAAGTAGTCATTGTGTCAATGGGGTAGGTATTTATTGTGTCACTGTGGTAAGTATTTATTGTGTCACTTTGGTAAGTAGTCATTGTTTCACTGGGATAAGTAGTCGTTGTGTTAACATATACATAGATACAGGTTCCTTCAAATTAATGTATTCGTAGAACAGGTTCCTTCAAATTAACATGTTCATGGAAAAGGTTCTTTCAAATTAACATATTCATAGAACAGGTTCCTTCAAATTAACATATTCATAGAAATAGGATTTTTCAAATGAACATATTCATAGAAAAAAGGTTCTTTCAAATTAACATATTCATAGAACAGGTTCCTTCAAATTAACATATTCATAGAACAGGTTCCTTCAAATTAACATATTCATAGAACAGGTTCCTTCAAATTAACATATTCATAGAACAGGTTCCTTCAAATTAACATATTCATAGAACAGGTTCCTTCAAATTAACATATTCATAGAACAGGTTTCTTCAAATTAACATATTCATAGGAACAGAATCCATACAATTATAATTAGTGTTTGTAATTTGTTTAATTACCGTGACTCCACTTCAAAATGTCCACATTGTTTGTCCAAAGCTATACCTGTCATAGTGTCCAGCAAATACAGGCAGATATAACCTTACGGTGGAAGGGAATCTTTATGATGACTTGTGATCTGCCATACCACTGACAGCGTAAATTGCGCCCTCAAAGTCGGCATACTGCTGCACTAATACAAATGTTGCATGTCTGTATCGGAGTGTCGATGTTTTTGTTGATCTCATTGCAAATTTGAAATCAGCATCCGGAAAAAATGTTTTATCTAGCAACCATTGCGTGCAATGTGGTTAAAATGTTTAACAATCGTAATCATGGCAAACTAAACCAATCAGTTTGATTTGACAATGAACTTGAATCACATAACTATAATTGTTATTTGAGAGGGTGTGGTAAAGAACTGTGAGCTCAGAGAAGGGGAAAGACGGATTTCATAGGAGTTATTCAATATTTTTATATTACAAAAATAACTAAATTATGGAAAAAAGAAACTTTTGTTGTGCTTTTATTGATTTTTAAAAGCATCTGACATTGTTGAGTGTTTATTCTTTTGAAAGTGTCCTCTGTTTAAACACGTATCAACCACTCTCATTACATAATTGCCCGCTTGGGGTAAGTCGAGGGTAGTAAAAAAACCATACAGAACAAGAAAATGGGAGTATTATACACACAATACTATTGTGAGTATTATTTGTGGATAATGTTTTATTATCAGCCTTGTATTGCATCAGAAATTGTCAAATTGATGGAGATCGTAGTAAAGGAAGAATGTCAGTCAATATATGCTTCATTGACTTCACCAAAGCTTCCGTTAGAGTAAAGGTTCCCTGTCCATGGAAATGTCTTGAGAGCACAAGAATCAACAAGAGATACATAAATTTACTAAAACTCACATACGATCATTCAAAAGTCTCTATTAAGAAAGATATTGGCCCTCCAGGTCTGACAATTCTTAAAAAAAGAGTGAAACAATGAGATTTACTTTCAGTCATAATCCTATTAACTTAGTGCTGTAATCGCCACAATACTCGCCACAAAAACTGAGGATTCTCAGATTCCTTTCCAGTCGCAGTTATGCTGATGATATATGCTTATATGTTAATAACAAAACTGCACTTACTTCAAAACGGATCCCAAGCCACTTAAAATCAAGCATACAACATCTTTCCAGTAGTTTTATCTGCGTTAGAATGTGTCAACTGAACGTCTACTGCACTACAGTAACTGAAAGCCTTTCAAAATCACATAATGCGACTTATGACCAACACCAAAGCCTTCGACCATGTCAAAATTGACGATGTAAGATAAACAACACAACTACAACCAATCCGTCATCGAAAGTAAAATTCTCAAACTGTTTGGCCACGCTAAACGAATCGTCTATGACATCAGCTAGATCTGTTTGGATGACATGGTTGATGAAGAGAAGATGAAGGGATAACATCACAGCATGGAAGGTCCTGATATAATTTCCCTGAGCAGTCTTGCTAAAGATCGAGAACTGTGGAAATAGTAAGATTTTAACCTATGGCTCAGGTGTGTAGGGATTTTCATAACAACGAGATCAGTTGGTCACTTGCAGAATGCCCCCGGAGAAGGTTGCCCTCACCCGATGTATTTAACAACCGAGAAGTGGTACATACAATATTAATTTAATTATTATGCCAAGCCAGTGGTATCAAAGTAAATGTTACAAAATATTATACAACACTAAGTATTCATCGCTTCGTTTGAAATACACTTGGATGTACAGGCTCAGGATCCTTGTGGTGCACAAGGCTGTATGTAACATTGGCATTTCTATTAACTATTGTAATACGTATAGTTCAAGTATATTATGAGCTGTAATGCGACATTTCTTCCTTCGATAAATTATCCACATATTCTTTCAAATGAAACTTGAAGCCTGAACGATGCTTAATAATTCACACAGTAGTGGGAAAAACGTATGAACGTAAGTGTCCGGTGAATAATTTACAAGAAATCGAAGATGGACAGTTTTTGAATAGTTCGTTGTCTTACGCAGTTGAACCCGTGACCCTAAATCACTAGTCTGTCTTTTACGTGAAATGCTTTAAAAGTTAGATAAGATGTAAATAATTCGGTTTGACTACTATTATATAACATTTTTTTTAATAATATTATTCTGTATTTTGCGCCATGCGTCATTTAATACAATAAAGACCACATTTATAATTATAAAATGTGCATGAATATGGTATTACATCGTTATACATAAAACACTTCATGCAATAAAAATGTATTTTTATGGGTTCTTTCATTTGGCTTGTTATGCATTCTATTCAGTCCATTTTTGTATGTAATGGAGAACAGGTCCTTTGTTCATATCATAATAGAGTTACTTACATTTATCTATTATATATGTGTAATTCGACAGTATTTGCGAACATCCCTATTCATACCTCGGCTCCTCATGGTGATTGTAAGCGCCCGCTACAAGTATGAACGGGACTTATGTACTTATAATATCAGCATTGGTTATTGTGTTCGTATAATTGTGACAATTATGAAATATTACTCCATCGTCTGATTAGTCGACCGTCAGACTAGTCGTTGTGAAGTATTGTCCATATTGATAATTACTAATTGTTTAATTTGGGATAGAAATATATATTTCCTTGATAACTAGAAATAGTGACTGTCATCCCGACACGTAATAGCACATTTCATCGAACAGCAAGTGCTTTGTCCTCAGCTTCAACATCGCTCGTACCCGTCTCGTCCTGGTATGGAAATTGGATTTACAATTCTCTGTTTATTCTATATTCTCGTTAACTTTAAGCGTTGGATACAACGGAAATTCACTTGAAAACATCTCTTTAAGTCAGAAGTAAACATGTTTGTCTAGAAATGAGAGTGAATGGCGGGTTTACAACAATGATGACGTTCGGTTTATTGTTTGTCTCCGATGTTATTATAGGGTTGAATCCACAACGTATATGACCATTTTAGTATAGCAGTACATGACGTAATATCGATGTTGTACACACAATAATACAATTCGCTTCGTTTGAAAACAATCTCGTTACAATCTAGTACTCTCATTTTGTATGAATTTAACGTTATTATCTCAGGAATGCTGATCATTGGCAAGAAACGTTTGGATTTGATTAACGTGAAAAGTAATATTATTATACTTCGTCACAACATGGTAGGCACGGGCGATTAGCACTGGGCAACCTTGGCTGATTAGCAAAGTGACAAATCACTGTGAAAGTAGCCAAGTATACCACAACATATCGAACTACTCATAACATCACTGTATAAATACGATCGTATATGAATTGTAATAGAAATACAAAGATTTGTAAACACTAGCTGCAAAGTGGATTCAAAATAAACATTGAGTATGGTGAACAATGTACCAATCGAATTCATATGTCTGTCGTCAGCTTCTTCAAAGCCCTAACAGTAAACAGATAATTATTGTTGAGTACCGCGTGCGACACGAACGGATTTTCAGTTTACTGGCTTTGTTGTTTGCTGAAATCGACATTGAAATGGCTGTGTCATTTTATTCCACTCTATGTCTCCTCGAATACGACTGTCATCAAGATTGGGGGTGTGAATATGTGAACATAATAATGGTTTGTAAATTGTGTGAAAGAACAGACTACACCATTCTGGTTTGTAAATTGTGTGAAAGAGTCTACGCCAAAGAGACTACAGACTACGCCATTATACGATTCATACTTGTGTAAAGGTCAGACAGAAGGACGTACGGTGAAGACGACTCGACGAATCTTGATTATCCCTCGGTTTCTAATATGTTTGTTCAATTAATTATACAAACACAGAATGAATTTTAAAAATGACTAAGTAAAAAACACATAAAACAGTCGCAACAACAACAAATCAAAAAACGTTGATCCAAAATGGTAAGAAAAAGTATTAACGTCAAAGGGATGTATTGCTCAAGATTGCACGAGGCGCGACTCTTCGTCCCAATCATTTGCCACGCAATGTAATGGTTGTTGCAGCGCCAGTCGTATATTATAGATGAATTTTGATTGTTTGCACCAGTAATTTTGATGAGTGCTCCATGTATTTTAAAATGATTGCTTGCCAAAATTGCTAAAAAATCGAGCATTTTATTTCAAAATCAGTGATACTGCTTCCCAAAATAAGGAATATCTGACCAATAAAGTAATCAAACCTTCAAGAGGTCGTTTTATTTTACAGAAGTGGACTGGATACTGAAAATAGATAAGCCAGGGATAGATCGCAAGTTTTATTGTTGACAAAAACTTAACGATTTGTTCAATTCAATAGCATTAGTTGTTTAATTAATGACTAGTGAAGACGATGGAGATGTAGTACATGTACAGTAATAACATGTGTTTTTCACGAGATAATTAATGCAAAAAAAAGATGTAACAATAATGGTCAGATAAAATATCATTGTTTTGAGAGGAATGATGAGCATCTAGAAACAAGATATATATTTTAATTTGCACAATTTGCGTCACAATTGACTTATATATACTCTTTTCAAACGGACCTAAAACTGGTGATTTTTTTTTCGATGCCAACATTGTGTACAGTCAATTATGTGCAAATAAAACGTTAACAATTTATATTTTTTTTATAAAAGTATTAACAGTACTTTCTGGCAACGTGGAATTAGTTTGTCCATGACTAAATCACTGCATAATACGTATTACTACCGCTGTTACTGGGGCCATGACCTTAGTGGGGTAATATGATTATAACTTAGCTCCTTCATGAGGATGGGCATTAATAATTATTATTATCACGTTATGGATTGTGCTTCACTGTATTCAGACTTAAGATTTTCACAGAATTATAACATTATATACTACTGGAACAGTGTACCTCATCGTTAAATACATTCACTCAATCACAATTCAGTGTACGACATTGTGATGAGCTGGGTGCAATAACTCTTTATTAACTAAGAATGCATTACGTTTAAATTGATGATTTCTTACTTAATTAATTTAATTCTTGAAACTTTAATTTTCCCAACATATGGAATGCACGTGTTGCAAATAAGACTGCATTGTAGCATAGAATTAAATTAGCATATCAATTAATACATTGACAATAATAGGCTTCATATCATTGTTTGTTAGGTGATAAATTATTCACTTCTTAAATATTACTCCAATACTTGTGTCATTTTAATACAAATTCGCTCCAAAATAGATGACTAAAACATGGCTGTTTAATCAGCCCTTCATTATTTGGCTGTTTTAGTGATTTACGATTAACACTGAACCACCAAATTGGTATCACACAGTACGACGATTTTTTTAATTATATGGCTAAACATTTTTTGGGGGTTCTAGATAATCTCTTCAATTTTAAATGAACTTAACACAAATCAATATTTTCAAATAAACGAGTCTAAAACTTTTATTTTGGAATATATTTAATTCAAGTTATGTTTAATGTCGCAACAACGGAGTTAGAAGGAGAGGAAAATGTTGTTAATTCGTAGGATCTCGAGCACGACAGTTTATATGTCAGTAATTTGAGGGATTTCCGAGTTTCGTGTCATGGTATCACGGAGGTCAGTCCGAACGAAAATTAGCGTACTTAGCATAAGTCATCAACCCTCCCTTTCTTATGCTATTGTCTTGAAATGCTGTTAGAAGTTGAAAGCCGAGTTAATTAGCATATCCATCACTCTTAACAACAATATCAACATCAACATGTCAGCCATTGACTCAGGTACAAGGAACTCATTTGACATGTAAGTGCAAGAAGTTGTGTTTGTCACATGTTGTATGCGTGTTCAAGGTAATCCTAATAACGATTGTTTACTGAAGGTTGAGTTATGGAGTACGCAATGCTGTCTGGGAATGGATGCCATATCCACATCTAACCCATCAAGATATAACAGATTTACAAGCTATTGTCATTGAAACATATCATGTATTTAATTTAGATTGTTTGCTTGAAATAAAAATTAGATTAGAAATTAGATTTGGTCTCGACTAAAACACTTTAGTTTAATCACATGTTTCCGTATCAAAGCAAGTAGGAAGCAAGTTGTACATTGCGGCGAGACAACAATTTGCCAGCAGACCAAAATAACGTCCCTATCTATTGATAGTTCTGTTTCTTGTTAATTACTGCAACCAATTAAGCAAGAGCGATGCCACGTTGATCTATGGTTTACAAAGTCTGATAGAAACATACATTTAGTGCATTGTCCTCGCCTAAGCCTCGATCAGTATTAAGCTGCATTGTTATATTGACAAACGACAAATCAAAAGTTTTAGATACGTTTGTTGTTTCGTCATGTTTTGAGTCTTCTATGTATTACCCCCGGGTATTACCACGTTCACCATGACAACCTTACGTAAGTGCGTCCTTCAGGAATGTGTCATTCAGTAATGGTATGCAATGTTTCACTTTTGAAATGACAAAATTCTGCTTCTGCTAACCATTGTATATTACAGTTATGATAATTTAGTACAAATAATTAACTCACAGACAACGACAAATAATTACGTAGGGTAATTTTATTTTACGGTTATAATATGTCACTATCACTGTTTTGACAGTGAAGACAGTTTTGGTTAATATTCTTAGAATTAACTGGCTAGCAAAACAGGTTTGTAGATATTAGCATCCATCAACAGGAAGTAAAATTTTCCCATCATGATGACGAAAACGTTACATATTTTATTTGATTTTATTTTTTAAACCGTAACTGTGTGTTTTTCAAAGAGCCATACCAGAATTATACTGATTCTGATCTTGTGAATAATTTGGTAAACGTCTCGGAACAGGTTTTATTTAAAACATATTTCTCAATATAATATGTCTGCAATAACTGGAGTAAATGGTGAAACAAATGAACAAACAAATGTTTTGAAGTTATGAAATACTACTACATATCCCGTATTTCATTATTAAATGCTATTAATGTAATTGTTCACTTACTACATCGAATATTAAGCAAATATAGTAACATATAAATGAAAGTTAGCCTATTCAAGTGGGGAGGGGTGAGGGGTGGGGAAAATAAACGATTCCTCTCAAAATGGTCGTAACTAAGCAAAGTTATCTGTATCAACTGAACAAACCCATAGAGAACTTATAGAAAGTGTGTAAAATGAATGAGGAGAATTATGATGTAATATATGATGTCAAAGTTCATACTAATGTTGAATATTATTGAAATTTATCAAAGGATAACGTATACACATGCAAGCAACTTGACGTAAATGTAACCATCTGTATTCGCTGGTAAATTAAATTTTATCTACAAAGCAGACAGTGGATTGGTTATATTTATTTAAAAAAAAAACAATTACAAGTAGCAGTAATTGAATTGGTATGTTTGCTGTGAAAATAAGCGCTCTCTTTTAAACTAGCTTTATTTGTGCAGCTGACTAAATTCCTGTTGTCACGTAGGTTGTAACATGTCTTAGTGTGTCTAATTGGGTGCGGGAATTGTTTTTACAGTACGTTGATGGCTTCACAATTTTCTTATTAGCTGTATTAGTAACAAAACCCTTGTATATCACTATAACTATGTACTACAGTCCAAACCTTTCAAATAGAACTCGCATACTGTGTTGGGAGACGAATTAAAATAACCAATATGTTGAATTCGTCTGTCGTAATGAAATGGTTTCTATAGAAATGGGTTTTTCATTTGATCACTTTGTTTACACAAGAAAATGTCGATATTAAAACCAGCATGGTTGTTCAGTGGCACGAATGATCAAATAAACCGGGTTAACATTTCGCACCAGTATTTTTTCCTTTTCTAATACATAATTAAAAAATGGTTGGATAGACGTACGATCGAAGGTGGATTCATTAAATTCATTACGGTTCAATTCGCGTGAACTGGTTCAGAGGAACAACTCAACCAAGTGTGGAAAACCCCGATGGCGCCATAAAAATGTTGATGCATTTTTTTAAACAATTATTTTCCATGGCATGTTTGCAAATATTTAAATTGTTAAACAAAATAAGTTGGTTGGTTCGAAGTTTGCAAGAAAACTAGTACTAACATATAAAGTATGACATTTCGTTTGATATCTTATATCCCTATTGTGACGCTAAAACTAAATGGATAACGTATTCAGCGTGGTTGTGTTGTTAAACAAGAACTAACATTTAGTGTATGTGAGTAATTTGGTAAACATGGCCAATTTGTGACATGTGTTAACGTGAAATATCAACAAGAGATACGGAACTACGTACATATGCAACATCCGTGTACATTGAGACGTTGAACATTCCTATGACGTATACGTTATTCACCGAATACTGTATTTGTTTTATCCCCACCCAAACAGAGATCCATGTATAGGCGTTAATCAGAGCATTTAGACATGTTGTAACGCATAATTTTACACGCAGTGTGCCTCCTCACGAAGATAACGTTACCCACAGTGATGATCGTGACCTGGATTTGACATAGCTGTATGGTTATGTGCAAATATAATTTATCGCATAGGCATCAGTTATATAAATATAATCAGTGTTGATTCTAGATATATGCGGCGACAGAGCCGTGGAGACAGGACAAGGACAGTGTTAGTGGACAGGACAGTGTTAGTGGTCAGGACAGGGTTAGTGGACAGGACAGTGTTAGTGGACATGCACGTCCTCTCCAACTGAAATGACGATACGTTATTGACGTACTTTAACTAAAGTAGTAGATGTGTACATGCCGGATGAGTGACATTTCAGACAGCATCATTACAACAAACATCCACGTAAATAAAATTGAATAAAATTGAATAGAATTTATAACTGAGAGCACTGATCATAATAGTGTATATGGTCACACAATGTACCCTGCTGTACTGTAATGTTCGTTTTCAAAAAGACCATTCAACTTCCGTCCTGCGTATGAAATGAATATCGAGAGTTACTTTGTGTGAACAGGGCGATTGCAGATTGAATACACATATAAACTGATGTTTTCATTTCGGTAAACGTTCATTTGTATTTTATACTCCCCAACCCCTTGCCTGTCTGGGTCTTTTCACGTCATGCTTATACGTGTGTACAATGACTCCAATTGTATTCCACGCGTTCCCTTAACACCAATCTTGAAATCCAATCAATTGGAAATAAACATTAAATTACGCTGAAAATACAATTGTACACTGGAATCAACGTCATGAAAATCAGCAAAACTATTAGATAAATATAGTTAACCGAAACATTCATAACGCTATTAGCGGGGTGTGCCATTGTTCACAGTTATGTAAGAGCATTCCGTGGCGGATATGTCTCATTTAATTATACGATGTTTTTTTGTGTCGGAAGTGAACTATCACCTGAAACTACACGAGGTCGTTGACACTGACTATTTTTAAGAGACGAATTATTCATAAACAACAGTCATCTCGTGGTAAAAAATATGGTTTGTGTTTATTTCACCGCCATGCGTCGTTTATTGTACTCACGGGGAGGGGAGCGTAGCGTGATCAACATGTCCGTTCACAGACGTGTGAGTTTTTTGTTGACATGAATTTAATTAATGGATTTATAAGATGGAAGTAATGTTTACCTATTTTGGCAGCAACCGAGCGTGAACAATTTAAACGATTCTGGAGAAGTACCCTATTTAATCGTTTTTTTTTTTTTTTTTTTTCCACCTTTACGTGTGCGTTTCAACGGCAGGTATTCCGTTTGTATTTCTGCATAATATGTCGGTTTCACATCGCCCCAGAATGCAACGCAAAAAATGGCAGTCAAATTACATTTTTTTTTATTTGATCACCATGACAACCGTCCATTATACATGCGACGAGTGGGTAGACTAGTTTGCTTTGTATGGGAAATAGAAGGAGACGCATAATACGGTGATTACAATACGAGGCGATTCATTCAGAGTCCGAGCATTGGCCTATTGTCAGCTAGTCACAATTCATGCGACCAAACATAGCATTTGCGCCGATTGCTGCGCATAAAATCGGCGAACCTAAGTGACCGTGTCACCAGTTGTCGTGGTTGAGGCAAGTACGTCAAGTGGTATGTGACATACGCTATGTGCTGAAATAACGGTAGTGTGCGTGGATACGGTTACAACATTTTCTACTTGTAGTTTACGTGGTGCAATCGTTTACCATGGCTGGACGGCTGTTCGATGCTGTGACTGGGACTCGCTTTGCTGAAGTCAAATTGCTGTTAGATCTTCACGTTAACGTGGACTGTAAGAATATACTGGGGCAGACACCGCTGTTCGTCACGCTGCAAATCGACGATGAAGGGAAACGAGATAAAATGTTCCGGTACCTAGTGAGGAGGGGTGCCGAGGTCTTGGAGGAAGATTACCGACAGAAAACGCTTTTCCAGTACACATGTGAACTTGGAAGGGTGAAACAAGCGACACGGATACTAGATCAGGTAGGGGCAGGTAGTGTTAATTTAAACGGCCGTGACTTGGACGGCAACACGGCGTTACTGTACGCAGTCAAGTCGAAAAACATTGAGATTGTGAAAATGTTGGTAGAGATGCTACGTTTTTACCACATGACTGTGGACTTGGTGGACAATGACGGCTGTACACCTCTGATACACGCCAAGAAATTGGGTCTATCAGAAATCAGTGACATACTATTGCGGGACGGGCGAGCCAATGCCCACATCGCCGATAATATTAGCCGCTTTAACGCCTACGAATGGGAAGAACATACAAAGGAACGACTAAAACGGGAAGCACGCGACGAAAAAGAAAAACAAAAAGTTCAAAACCTAATATTTCCAAAAGTTGGCCAGGTTCAGGCGAAGAAGAAAGCAAATTTTAGATCTGATGGTATGAAGTCATGTCCGTCCCTCTCAACGTTTCGAGATGACCAGACTCTGATGACACAGGATACCTCGTCGTCTACGAACGGCACAGTAATTACGTCTAGTCGATCTATGTATTCGTATCAAAGCCGCCAGCCTTACACGGTCCGTAGGGGCAGTATGTCAATGACTAAACTACCGATGCTTACAGACAAGAGTATTATGAACAAGTCTGTCGATTCCGCAATATCTTTGCTGGAAATTGCGTCACGGCAAACCATGCCGCTTCACCACGTGGATCATTTTGTGAGTAGTCAATTCGACAAAACCAAAGCATCGCAGTACCAGGGATATCAGCCTGCTAACCAGATGATTATGATCAATAACTTGATGACGGTATATTCCGAGCAACACACTGGGGGCTTCCGAAAAGTTGCCAAAATCGTAAAACCTAAAACACCACCCCAGGCATTGCGAAAGAACAAGAAAGTGTCCACGCTGGCCATTCTGTTCGGCCGAGACAAGCAACAGGCACGGATGCAAAGATTGGCATCCCGCAAACAACTAAAGCGCGGGAAGGATGAGAAAGACGATAATAACAAGAAATCGAAAAAAACGAAACAGAACAAAAAGAAAGCAGACGCAGAGAAAGGTGCCAAATATGGGGGAACATTGGCTATTATCTCAGAAGACACCGAGGAAACGCTGTCAAAAGGAAATCGAAGATCGAGAGGACCGACCTTTCCAGGACAGCAAGTTATTCCTCCTATATCCGTGTCAGAGAAGAATTGACATAATTAGTGATGTTTTGATTGCCTATTTACACGTTTTGTGGGTGTATGACTGCATTCCGAATTAATGACTGAAAGACAGTTTTAAAAATGACATCAATATCTCACTTCTTACAGAGATTACATTCTTGTTATAATGGCCGAAAAAATGATGACACCAAAAGAACTGAAACACAATGACACTGTGACTATTTTGTTTTGTTCATGCCTGGAGATAATCAATCCATAATTAGTAAGTGAGATGAGCCATGGGTACCGCATAGCAGATACAGCTTAATTTATTGAAGGGGTGGGATTCTTCGGATCGAGATATCCATTTCAACTGTTCTTTAAATTGTACTTGGGAAGTGTAGTCACATATGCACATGAACTGACAATAATATATTACATTTCAAACAGAATACCAAAGATTATAAACGAGTATCTTTATATTTTTAATCATAAATCAAGCTTGGGAATGAATTGTATTAGTTTGTGACAGTGATTAATGTTGTTGGCTGTTGTTTACTTCGTGATTTTTATCTCCGAACTACGTTTTGTAGCGATGATTGTGTTTTAATGTTGATCATCTTGTGAGATATAGAGAGATTATTGGGTACGTTGGCAAGTTCCACCATGAACGTCATTATTGTTGCTCTCGAATAGAATATATTTTTTAAGATAAACTGATAAACGCGGTTCAATGAATAAATTACTCCATTGACATTGATATTTTCTTATTATGGCGTCTGGGTATTGTAGTTATTATCAACTTATTGCATTGTTCTTCGACAATCCCGTGTATTACACACTGGGTGTGAAGTATGTGTGTCTCATAACACAATAGTGTAATGTTCGTGTGTATCAATAGCTTCGACTTCGCCCCTGAAACAGCCAGTATGTTTGCTGTATTCATCACTCATTTTGAACCCAAAGCGAGATCAAATAAAACGTCCGACCATAACACTTAAGCGGCCACTTGGCTTTTACGACATCAATATAAACCCGCTAAAACCACAATTCCAATGTATAAGAGAGTTTGGTTTGTTAGACTTACACGGCGACTATTAAGTGTGTAGTTTAGTACTTAGTGATCGCTAAAATTTTTATTCTACCAAGGCGGTCGTTATAACCACAACAAGGTGTAGATCATTGACAAATGAGCCAAGTATATCTTTTATGATTCCTGTCAGTCGTAGGAAGTTTTGAAGCATGTATTCGGCTAAATTCACGTACACTTCAATTATGGAATATGCACTAATGTGTACAAATGTCGTCTACAAATCGACTTTATCCTTCTGTTTTCTTTGTAACTATGGCATGGACAATGTCAACAATAGTGTTGGCTGGGAGTGACGCGTAGCGTGGTAGGCGGAGAGTATAACTAGTGTACCTATAGGGGAGCTGATACGGTCGTTAACGTGGTAAGGTAGAAGAGATTTAACCCAGTCATATACGACAGGACGCTGAGTCGAAATGTTCACCTAGTGCATTGTCTGTGGGAATCTTGTTATCATTAACAATTTCTAGAGGTCATCGGTACTCACTGCATTATTCCAAGTAAACCCGACTCGATTATTCATTTCGATTGATAGTTCTACAAGACACTGATTGATATATACTTACGTGAATCAATAATATGAACATATGTTTGCCGGTGAGAAGACACGTGTTCGTTTTCAAACGCCAGTGTTTACGGCTGTATATTTGGGTGGGGCAGGGTGAAATCACGAAGGCGACTGGAAATATTTTAATTATACTGATTTTCAGACAACCGTACTTCAGTTTACAAATTAATTGAGAGGTGACAAGGTGATGTAATAAATTAAGTCACGTGACACCTCCAATGGTGGAAAAGTGGTCGTAAACGTAAATCTTTTTGTTTGTTTTTATCAGCCCATCATGATTTACCGTCCTTTGACTTTTTTTTTTGCTTTCAAACACATATTTAAACTTTGGGTGAATAGTTATGGGTTATAACTTCATTATCAACATGCCTTTATTCTCTTTTATAGAATAATGCTTCGTTAAGAAAATACAGCATGCATCATCGTGATAGTATCAGACACGTTAAAGCGCGGTGGTCGTCGCGCAGCGCGTGTTCGAAATTCATGTAAATAAACAAAGTATTTTACACGCGTTGTATACGTCGCTATGAGTCCCCTATCGCACAGGACGCGGTGCGACGACCACCGCGCTTTAACTGTACTCATCAGTATGGCGGTAACTGGTGGTACCGAGGCAGTATCAGGCATGTTAAAGGACGGTGGTCGTCGTACAGCGCATGTACGACACTTGTGTTTATTTCCCCATAATCCTAATGCGCTCTTCCAATGGAAATCACGGGCACGAGTTTTGATCTGGGCGCAAACTGCACTAATTACCGCCGGTGACTCTTTCGATACCTTTAAATCACAAAGGAAATTACATAGTTAAAGTTTGGTAACGTCTTAGTTTGCGCTCGTTGGTCTGCAAAACAGCCAAAGTCCTTGTTATAATGAGTCCCAGATCTCGCACATGAGTAGCGCGACGACCACTGTCCTTTAAACCGACATTAACCGTACTCGTCATTGAATTTTTACTGAAAAGTTACTTCACAAAGTATTCTCATAACTTGCGTCTGCTTTCATGTCCAATAAAGCACCCAGGACAAAAAATGCACAAACTAATTATTATTTCACATTGATTTATTTTAAAATAAATTGGCCCAAGAAATCTTATTTTACGACTCGTTAGGTACCTTTTTCTTCAATTGCTTTTTTTACTTCATTTGCAAACTAATGTACATTCAATCAATATAAGTCACTCAGGCCCATGCATTGGGTAGATTTGTTGATGTTGTTGTTGTTGTTGTTGTTGTCTTTCGGCGTTTTCACATTCTTCTCTAGTCGCGTATATATTCATCCAACACCATAACTTGAAAAAATGGGTTCTTTTTATAGATAAGCCGTACATTTAAACGACCGCAATGTTTGCATACTTATTTTGTGGTAAATTATTGCTGTAAAAAGTGTAAATGTACGTAGTAATTTGTTTATTGGCGCGTGTTTGCCCATGTAACCATGACAACACTATCGAAAGACCTTGTCTACTGAAACAATCAGTCTTTCTTTTAACTGACCAAGTCACGTGACTTGTGAATAATATGAAAATAGCTTTTCATGAAAATGTGATTTGATTGAAAATTAGATACACAATACCCAGTTTACCCATCGCGCAATGCAATTGTTATCTCGAAGACAGAACGATTCCATTTATATTTGAATCATAGAATATGGCAGTAATCGTTAGGATCAGCTTGAGATTTTGATTTTTATATCGATCGATTGTGACTTGATTACTCGAGCTGGCGTGTATTAGTTATTTTGAATTAGATTTCAATGAATAAAAAAAAACTTCACTAATTGTCCTAGTCTTCGCCTGAAATAACGCGGCTACGATTTGGTGTCACTCGGCAAATATCGGGTTCAATAGCTCAAGCAACAGTTAGTTGATACCGTCGTTTGTTTCACGCTGGGTGAACACATTGTGTGTTATTGCTATTGTTCTTTAATACTGACCCATGTTATTGTTTATCTCTACGTGGTATTATATACAACTACTAGTATCTCTACCTTGACCGATAAGACCGAACTACGACTATTGAGACAACCTCACACAATCAACGTTTTGGATTATTCAGATACGGGTTCACTCGTTAGGTATCTCTCTAGCATTGTATGCACTAGACATGTTATTTGACGGTATGGCCGCTCATCAGATCACATCTTTGCAATTTACTCTTAACATAATATTACTATTAACGTTATTCAATTTGTAATACGGTCCATATTAAATTAAAAAAAACAATCGATCATAACAAATTATACCATACACGGTACAAATTAACGCGAAATATGATGCAGTCAGTCTAATAATTACGAGGAATGAAAAATCCCGTCAGTTGAAATCACGTCGTGGTCATAAGACAAAATAACATATCACCGAATCCTGTCACGTGATGTCGGAACAACAAGCGCGACAGCGCACAATCGAGATTTTAAACAAAGTCGCTGACAGTTTGCAGTAGTCAAATTGGATTATACGAAGTATAAAATGACATACAAACTCCGAAGTACATACACTCGAGTGTTGGTATCAGACGAACGTACGAATGCAAATGATACGCGGACAATGCTGTAGGTGGTAGTCCCAGTTACCGCTTGAATAGCCTTTATTTATCTGAATATCACGCGATGTATCGGAAGCTCAATGTATCATTCAGAGGTTATGTGAGTACCAATGGATGTACTAAACAAATTTATTTAGGAATTAGTATGCTGCGTCAATTAAGTTCTATCTGTTACCATTACACCGCTCCGTAAAACTCAACGATTTATGATTCTGTCATATGTCTTTCGTAATGGACTATTATACAAAATACTAGTATCCTGCAACACAAAGTAATCCAGAAACTCACATACATAGAGTAAATTACACAGTATTATCCAAGGTGTTTCTACGTATACTGTGTAGAACTCACGTACATAGAGTAAATTACACAGTATTCTCCAAGGTGTCTCTACGTATACTGAGTAGAACTCACATACATAGAGTAAATTACACAGTATTCTCCAAGGTGTCTCTACGTGTACTGTGTAGAACTCACATACATGGAGTAAATTACACAGTATTTTCCAAGGTGTCTCTACGTATACTGTGTAGAACTCACATACATAGAGTAAATTACACAGTATTCTCCAAGGTGTCTCTACGTATACTGTGTAGAACTCACATACATAGAGTAAATTACACAGTATTCTCCAAGGTGTCTCTACGTATACTGTGTAGAACTCACATACATAGAGTAAATTACACAGTATTATCCAAGGTGTCTCTACGTATATTGTGTAGAACTCACATACATAGAGTAAATTACACAGTATTCTCCAAGGTGTCTCTACGTATACTGTGTAGAACTCACATACATAGAGTAAATTACACAGTATTCTCCAAGGTGTCTCTACGTATACTGAGTAGAACTCACATACATAGAGTAAATTACACAGTATTCTCCAAGGTGTCTCTACGTATACTGAGTAGAACTCACATACATAGAGTAAATTACACAGTATTCTCCAAGGTGTCTCTACGTGTACTGTGTAGAACTCACATACATAGAGTAAATTACACAGTATTATCCAAGGTGTTTCTACGTATACTGTGTAGAACTCACATACATAGAGTAAATTACACAGTATTCTCCAAGGTGTCTTTACGTATACTGTGTAGAACTCACATACATAGAGTAAATTACACAGTATTATCCAAGGTGTCTCTACGTATACTGTGTAGAACTCACATACATAGAGTAAATTACACAGTATTCTCCAAGGTGTCTCTATGTATACTGTGTAGAACTCACATACATAGAGTAAATTACACAGTATTCTCCAAGGTGTCTCTACGTATACTGTGTAGAACTCACGTACATAGAGTAAATTACACAGTATTATCCAAGGTGTCTCTACGTATACTGTGTAGAACTCACATACATAGAGTAAATTACACAGTATTCTCCAAGGTGTCTCTATGTATACTGTGTAGAACTCACATACATAGAGTAAATTACACAGTATTCTCCAAGGTGTCTATATGTATACTGTGTAGAACTCACATACATAGAGTAAATTACACAGTATTCTCCAAGGTGTCTCTACGTATACTGTGTAGAACTCACATACATAGAGTAAATTACACAGTATTCTCCAAGGTGTTTCTCCGTATACTGTGTAGAACTCACATACATAGAGTAAATTACACAGTATTCTCCAAGGTGTCTCTACGTATACTGTGTAGAACTCACATACATAGAGTAAATTACACAGTATTCTCCAAGGTGTCTCTACGTGTACTGTGTAGAACTCACATACATGGAGTAAATTACACAGTATTCTCCAAGGTGTCTCTACGTATACTGTGTAGAACTCACATACATAGAGTAAGTTACACAGTATTATCCAAGGTGTCTCTACGTATACTGTGTAGAACTCACATACATAGAGTAAATTACACAGTATTCTCCAAGGTGTCTCTACGTATACTGTGTAGAACTCACGTACATAGAGTAAATTACACAGTATTCTCCAAGGTGTCTATATGTATACTGTGTAGAACTCACATACATAGAGTAAATTACACAGTATTCTCCAAGGTGTTTCTCCGTATACTGTGTAGAACTCACATACATAGAGTAAATTACACAGTATTCTCCAAGGTGTCTCTACGTATACTGTGTAGAACTCACATACATAGAGTAAATTACACAGTATTCTCCAAGGTGTCTCTACGTGTACTGTGTAGAACTCACATACATGGAGTAAATTACACAGTATTCTCCAAGGTGTCTCTACGTATACTGTGTAGAACTCACATACATAGAGTAAATTACACAGTATTCTCCAAGGTGTCTCTATGTATACTGTGTAGAACTCACATACATAGAGTAAATTACACAGTATTCTCCAATGTGTCTATATGTATACTGTGTAGAACTCACATACATAGAGTAAATTACACAGTATTCTCCAAGGTGTCTATATGTATACTGAGTAGAACTCACATACATAGAGTAAATTACACAGTATTATCCAAGGTGTCTCTACGTATACTGAGTAGAACTCACATACATAGAGTAAATTACACAGTATTATCCAAGGTGTCTCTACGTATACTGTGTAGAACTCACATACATGGAGTAAATTACACAGTATTCTCCAAGGTGTCTCTACGTATACTGTGTAGAACTCACATACATAGAGTAAGTTACACAGTATTATCCAAGGTGTCTCTACGTATACTGTGTAGAACTCACATACATAGAGTAAATTACATAGTATTATCCAAGGTGTTTCTACGTATACTGTGTAGAACTCACATACATAGAGTAAATTACACAGTATTCTCCAAGGTGTCTCTACGTATACTGAGTAGAACTCACATACATAGAGTAAATTACACAGTATTCTCCAAGGTGTCTCTACGTATACTGAGTAGAACTCACATACATAGAGTAAATTACACAGTATTCTCCAAGGTGTCTCTACGTATACTGAGTAGAACTCACATACATAGAGTAAATTACACAGTATTCTCCAAGGTGTCTTTACGTATACTGTGTAGAACTCACATACATAAAGTAAATTACACAGTATTATCCAAGGTGTCTCTACGTATACTGTGTAGAACTCACATACATAGAGTAAATTACACAGTATTCTCCAAGGTGTCTCTACGTATACTGTGTAGAACTCACATACATAG
The DNA here is from genome assembly GCF_978046115.1 of Saccoglossus kowalevskii. Taxonomy (NCBI): domain Eukaryota; kingdom Metazoa; phylum Hemichordata; class Enteropneusta; family Harrimaniidae; genus Saccoglossus; species Saccoglossus kowalevskii. The sequence goes on along the minus strand of NC_140648.1, from coordinate 8,194,707 downwards.
AGTAAATTACACAGTATTCTCCAAGGGGTCTCTACGTATACTGTGTAGAACTCACGTACATAGAGTAAATTACACAGTATTATCCAAGGTGTCTCTACGTATACTGTGTAGAACTCACATACATAGAGTCAATTACACAGTATTCTCCAAGGTGTTTTTACGTATACTGTGTAGAACTCACATACATAGAGTAAATTACACAGTATTCTCCAAAGTGTCTCCACGTATACTGTGTAGAACTCACATGCATAGAGTAAATTACACAGTATTCTCCAAGGTGTCTCTACGTATACTGTGTAGAACTCACATACATAGAGTAAATTACACAGTATTATCCAAGGTGTCTCTACGTATACTGTGTAGAACTCACATACATAGAGTAAATTACACAGTATTCTCCAAGGTGTCTCTACGTATACTGTGTAGAACTCACGTACATAGAGTAAATTACACAGTATTCTCCAAGGTGTCTATATGTATACTGTGTAGAACTCACATACATAGAGTCAATTACACAGTATTCTCCAAGGTGTCTCTACGTATACTGTGTAGAACTCACATACATAGAGTAAATTACACAGTATTCTCCAAGGTGTCTCTACGTATACTGTGTAGAACTCACGTACATAGAGTAAATTACACAGTATTCTCCAAGGTGTCTATATGTATACTGTGTAGAACTCACATACATAGAGTCAATTACACAGTATTCTCCAAGGTGTCTTTACGTATACTGTGTAGATCTCACATACATAGAGTAAATTACACAGTATTCTCCAATGTGTCTCCACGTATACTGTGTAGAACTCACATACATAGAGTAAATTACACAGTATTCTCCAAGGTGTCTCTATGTATTCTGTGTAGAACTCACATACATAGAGTAAATTACACAGTATTCTCCAAGGTGTCTCTACGTATACTGTGTAGAACTCACATACATAGAGTAAATTACACAGTATTCTCCAAGGTGTCTGTACGTATACTGTGTAGAACTCACATACATAGAGTAAATTACACAGTATTCTCCAAGGTGTCCGTACGTATACTGTGTAGAACTCACATACATAGAGTAAATTACACAGTATTCTCCAAGGTGTCTGTACGTATACTGTGTAGAACTCACATACATAGAGTAAATTACACAGTATTCTCCAAGGTGTCTCTACGTATTCTGTGTAGAACTCACATACATAGAGTAAATTACACAGTATTATCCAAGGTGTCTCTACGTATACTGTGTAGAACTCACATACATAGAGTAAATTACACAGTATTCTCCAAGGTGTTTCTCCGTATACTGTGTAGAACTCACATACATAGAGTAAATTGCATAGTATTCTCCAAGGTGTCTTTACGTGTACTGTGTAGAACTCGCATACATAGAGTAAATTACACAGTATTCTCCAAGGTGTCTCTACGTATACTGTGTAGAACTCACATACATAGAGTAAATTACACAGTATTCTCCAAGGTGTCTCTACGTATACTGTGTAGAACTCACGTACATAGAGTAAATTACACAGTATTCTCCAAGGTGTCTATATGTATACTGTGTAGAACTCACATACATAGAGTCAATTACACAGTATTCTCCAAGGTGTCTTTACGTATACTGTGTAGAACTCACATACATAGAGTAAATTACACAGTATTCTCCAAAGTGTCTCCACGTATACTGTGTAGAACTCACATACATAGAGTAAATTACACAGTATTCTCCAAGGTGTCTCTACGTATTCTGTGTAGAACTCACATACATAGAGTAAATTACACAGTATTCTCCAAGGTGTCTCTACGTATACTGTGTAGAACTCACATACATAGAGTAAATTACACAGTATTCTCCAAGGTGTCTGTACGTATACTGTGTAGAACTCACATACATAGAGTAAATTACACAGTATTCTCCAAGGTGTCTGTACGTATACTGTGTAGAACTCACATACATAGAGTAAATTACACAGTATTCTCCAAGGTGTCTCTACGTATTCTGTGTAGAACTCACATACATAGAGTAAATTACACAGTATTCTCCAAGGTGTCTCTACGTATTCTGTGTAGAACTCACATACATAGAGTAAATTACACAGTATTATCCAAGGTGTCTCTACGTATACTGTGTAGAACTCACATACATAGAGTAAATTACACAGTATTATCCAAGGTGTCTCTACGTATACTGTGTAGAACTCACATACATAGAGTAAATTGCACAGTATTCTCCAAGGTGTCTTTACGTGTACTGTGTAGAACTTGCATACATAGAGTAAATTACACAGTATTCTCCAAGGTGTCTCTACGTATACTGTGTAGAACTCACATACATAGAGTAAATTACACAGTATTCTCCAAGGTGTCTCTACGTATACTGAGTAGAACTCACATACATAGAGTAAATTACACAGTATTCTCCAAGGTGTCTCTACGTATACTGTGTAGAACTCACATACATAGAGTAAGTTACACAGTATTATCCAAGGTGTCTCTACGTATACTGTGTAGAACTCACATACATAGAGTAAATTACATAGTATTATCCAAGGTGTTTCTACGTATACTGTGTAGAACTCACATACATAGAGTAAATTACACAGTATTCTCCAAGGTGTCTCTACGTATACTGAGTAGAACTCACATACATAGAGTAAATTACACAGTATTCTCCAAGGTGTCTCTACGTATACTGAGTAGAACTCACATACATAGAGTAAATTACACAGTATTCTCCAAGGTGTCTCTACGTATACTGAGTAGAACTCACATACATAGAGTAAATTACACAGTATTCTCCAAGGTGTCTTTACGTATACTGTGTAGAACTCACATACATAAAGTAAATTACACAGTATTATCCAAGGTGTCTCTACGTATACTGTGTAGAACTCACATACATAGAGTAAATTACACAGTATTCTCCAAGGTGTCTCTACGTATACTGTGTAGAACTCACATACATAGAGTAAATTACACAGTATTCTCCAAGGGGTCTCTACGTATACTGTGTAGAACTCACGTACATAGAGTAAATTACACAGTATTATCCAAGGTGTCTCTACGTATACTGTGTAGAACTCACATACATAGAGTCAATTACACAGTATTCTCCAAGGTGTCTTTACGTATACTGTGTAGAACTCACATACATAGAGTAAATTACACAGTATTCTCCAAAGTGTCTCCACGTATACTGTGTAGAACTCACATGCATAGAGTAAATTACACAGTATTCTCCAAGGTGTCTCTACGTATACTGTGTAGAACTCACATACATAGAGTAAATTACACAGTATTATCCAAGGTGTCTCTACGTATACTGTGTAGAACTCACATACATAGAGTAAATTACACAGTATTCTCCAAGGTGTCTCTACGTATACTGTGTAGAACTCACGTACATAGAGTAAATTACACAGTATTCTCCAAGGTGTCTATATGTATACTGTGTAGAACTCACATACATAGAGTCAATTACACAGTATTCTCCAAGGTGTCTCTACGTATACTGTGTAGAACTCACATACATAGAGTAAATTACACAGTATTCTCCAAGGTGTCTCTACGTATACTGTGTAGAACTCACGTACATAGAGTAAATTACACAGTATTCTCCAAGGTGTCTATATGTATACTGTGTAGAACTCACATACATAGAGTCAATTACACAGTATTCTCCAAGGTGTCTTTACGTATACTGTGTAGATCTCACATACATAGAGTAAATTACACAGTATTCTCCAATGTGTCTCCACGTATACTGTGTAGAACTCACATACATAGAGTAAATTACACAGTATTCTCCAAGGTGTCTCTATGTATTCTGTGTAGAACTCACATACATAGAGTAAATTACACAGTATTCTCCAAGGTGTCTCTACGTATACTGTGTAGAACTCACATACATAGAGTAAATTACACAGTATTCTCCAAGGTGTCTGTACGTATACTGTGTAGAACTCACATACATAGAGTAAATTACACAGTATTCTCCAAGGTGTCCGTACGTATACTGTGTAGAACTCACATACATAGAGTAAATTACACAGTATTCTCCAAGGTGTCTGTACGTATACTGTGTAGAACTCACATACATAGAGTAAATTACACAGTATTCTCCAAGGTGTCTCTACGTATTCTGTGTAGAACTCACATACATAGAGTAAATTACACAGTATTATCCAAGGTGTCTCTACGTATACTGTGTAGAACTCACATACATAGAGTAAATTACACAGTATTCTCCAAGGTGTTTCTCCGTATACTGTGTAGAACTCACATACATAGAGTAAATTGCATAGTATTCTCCAAGGTGTCTTTACGTGTACTGTGTAGAACTCGCATACATAGAGTAAATTACACAGTATTCTCCAAGGTGTCTCTACGTATACTGTGTAGAACTCACATACATAGAGTAAATTACACAGTATTCTCCAAGGTGTCTCTACGTATACTGTGTAGAACTCACGTACATAGAGTAAATTACACAGTATTCTCCAAGGTGTCTATATGTATACTGTGTAGAACTCACATACATAGAGTCAATTACACAGTATTCTCCAAGGTGTCTTTACGTATACTGTGTAGAACTCACATACATAGAGTAAATTACACAGTATTCTCCAAAGTGTCTCCACGTATACTGTGTAGAACTCACATACATAGAGTAAATTACACAGTATTCTCCAAGGTGTCTCTACGTATTCTGTGTAGAACTCACATACATAGAGTAAATTACACAGTATTCTCCAAGGTGTCTCTACGTATACTGTGTAGAACTCACATACATAGAGTAAATTACACAGTATTCTCCAAGGTGTCTGTACGTATACTGTGTAGAACTCACATACATAGAGTAAATTACACAGTATTCTCCAAGGTGTCTGTACGTATACTGTGTAGAACTCACATACATAGAGTAAATTACACAGTATTCTCCAAGGTGTCTCTACGTATTCTGTGTAGAACTCACATACATAGAGTAAATTACACAGTATTCTCCAAGGTGTCTCTACGTATTCTGTGTAGAACTCACATACATAGAGTAAATTACACAGTATTATCCAAGGTGTCTCTACGTATACTGTGTAGAACTCACATACATAGAGTAAATTACACAGTATTATCCAAGGTGTCTCTACGTATACTGTGTAGAACTCACATACATAGAGTAAATTGCACAGTATTCTCCAAGGTGTCTTTACGTGTACTGTGTAGAACTTGCATACATAGAGTAAATTACACAGTATTCTCCAAGGTGTCTCTACGTATACTGTGTAGAACTCACATACATAGAGTAAATTACACAGTATTCTCCAAGGTGTCTCTACGTATACTGAGTAGAACTCACATACATAGAGTAAATTACACAGTATTCTCCAAGGTGTCTCTACGTATATAGGGAACATTTTGATATATGTAGCAATGAGCACATCATGTCATTGCAGTTAAAATAAATTAAAGATGAATCTAATGAATGAGTTGAAACTGAAATGCCATTCAGAGGTGATATTTTCAAAATTCGACTTCATTTTAAACAGACATTTTTGCTAAGCGCAGTGCTTGCAATAGTGGCGTTGGTGGGAGCATGATCCTTAGCTATCAGCTGTGACGATACAGCCTGTAATCAACGTGTCTGTTGCCTGACAATGGATGGTCGTTGTTTTACTGATAATGTATGTACTACATTTAGGAAAATAAACATGCCGACGCTATCACAAACCATACACTTTTTTGATTGTATGACGAACTGCATAGCTAACTACTCAAATGGCTTTTCCGTCAATTGTGTAAGTAAGCAGAAATTAGGCGGTTTTGTGTACCAATAAAAAGAGCGCTGCGTTTGCAATCATACACTTAAAGCGGGCGGGTCGTCACCTGCGCACGCGCGGGAATTGAGTCCCAAGCTACGATGACAACACGCGCTAAAAACGCAAAGGCTTATGGGCGGACGCTTGTTTGTAAACAATGACACGATATGGTCATCTGACGCACGCGCAGGTGATGACTCCCCCGATTTAAGATGTTATAATTATACAGAACCACTATTTACTGATTCACAACCAATTCTTCGAATCAATCATCTTTGATTTGTGATATTTGGTAATTTGTGAGCAGATTTTTTCTCTGATTTGAACCGAGATAGATTAAAAGCAACACGGTGTCGTATTTCAGTAGTCTTTCGACTGTATGCCGGGAAACGTGCACAGAATTCTAGATTTCTCACGCTGGACTGGGTATGATTTACGCGGATTGAAAAGAATTATCCTTTGTCAATTCTACACTAATGGATAAATAAAGTACGTGTGTTTGAAATCTTATGTTGGCGTAACCTTTATTTTGTAGGGCATTAATGCAAGAACATTAGTTTTGAATTAAACAGACACCACACGATGCCTTTTACCGGAATAACAATCAATAGTGTGCATATCATGCGTATTATACGTCATTTATTTGTACATTTCAACAAGAGATCCGCGCGAATGTAATAAAGAAACCGCGTGCGTAGTTACATTTGAAATTTGGGTTTTAAAAGCGGCGAACAACTCGTGAATTGTGTAATAATGAAATGTGTACACTTTAATCTTATTCGAGGTTGGGTGTCATGATACTTTAACCGTCCCTTAATTGCAACGCGCAGTCGGCACTGCTCTTTGAAATGGTACATATTCAGTTGAATTGTGTAACAATAATCATGCTATATTCGTGACGATGCTGACCATTTCTCACACAGTTGTTGTTAGCAACAACGCGGTCGTCATTACAACATTAATGCATAATCCAAAAAGATGTGAGTTTTCATCCCATCCGATATATAAAACACTATAATTGCAATAGTGCTAATGCAACTGGAACTATTGTTCGAGTCGCAAACTTGGTTACGGCACACGCCCGGGGCCAATTAAAGCAATATACATTTACTTTCGTATATTTCTGAGTTGTTTTCTCGTTGTGTTGATTTAGTCATCCACTGCCCGTAAGAGATCATCTTTTTTTTCTTTGTGGTATACGAAAGCGGGTGCGATTTAATAAAGTGGTTGACAAAGTAAGCGACGAATCGTGGTTCGTGACTAGAACACAGACTACACTGTCAACACAATTCCGGTTACTAAATTCGTGCAAAAATGATTGAATATATCATGATGAATATTCGTGCATGTACATGTACAAGTATATTCTAGTCAGATTTCGCGTACTTAGCCTCGATATTTAGGTTACCCTGGATATACATCGTATCTCATGGTGCATTTATTTAACCACGCATAGCAACCATATGTCTGTATGTCTGTCTGTGTAGTAACATGAACGTCATTACAAGTGTCATCAAATCATGTATAGCATTGTCTATAGCTTCATCAGCGTATGTTCTGTTGATGTGACGTAAGCGATGCTCGCTTAAATTGGGTAAATTCGTTCGCGTTACAATGCGAGTTCCAGCCAAGCGTCTATTGTGAATATAATTTCAAATAAGTCACGTACGAAAAACTCCCAATCCACCGGCTATGCATTTATACAATGGTTGCTATCTGTCTGTAAATATGTAATATATATATATCGATCAAATGTCACTCATGTCTAAGATACGTGTACATGCCCGAAACAGCCTAGATATGCTAATATACAGCCACTAAATACCCACAATTCTTATTGGATGTGTTCTGTTTAGGTAATGATATTATACTTGAGCCAAATATTTAATGAGGCATAGACATTTTGACCAAAGTGTTGAAATTCCCCCTTCTCTCTCTGTTCATATATTCTTCGTCTTTGAAATGTTATAACCTAACATTAAACAGTACTGTAAATATCCACTGAGACAAGAGTGCTATAACTAGAGTATTGATTTGTTAAAATAGCTTATTATATTGCAATGTGATATTTGTCATAATTAGGTTAGGTCATAATGGAAAGGTTACGCGTCGATTTATATATATCGTGTAACAATTTTATGTTATGTGATATCAGTAACGCGGGGTGCGTATATCTTCCATGCGATCAAGCAATGTGTATACATTCCCGTATCTTGCTGCATTTGGGAGATGCTCGAGCTCTTTAAAAGTGGTTGCTATGTAAACATTTCTTGTGCGGGATTCAGCATATGCGCATGCGCAGTAGGGCGACACTGACAATTTGATGCAACGTTAATAAATAGGATCTCACACGAGTGATTCAAAAGTACTAACGTTATTAAAAACAGTATTTTGAGTTTATTCTGAACCTGTTTTTAGCACCGTTGGCAGAAACTGGGCACATTGAGTTTTCTGTCATAGACACGATCAGTATGTATTCCTTTGTATTGTTTGTTTGGCCCACAGTCTACGTTGGTGCGTTACAATGGGCCACAGGGGCAGTTTACAGCGGCGCTGAAAAGAGGGTTTGCCGGTATCGCGTGTGATGATGCATAAATGAAGAAACTAATTTCAAAGTGTATATAATGCTGGACTGGCCAGTCATTGATCATCAACGCTCAGTACAACCATCCTCTCATTTCGCATGACTGGCATTTCTTGGTGTATGTTCTGTCTTCGTTAATCAAACTAAGTCTGTTACATGTTGCCATGGTTGCAAGAGAAAATACATCACGGATTCAAGTGTTTGCTTTTCAGGCATACTTTCGATCGGTCTAACTTATCGACGTCCATCTGTTCAATAAATATAATACAGTATAATCCGATAATAAAATCTATACATATATAGTGCTAAGAAGATTGCCATCTCCCATCATATCGATACTTCAGGAGCACTCAAATTTAATCGAAAATCCATCCCTTAGAAACACTAAATTACGAATGTTATTTTACTAAAAAATAGGACATGTTAATTATCTGAAATTTACATTGCATAGTTAGCGCAAAGTGCTTTCTCAAATAATGGTATGTAGGTACAACTCAATGAACGTTATTATTACAGTAACTTTTGTTGAGTTTCAAATATATGGTTTAATCGATGTAGCACACGGCTGCTAGAAAGGTAAGTGCCCATCGTTACAGCTAACAAGCGTGTATGAACCCCAAAATGAACCCGGTTCAATGCTAGTCTAGAGTGTTGACGTCCACAAGTATTAAAAGAGGAATAAGTTACAGTTTTAAAGCGCGGTGGTCGTCGCGCAGCGCGTGTTCGAATTTCATGTACTAAATAAACAATGTATTTTACACGCGTTGTATACGTTGCTATGATTCCCATATCGAATAGGACGCGGATCGACGACCACCGCCCTTTAAGCTCAGTTGCAGAATCTCGGTGAAACACACAGCCTTACACGATACATATTCTGGTCAAGTCGTGTCAATTAGTGAGTCATATGCTTTTGATTAGACCGTGTTTAAAAACCATTGTATTGCCGATTTATTTAAATGTATAAAACGACTTCTGGCATTACATTTAACACAAGGCCGGCTGTTATACCAGTTGAATGTGCTACATAGAATGATTGACTGGTTTATTTAATTAAATAGTATTTTTCAGTGAGTTTCCTCCAAAAGAATCCTTTTAATCAGTGTTTTTTCAGACGTTAGTCAAATAACTATTACATATGCGGATACAGTGTTCTACTTATTATATAATAAATTGATACTCAATTATTCTTACACAAGTCAGACATATGTCATATTCAATTTAAATTAATTAATGTCTAACAGATATTATTTATTTTACTATCAAATTACAGCCACTACAAGGAGCTGTTATGCTGTGTTATACACCAAAAACAAATAATCTTGAAATATTAATTAAACTCTGTGATGTTTTCAAACTATTTATCGACATCGCCGCCAATCTGTTCTACTTCCCGTCATGCAACTTCGAGTTAATACCAATCTATATATCGAAAGAATAAATTGGTTTCTATGACTACTGTTGCTGTGTTTTAGAGTAATAATGTTCTACGCAAAGCCATGTAGCATAATTGAGTATTTTACTCCCAGGTTTTCAGTATACAGATTACCTGAATATGACGTGATCACGTCGTGATCATGTCGTGATTATGTCGTAATCATGTAAAATTGTTTGAATATATAACGAATCTACAAATTGTGTATGAACTAAACGTGATATATTTGTTAAAGGACATTTATGTAGGTTAATTGGAAGTACTATTTTGAGAGTTGGTTTTATTATTATTTGCGTTCTAATTTTGAAATTGTTCTGTGCAAACGATTTCGTGTTATCATTCATTTTGCGGACCATTATTTTGTGGTAAGAGATGTGTTAGAGCGGATTGGCCAATGGACTAGATAAATTGGTAGATATTCGGCAGCAATTAACAATTGATGAAAATATACCTTCTTTCTATCCCTGTTAACACACAATAATAGAACAGTGACTGGAACGTCTAAGTTAAGCAATTTTTTTGCAACTCGGGACCACGTAGTATAATTTCAAGACAACTTTGCACACCTTCCGAAGAATTACACAATCAATGTGCGCAATTAAGACAAATTAGACTGCATATTACTTGGTCAAAACGGTAGTTTTGCCTGAAGAGTATGTACCATTTGTACTGAGCGTTAGCATAATGGTGATGCATCTTAGGTGTTATCTACAAACATACATTCGTGTAACTATTCGTGTATGTATTTAGGGCAAGTAATCAAATACCATCAAACCAACGCTCAGTGAAAATAGTACATACACGCATGGGAACACTGTTCAGGGTAAATTACCGTTTTGACCAAACACTGTTCAGCCTAGATATTATTTTTTCTGATTCTGGTATAGACCCAATACATTCACTCTCGGCATAAGGATACTGCATAATAAGTTAATTCGCACGGTCATTCGCATCCAATCGTAATACGCTTTACATGGTTGTAATATCTATACTTCACGACGACTCTTATTGCGTGCGTGGAATGATGCTTTGAAGAGAAGCAGAATGATCATCTGCTATACTCTGTTTTCGTCTGCTCCGAAAGCTCGTGATAAGTCTGAAAATAAATGAACCTGATTTGAACGCGTCTGACATGCTTTCACCATCAAAGGAGTGAAATACGTCGATGGACATTCTAAGAAGATGGACAAGTGGAGAAACTGTGCCTCAGTTGGCACATTTATATTTTATGAGAGCGAACAAGGTTTGCCGCTCATAAAGGGAGTGTCCCGTTTGTTAAGCCACTATTTTGGTATTTGCCACTATTTTGGTACCCGCGAAAATTAAAATCAACGTCCTCTTGCTCTTTGTTATTATTTTTCTTCACAAGTCAATAAATCTCATAATTCTGAATAATTCTGGACAGTTTGTGTATAATTTGGAGTAATTTGTTATGTTTAATTTAAGTTTTCTTTACTTGCGCATATTTTCAGACCGAATTGTCATCTTTTTGACGCAGACACAGTGACGCTAACTTAGGGGGTATTACAATCGGCTGTCCTAACAGCCATATCGCGGAGCTCAATTCAACTGTCGTACTTTTAAAAATCAATTGCATAGCATATCCGTCGCCGATTGAAATGGTGTTAGTGCATCGAAACTGTTCGGCGAAGCTGCTAGGTAAGTATATGACGATTCAATACTAATATTGATATTTACTAGCTAGCTATCGCACTATGACTTGTTTAGTGTGCCTGCTCAGACTGCTGCGGCGTCTCGAGTCATTCTATCATCATCATCATGTTGTGTTCAATTCCAATTTCGAATGTGCATCGATTTCTCAAAACAGTAATTTATAGACATGTATATAGTTCATCTGATCCAGAAAGTGATAGTTTAAACTTCATGTACATGTCCAGCTTGAATTTAAATAATCTATATGCGGACGTTGAGCAGACGGACAACAACAGAGCCACCGAGCGATATGCTATTTTTCCGTTTTGTGTTTCTTCCATTTGAGATGCATTTCTGTAAAATATTCCGTATATGATGACAGAATTCGCTGGTGTTGTCAAGTTGTAGCATCCATTCTGGAAATTTTTATATTTTAGCAGCTATTTATTTTCTTGAAATTAAAATGTTTTAATACGCAAGATTTAAGTAATTAATGAGGTCTTGATATTAGTAATTTATACCCATAACCTGAATGATATTCTTGTATAAAACATGTCAGTCACTTTTTTATTTTATCATATTTTTTCTCTATAACATGACGAGATAGAACAATTTGTATAATATATTATACTCTTGCGTAAATGACAAAGGTGTGTCAATAGTCAATAAAACAGCTAGCTGCGGTTCCGTAGCTCTTTGGTGCGACCTACAATCGAATTTCGCCCTAACAATTTCATTTGGACGTCTTTTTTTTAATTTTGTAGTTGTACGTCGAACATAGAGCTACGGGATCTATCACAGTTTAATAACAGAAATCTGGCATACATAAATTAAATCACTTTTGCTTTCGATTACTATGGTGTGACGTACCTTTATTGTGAATTGATTGCTGGATGAATAACATACAAACTTTTGTTTGCAATTTGTGTTTATAAATAAGCAATAATTTGTGATATTTTACAATTACCGCGGAAACCAAGCAAATTACGAGAAAACGGCAGCCATTGACATCCCACACTCCCTAGCACAGAATAAATGTAATCTCGTTTGGCGGTCATGTGATACAGTGGTGGAAAAATAAAACTCACTCTTCCCGTTATTCTAATTGTTCCAAGAAAGCAATCACATACAGTATTTATAATTGTATGATTTTTGTTTAATAATAGAAACTAGTTGCATAAACGCAATTTACAAAATACAAAATGGCGTCTTTCGTCTTGTTATTTTTCTGCGACTCGGTGTACGGTAAATAAAGTCAATTTTTTATGACCACCGTCATCATTTCACAGCGCAAATAGGTTCTGGTCATTGTTTGGAATTAAATAAACATAGTGTGTACTTTCGAAGGTCTTAAAATGTGATTTTCGCGACGACCAAATTTGGCATGTGGATTTTAACCGGTATTCAGTCGCACAAGGCCCCATAGCCCTATGGGCCGGCCAGAGTCAGTCACGTAAATAATGCGGTCGGCAACATAGGGCTATGATTCCACAGCTATAAAACAGCCTAGGCAATACTATAGTCATTTAGAAAAGACATACAATTTGTTATTAATCTCATTATACACTTGTTATTAATCTCACTAATAACAACCATTCATGGTTATTTCAATTTTTGTATTACATTTTAATTTGTTTAGTAAGTTTTACAATACAAAAACCATCTTTATTATTGCTGCATTGTGGATATAAATGTAGCTCCAGAATGTGAGTAACCACTTGGAATTCCTACTGAATTTTGGGACGCCATGAATTCACAGAAATTCTTAATTTCATTTCCAAATACTTGCTGTGATAGATGAATGTTTAAACAATCATTTATACATGTTCCATAAGTGAATAAATAATATTACTAAAAAAATCCTTTGAAAATCAAAAGTTTACCATTCAATCTATTTGTATCTAACAACGTTGTCCTGACTCACTGCACTAATGATCAATGGGATAATGGCTTCCTATAGAGAAGAAATGTGTTAACTCAATATTGGATTTTGCAAAGAATTGTGGAATTGAAAATTGAACTGAACAATATAACCATAACATTTTTAAAAATAACTTGCACGTTGCTTGAAAACAGGAGAGGTAAAAAGCTTATTTTAACGGAGGGCTCTATGGAAAAGATGTGAGCCCCCAAATGCCATCTACAGTTCAATTTTCTATCTCACAACTTTTTGCAAAATCAAATATGGAGTTAACACAGTTCTTCCCTATACATGTATATAACACATTTCTTCCCTATACATGTACATGTATAACTAAAACTGGATATTATGAATCACTGTCTTAACTATGAAACAAATAATAAGGTATAATTATTCCCTTAGAACCTAACCTGACTCACTGCACTAACAACCAATAAGACATTTGTTACTCATAATTAGGACTAGGTATTATTATTATTTTTAATAATTTTTTTGTGCCAGGCAACAGTTCCAGACATTAAATTTCACTGTTGACTCTCCTGACTTTTTTTATGTGCAAATTGCAAGTGCTGACACATAGTGCATTTTTGCCACAGAAGTCATATTCAAGTTTGGGACTACGTGACAGGGCTGTGCGGCCATTTTCCTATCAAATGGCAATTTAATGCACTATCCGACCTTAATCAAAGTTCCCCCAAAGTCGCATTCGTTAGTGAATAAATCTTGGCCAGTGGAATTGGGCTTTCCGTGTTCAGCCTTAGTAGGATTTGAACTTGGGTCTACAAATCATGAGTCTGATGCGACAACCACTACGGTATACTACCAGTGACCGGTAGGACTAGGTATTATTACCTGGTAATCGAAGACGACCTGACCCGACTCACTGCACTAACTATAAAACTAATAATAAGGTATTATTATTCCCCTAGAACCTAACCTGACTCACTGCACTAACAACAAATTGGACATTTTTACCTACATGTATAACAACAGTGTTCTCTCCACACCTCTAAAGCGTAATGGTACAGTGATGTGACCCTGTGAGATGTTCTTTCAAGGGTGTGGTCCCTCTAAATCCAAATCAAATACTAGAATATTAATAATTTGCCCATTGCACGTAACAGCAACAATGTGACAAAACAAGTCTCACAAATCACAAATACTGCACATGTCCGGAAAATATACTGATTTGGTACACTGCTATTATTTGCAGTTTGTACTTTAATTCAAAAAAACAACAAGTGAAATTAGGTCCCATTGAAAATAAAACTGTACATAAATCGAAGCAAAAATTATTCAACTGCAGGCATCGCCAAAGAAAAAAAAACTGACTGGCAACACTGTTGTTTGGAGGTGTCAATCTGCCCAATGATTGTGTGTCTCGGCTACGCTGGTGGCTCATGCTTTGCCAAATTTTGCCGAATGGCGAGTTGAGTTTTAAGTTGATTTGCCAAATAATATATTTTATAGCCAAAATGTATAAACCATCTTTACAGTAATGTTCTTGAATGTATAATAAAGAAAAATGAACGACTTTTACCATAATATTTTTTCTGATAGTTAGTCGATTTTTCTAGGATAGTTGACGTCGTCATGTCTACAACAGAGCTGGTATTATGTTACTGTATTTTGCCAATCATGTATTAAAAAACTCTTGAAAATATGATACATCAGGGCAAAATGTAAGATAAAATTGGAAACTTTGGTCTGACCTTTTGCATCACTTCCTGTTGAAACACCAACAAAGTCGTATGTTATCGCATGACTTTGTGGACATTTTTTTTTTATCATCCCCAGTTCTTTCTTTCACACGTTAGATCAAAAGAAATACCTGGATTGCCAGTCTGTTTATTAGTGGTTCTAAGATAATCGCCAATGAATCATTTTCAGGAATTTTTTAAACAAGAAACAGGGGTGCATCGCCCTCATGCCATGGCCATGTGCCCCTTACCCTAGGGGGCAGATTTTCTGGCAACCACAAAATTCTGAATGACAAGGGATCACAAGTGGCTTCAGTCTTCAACTTTGACCTGTCTGACAGAAATTTTGGCCCAAAGGAAGCCAGAGAATGCTCCACACCCTGATAGGGAAAACCCCATCTCCCCCTACTTGATGGTGCCGCTGAATTGCAGTGGCTCCCTCTTGCAGTTTTTTTAGCTCCGTTGTCGACTTTGTCGAGCGGAGCTTATCATATGAGTGATTGTCCGTCGTCGTCGTCGTCCGTGTCAATGTTTTACTTTTTCGACTTCTTCTTGAAAACTACAAGCCTGAATGCTTTGATACTTGGTGTATATGTACCTTGGGTAGACCTCTCTTAGGTTTGTTCATTTCATGTTGATATCTTCAATTCTCTAATTTTGGTGAATATTTTTGTCATTTTTGGTAAACAGTGATATTTTCGACTTCTTGTTAAAAACCGCAAGTGCAATTGCTTTGATATTACATATATAGGTACTAAATGTGGACCTCTCTCAGATTTGTTCATTTTGTAATGATATCTTTAATTCTCTAATTTTGGTGAATATTTTTGTCATTTTTGGTAAAAAGTGATATTTTCAACTTCTTGTTAAAAACCGCAAGTGCAATTGCTTTGATATTACATATATAGGTACTACATGTGGACCTCTCTCAGATTTGTTCATTTTGTAATGATATCTTTAATTCTCTAATTTTGGTGAATATTTTTGTCATTTTTGGTAAAAAGTGATATTTTCGACTTCTTGTTAAAAACCGCAAGTGCAATTGCTTTGATATTACATATATAGGTACTACATGTGGACCTCTCTCAGATTTGTTCATTTTGTAATGATATCTTTCTCTAATTTTGGTGAATATTTTTATCATTTTTGGTAAAAAGTGATATTTTCGACTATTGCTTTGATACTACATATATAGGTACTACATGTAGACCTCTCTCAGATTTGTTCATTTTGTGATGATATCTTCAATTCTCTAATTTTGGTGAATATTTTTGTAATTTTTGGTAAAAAGTGATATTTTCGACTTCTTGTTAAAAACCAATAGTTCAATTGCTTTGATATTACATATTTAGATACTACATGTAGACCTTTCTCAGATTTGTTCATTTTGTGATGATATCTTGGATTCTGTAATTTTGGTGAATATTTTTGTCATATTTGGTAAAAAGTGATATTTTCGACTTCTTGTTAAAAACCAAAAGTTCAATTGCTTTGATATTACATATATAGATACTACATGTAGACCTTTCTCAGATTTGTTCATTTCGTGATGATATCTTCAATTCTCTAATTTTGGTGAATATTTTAGTCATTTTTGGTAGAAAGTGATATTTTCGACTTCTTGTTAAAAACCGCAAGTCTGATTGCTTTGATACTATACATATATGTACCTCAGGTAAACCTCCCTCAGATTTGTTCATTTCATGATGATATCTTCAATTATCTAATTTTGATGAATATTTTTGTCATTTTTAGTAAAAAGTGATATTTTTGAATTCTTGTTGAAACAGCAAGTCCGATTGCTATACATACCATACATATTGTTCATTTTCTTATATGATATCCTCAGTTCTTTAATTGAAATGTGCCTTGCTAACAGCGGAGCTATCTCAGCCGATAGGCTGCTTGTTTTGCTGTTCTATTTCAAACTTTATTTGACTTGATAAATACATAAAAGACAATGGAGTAAAATGATATAAAATATCAGACTGTCTCGTCTTTAATTAATTGTAGATAGATTGTTAACTAATTTTATACTAACACAGTTATTGTATCACAATATTCAATGGGAAAATTATGCAAATTAGATACAGTGTTTGACTTGGGGTCTGGGGAGAACACTGAACTTGGACTGGATTTTTTTAATCCTGAGGCCCTGACCTGAATCACTGCACTAACAAGCAATGAGACATTTGTTATCTATAACTAGAACTGGGTTTTACATGTATTAATCCTGAGGCCATGGCCATAATCATTGCACTGATGACCAATGGGACACATAACTAGAACTGGGTATATTAGTTTCAGAGGACCTGACTTGACTCAGTGCACTAACTACCAATGGGTCATTTGTTATCTATAACCAGGACTGGGTATTATTATTCCCAGAGAACCTGACCTAAGTCACTGCACTAACTAGCAATGAAACTTTTGTTACTTATAACTAATACTGGGTATTATTAATCCCAGAGGACCTGACCTAACTCACTGCACTAACTAGCAATGAAACTTTTGTTACTTATAACTAATACTGGGTATTATTAATCCCAGAGGACCTGACCTAACTCACTGTACTAACTAGCAATGGAACTTTTGTTACCTATATCTAGGACTGGGCATTATTATACACAGGGAACCTGACCTAACTCACTGCACTAACTAGCAATGGAACTTTTGTTACCTATATCTAGGACTGGGTATTATTAATCCCAGAGGACCTGACCTAACTCACTGTACTAACTAGCAATGGAACTTTTGTTACTTATAACTAATACTGGGTATTATTAATCCCAGAGGACCTGACCTAACTCACTGCATTAACTAGCATTGGGACTTTTGTTACCTATATCTAGGGTCAGGCATTATTATACACAGGGAACCTAACCTAACTCACTGCACTAACTAGCAATGGGACTTTTGTTACCTATATCTAGGATCAGGCATTATTATACCCAGAGAACCTGACCTAACTCACTGCATTAACTAGCAATGGGACTTTTGTTACCTATATCTAGGGTCAGGCATTATTATACACAGGGAACCTGACCTAACTCACTGCACTAACTAGCAATGGGACTTTTGTTACCTATATCTAGGATCAGGCATTATTATACCCAGAGAACCTGACCTAACTCACTGCATTAACTAGCAATGGGACTTTTGTTACCTATATCTAGGGTCAGGCATTATTATACACTGGGAACCTGACCTAACTCACTGCATTAACTAGCATTGGGACTTTTGTTACCTATATCTAGGATCAGGCATTATTATACACAGGGAACCTGACCTAACTCACTGCATTAACTAGCAATGGGACTTTTGTTACCTATATCTAGGGTCAGGCATTATTATACACAGGGAATCTGACCTAACTCACTGCATTAACTAGCATTGGGACTTTTGTTACCTATATCTAGGATCAGGCATTATTATACACAGGGAACCTGACCTAACTCACTGCATTAACTAGCAATGGGACTTTTGTTACCTATATCTAGGACTAAGCATTATTATACCCAGAGAACCTGACCTAACTCACTGCATTAACTAGCAATGGGACTTTTGTTACCTATATCTAGGACTGAGCATTATTATACCCAGGGAATCTGACCTAACTCACTGCATTAACTAGCATTGGGACTTTTGTTACCTATATCTAGGATCAGGCATTATTATACACAGGGAACCTGACCTAACTCGCTGCACTAACTAGCAATGGGACTTTTGTTACCTATATCTAGGACTAGGCATTATTATACCCAGGGAACCTGACCTAACTCACTGCACTAACTAGCAATGGGACTTTTGTTACCTATATCTAGGACTGGACATTATTATACCCAGGGAACCTAACCTGACTTCATGTACAAATCAGACTTTTGTTACTTATACTAATACTGGGTATTATTAATCCCTGGGGCTCTGTTCTGGCATTTGTTAATGAGGATTGGGTTTTATTAATCCCAGACAACCTGACCTAACTCACTGCACTAATGACCAATGAGTCATTTGTTACCTGTAATTAGGACTGGGTACTACCGGTATTAATATTAATTCCCTGACCTGACTCACTACACTAACTACTAATGGAAGACTTGTTACCGATAACCCTTAGGCCCTATACTGGGATAAATTAGCATAACATACAAGCTTTGTATTTTGATAGATATTTTAACAATTTTTTTTTTTATTATTGTAGGAAACTTGGAAATACTATACAGAGAAATGAAAGAATATGGTATCAATGGCTTCAGTACCTGTAACAATGATTTATGACTTTTTAGTAATTGTATTTGTATACCACTTTTTCAGTTTTCTGATTATTTCATGACTGTATGGTGTATTTTGTTATAACATGATGATAATAACAAAAATATTATAAAACTGTATTACAAAGGTACCATACAGTATAACAACAAGAATTAAAGTGTGATTATAAATTTATACTTAATTTAGAAATAACGTTTCTCTTCTGGACCCTTGTCAGTGTTGGTCACTTTGTAGTAAAGCATGTGATCATGTCAGCATTATGCATATTGTCAACAATTATAATATTTGAACTCTCAATATTTTCCAAATGAGTGAGATGATAAGTAAGATGGTGCAATGTTTATTTTCAAGCATGCTATATATTAAATTGCTCAGTACTATGGAAAATTCTATAATATTTGAAATTGCAGTGTTAGATTCTTTAATTGAGCAAATAATATAGTTTGTACACCTATGAGACAAAAATATATTATTTCTGCTTCTTGCAATACCACATTGTGTTGTGTTTATATTCTACAAAATGTTTGCTTTAAAAATTTAAACTTGATTGAAGCATAAAGCTTTGATCTCTATGATTTATGTCTAATAATTTAAAAACAACTGTTCATGTGTAGCACAAATTAGGGGCTTACAGTTTGACCTAGGTTCATGGTGTACACTAATTGTGGTTGGCATGGTCACACTAATTTCCCAGCAGTGTAAAGGCAGATCACAACAAACTTGATATGAGCATCATACATAGTGGGTTGTTATGTCACATTGTTTTGTTCAAAAATGGGAACTGATTGGGATTGATCTTTGTGTGTGTGTACAAGCGTACATCTCCAGCTGCATCGTTAACATGCCAGGACTGCTAACATTCTAACTGTACACATGCATCAAACATCTTGTGATATACCGGTATATATCAATATGTATATACCGATATATACATTGTCCTGAAACCAGATCTTGGTCGTGTGTATGGGATTCTTTCAAATTTGGTTTAAACATGGGATCATCCAATATGACAATAAAATTGATCATGTGTGGGGTCCAGTGCCCTTTAGTTCTATATTTTCTGATGAGTCAAGTCTACTCAAAAAATGTAGCCCAAATAGAAAAATTCTTGGGATAGATAAGTATATGAGGTGACTGAGATGGTACAATAACCTCAGTGTAGATCCACTGTTATACCACTGCCACCTGCTGTTGATTCATTCGTCGAGCAGAGGGCAGGGATATTAGGTAGGGTTGCAAATTCCACACCACGCCAAAGCACCATTTGATTACAAGTGGGAACATCAGTACTGTATTTCTGGTGACAAACCAGATTGTAAAGGGGACCCAGTATCATATGATCCAGTACTGTTGGTGGGCCCAGATGAGCCATTCTTTTGCAAGGAAGAATGTCTAACCTTGGGCACCATGTTAAATAAATTTTAATTTCCACATAAGTTGCATTTTTCTGATTTACCAAGTGCTTGCTGCAGTCTCTGGCTTTAAGCTGGCACTCAATGGACAATACAAGAATTTGCTGATCGTAACGTGTCCCTTTTTTTACATGGCTAACATCACCCAGAATGTTGTATTTATGGTAAAAGGATATTCACTGAACAGGGGCCTGCAAAACTATTTTGATTCAATGGGACCAAATATAAGGAATTAGTTTAGCCCAGTTCTGCCTAGGTAGTTTGCCATTTTGAGGGCCTCAACAGAGGCAGCAGTCAAACATATTGCCAGAACCAATGATGCTAGGCATAGATGCACCAATATAATATGTGTTCTAAATATGATAAACTGAAGACAGATACACACGAACAATAATCTCATTCATAGGGTCAGAATGCCCAATAATGACAGTCTGGTCGAGGGGAATACAGGAACAAACATATCAACCAAGGAAATGATCGTTGAGGTGGATGTGGTTGGGATCAGGTGTTTTCAGTGGTATGAATTAAAGGATTCATTTTGTTTCCCAACCCTTATTTCCTGTGACGTTAAATTGTTCGGTTACCGTAGAAAACTACCACAATGACCCTGTAGGACCTTTCAGAAGTCAAGCACAGCTATACAAGATCAAGTTGGCCAAAAAGCTTCAGTTGACTCCATCACCAGTGTCAATGGCTCTGCCACGAGTAATGGTAGGCATGATTTTCCAGGAAGTGAGAGAATTATTGGCAAATGGCAGCAGTGCAGTGCCTGTTATTCCCCCATATTTTTGGTGAACAATAAAGAACAATATAGACCCAAGCCAACTGAATCAGTATATTCTCTCAGAGCATTTTATGTGATGGTGACCCCAGCAGAGGTACACTGCTGTGTACATCAGGGGATTTCCTGATATCACTCAAACATTTGATTCAAGATATTAGTTCAATGTTTGCCCATTGTAGCCTCACAGTTTTTTTTTCCCAAAATTAATGGCAGTGCCAGTTTTGTGGCTGCACAGCAGGCCAACAATGTGAATCCATTTTATCAATATCTGGTTGATACAAGAGCAGTAATTTTAGCACACATCCTTCAAACAATCATATCCCACATTTAGTATTTCCGGGAATGTATTCTTGGGAGTGTTTCAGGTTGAGAGACCCGGCAGCCACACTTTTTGCATGCACGCACAGCTCAGACAATTATTGAGCTTTTTGGAAATGGCTTCATCTATGAGAGGCCTTGTGCCTCAAACAGCTCTCAAAGGTATGCTCGTCCAGGTCCACACACTCCAGTTGTGTGGATCGCCACATGAGAAATATCATGGACCCCACAAAGCTTGACTGCCATCAAGTGGATGGACTTAACCAACATAAGACGGAGATAACAGATTGCTCCATCAACTGCGGCTATAACACTGGTCATGGACGCCTTGAAAATAGAATGGGGAGTGGCTCCCTTGCAAAGCACAGCTCCACATAAACATACCTAATATGTTGGGGGGCATTAGATTGCTTTCTAGATGAAGTATAGAATAAAACAGTTCCCATCCATTGCGACAACACAACTGTATTAGCATATATTACAAAACATGGGTGGACAAATCCCACAAACTAGCCAGCTAGTGGAGGAGATAATGAGTGGGAAATAGAGCTGAAGCCCACCTGGCAGGGATTAGAAACAGTGTGGCCAACACAACACGCAATGCCGTGTTTCACATTCTAATCTCGTTTTTCAGTTTATATGTGCCTGTAATTTTGAATAGATAATTATTTAGCTGCGCCCCTTTCCTCATTTTGGGATTTACTTGAGGGTCACTAATGGGCTTGAACTCCCGCAGTTCAGCCACCACCAGGGTATACTTTGTACCCATTGAACATACATACAATACATTGGTTTTGGCAAGGTAGGTATGGCTTCACTATGCAAAATTTCGAATAATTCCCCGGGAATCTGATAATGCAAAGATCAGTACATTAACAAAGGGAATTAAAAATTGTTAGGGGTCATGTGACAACAAAAGAATGCACACTCCTATGTTGGAACCTTTCGTATATTGAAAGAGAATAATACATGCCACTATTTTCGTACCAATCGTATATTAAATAATAGCAGATCCCGACAACAGAATAATACATGCCACTATTTTTGTACCAATCATATATCGAATAATAACAGATACCGACAACAGAATAATACATGCCACTATTTTTGTACCATTCCTATATCGAATAATAACAGATCCCGACAACAGAATAATACATGCCACTATTTTTGTACCATTCCTATATCGAATAATAACAGATCCCGACAACAGAATAATACATGCCACTATTTTTGTACCATTCCTATATCGAATAATAACAGATCCCGACAACAGAATATTACATGCCACTATTTTTGTACCAATCCTATATCGAATAATAACAGATCCCGACAACAGAATATTACATGCCACTATTTTTGTACCATTCCTATATCGAATAATAACAGATCCCGACAACAGAATAATACATGCCACTATTTTTGTACCATTCCTATATCGAATAATAACAGTTCACGACAACAGAATAATACATGCCACTATTTTTGTACCATTCCTATATCGAATAATAACAGATCCCAACAACAGAATAATACATGCCACTATTTTTGTACCATTCCTATATCGAATAATAACAGATCCCGACAACAGAATATTACATGCCACTATTTTTGTACCAATCCTATATCGAATAATAACAGATCCCGACAACAGAATAATACATGCCACTATTTTTGTACCATTCCTATATCGAATAATAACAGTTCACGACAACAGAATAATACATGCCACTATTTTTGTACCATTCCTATATCGAATAATAACAGATCCCGACAACAGAATAATACATGCCACTATTTTTGTACCATTCCTATATCGAATAATAACAGATCCCGACAACAGAATATTACATGCCACTATTTTTGTACCAATCCTATATCGAATAATAACAGATCCCGACAACAGAATAATACATGCCACTATTTTTGTACCATTCCTATATCGAATAATAACAGATCCCGACAACAGAATAATACATGCCACTATTTTTGTACCATTCCTATATCGAATAATAAGTTCACGACAACAGAATAATACATGCTACTATTTTTGTACCATTCCTATATCGAATGATAACAGATCCCAACAACAGAATAATACATGCCACTATTTTTGTACCAATCCTATATCGAATGATAACAGATCCCGACAACAGAATATTACATGCCACTATTTTTGTACCAATCCTATATCGAATAATAACAGATCCCGACAACAGAATAATACATGCCACTATTTTTGTACCATTCCTATATCGAATGTTAACAGATCCCGACAACAGAATAATACATGCCACTATTTTTGTACCAATCCTATATCGAATAATAACAGATCCCGACAACAGAATATTACATGCCACTATTTTTGTACCAATCCTATATCGAATAATAACAGATCCCGACAACAGAATAATACATGCCACTATTTTTGTACCATTCCTATATCGAATGTTAACAGATCCCGACAACAGAATAATACATGCCACTATTTTTGTACCAATCCTATATCGAATAATAACAGATACAGACAACAGAATAATACATGCCACTATTTTGTACCATTCCTATATCGAATAATAACAGTTCACGACAACAGAATAATACATGCCACTATTTTTGTACCATTCCTATATCGAATAATAACAGATCCCGACAACAGAATAATACATGCCACTATTTTTGTACCATTCCTATATCGAATAATAACAGATCCCGACAACAGAATATTACATGCCACTATTTTTGTACCAATCCTATATCGAATAATAACAGATCCCAACAACAGAATAATACATGCCACTATTTTTGTACCATTCCTATATCGAATAATAACAGATCCCGACAACAGAATAATACATGCCACTATTTTTGTACCATTCCTATATCGAATAATAAGTTCACGACAACAGAATAATACATGCCACTATTTTTGTACCATTCCTATATCGAATGATAACAGATCCCAACAACAGAATAATACATGCCACTATTTTTGTACCAATCCTATATCGAATGATAACAGATCCCGACAACAGAATATTACATGCCACTATTTTTGTACCAATCCTATATCGAATAATAACAGATCCCGACAACAGAATAATACATGCCACTATTTTTGTACCATTCCTATATCGAATGTTAACAGATCCCGACAACAGAATAATACATGCCACTATTTTTGTACCAATCCTATATCGAATAATAACAGATCCCGACAACAGAATAATACATGCCACTATTTTTGTACCATTCCTATATCGAATGTTAACAGATCCCGACAACAGAATAATACATGCCACTATTTTTGTACCAATCCTATATCGAATAATAACAGATACAGACAACAGAATAATACATGCCACTATTTTGTACCATTCCTATATCGAATAATAACAGATACCGACAACAGAATAATACATGCCACTATTTTGGTTCCAATCCTATATCGAATAATAACAGACCCCGTCTACAGAATAATACTATTTTGGTACTATCCCTATAGTAAAGTATAGCAGTCCCCGACAACTAAATTATATGTGCTACTATTTTGGTACCATCCCGATAGTAAAGTATAGCAGTCCCTGACAACAACGTTATATGTGCTACTATTTCGGTATCATCCCTATAGTGAAGTAAAGCAGTTCCCGCCAACTAAATTATACGTGCCACTATTTTGGTACCATCCCTATAGTGAAGTGTAGCAGTTCCCGACAACTAAATTATATGTGCCACTATTTTGGTACCATCCCTATAGTAAAGTATAGCAGTTTCTGCCAACTAAATTATACGTGCCACTATTTTGGTACCATCCCTATAGTGAAGTATAGCAGTTCCCGACAACTAAATTATATGTGCTACTATTTTGTACCATCCCTATAGTAAAGTATAGCAGTTCCCGACAACTAAATTATATGTGCTACTATTTTGGTACCATCCCTATAGTGAAGTATAGCAGTTCCCGACAACTAAATTATATGTGCTACTATTTTGGTACCATTTCTGTAGGGAAGTATAACAGTTCCCGACAACTAAATTATACGTGCTACTATTTTGGTACCATCCCTATAGTAAAGTATAGCAGTTCCCGACAACTAAATTATACGTGCCACTATTTTGGTACCATCCCTACAGGGAAGTATAGCAGTTCCCGCCAACTATATTATATGTGCTACTATTTTGGTACCATTCCTATAGTGAAGTATAGCAGTTCCCGACAACTAAATTATATGTGCCACTATTTTGGTACCATCCCTATAGGGAAGTATAGCAGTTCCCGACAACTAAATTATATGTGCTACTATTTTGGTACCATCCCTATAGTGAAGTATAGCAGTTCCCGACAACTAAATTATATGTGCTACTATTTTGGTACCATCCCTAGAGTGAAGTATAGCAGTTCCCGCCAACTATATTATATGTGATGCTATTTTGGTACCATTCCTATAGTGAAGTATAGCAGTTCCCGACAACTAAATTATACGTGCCACTATTTTGGTACCATCCCTATAGTGAAGTATAGCAGTTCCCGACAACTAAATTATACGTGCCACTATTTTGGTACCATCCCTATAGTGAAGTATAGCAGTTCCCGACAACTAAATTATATGTGCTACTATTTTGGTACCATTTCTGTAGGGAAGTATAACAGTTCCCGACAACTAAATTATACGTGCCACTATTTTGGTACCATCCCCATAGTGAAGTATAGCAGTTCCCGACAACTAAATTATATGTGCTACTATTTTGGTACCATCCCTATAGTGAAGTATAGCAGTTCCCGACAACTAAATTATACGTGCCACTATTTTGGTACCATCCCTATAGTGAAGTATAGCAGTTCCCGACAACTAAATTATATGTGCTACTATTTTGGTACCATTTCTGTAGGGAAGTATAACAGTTCCCGACAACTAAATTATACGTGCCACTATTTTGGTACCATCCCTACAGGGAAGTATAGCAGTTCCCGACAACTAAATTATATGTGCTACTATTTTGGTACCATCCCTATAGTGAAGTATAGCAGTTCCCGCCAACTATATTATATGTGATACTATTTTGGTACCATTCCTATAGTGAAGTATAGCAGTTCCCGACAACTAAATTATACGTGCCACTATTTTGGTACCATCCCTATAGTGAAGTATAGCAGTTCCCGACAACTAAATTATACGTGCCACTATTTTGGTACCATCCCTATAGTGAAGTATAGCAGTTCCTGACAACTAAATTATATATTGCTACTATTTTGGTACCATCCCTATAGTAAAGTATAGCAGTTCCCGACAACTAAATTATATGTGCTACTATTTTGGTACCATTCCTATAGTGAAGTATAGCAGTTCCCGACAACTAAATTATATGAGCTACTATTTTGGTACTATCCCTACAGTGAAGTGTAGCAGTTCCCGCCAACTAAATTATATGTGCTACTATTTTGGTATCATCCCCATATTGAAGTATAGCAGTTCCCGACAACTAAATTATATGTGCTACTATTTTGGTACCATCCCTATAGTGAAGTACAGCAGTTCCCGCCAACTAAATTATATGTGCCACTATTTTGGTATCATCCCTATAGTGAAGTATAGCAGTTCCCGCCAACTATATTATATGTGCTACTATTTTGGTACCATCCCTATAGTGAAGTATAGCAGTTCCCGACAACTAAATTATATGTGCTACTATTTTGGTACCATTTCTGTAGGGAAGTATAACAGTTCCCGACAACTAAATTATACGTGCCACTATTTTGGTACCATCCCTATAGTAAAGTATAGCAGTTTCCGACAACTAAATTATACGTGCCACTATTTTGGTACCATCCCTACAGGGAAGTATAGCAGTTCCCGCCAACTATATTATATGTGCTACTATTTTGGTACCATTCCTATAGTAAAGTATAGCAGTTCCCGACAACTAAATTATATGTGCCACTATTTTGGTACCATCCCTATAGGGAAGTATAGCAGTTCTCGACAACTAAATTATATGTGCTACTATTTTGGTACCATCCCTATAGTGAAGTATAGCAGTTCCCGACAACTAAATTATATGTGCTACTATTTTGGTACCATCCCTATAGTGAAGTATAGCAGTTCCCGCCAACTATATTATATGTGATACTATTTTGGTACCATTCCTATAGTGAAGTATAGCAGTTCCCGACAACTAAATTATACGTGCCACTATTTTGGTACCATCCCTATAGTGAAGTATAGCAGTTCCCGACAACTAAATTATACGTGCCACTATTTTGGTACCATCCCTATAGTGAAGTATAGCAGTTCCTGACAACTAAATTATATATTGCTACTATTTTGGTACCATCCCTATAGTAAAGTATAGCAGTTCCCGACAACTAAATTATATGTGCTACTATTTTGGTACCATTCCTATAGTGAAGTATAGCAGTTCCCGACAACTAAATTATATGTGCTACTATTTTGGTACCATCCCTATAGTAAAGTATAGCAGTTCCCGACAACTAAATTATATGTGCTACTATTTTGGTACTATCCCTACAGTGAAGTGTAGCAGTTCCCGCCAACTAAATTATATGTGCTACTATTTTGGTATCATCCCCATATTGAAGTATAGCAGTTCCCGACAACTAAATTATATGTGCTACTATTTTGGTACCATCCCTATAGTGAAGTATAGCAGTTCCCGCCAACTAAATTATATGTGCCACTATTTTGGTATCATCCCTATAGTGAAGTATAGCAGTTCCCGACAACTAAATTATATGTGCTACTATTTTGGTACCATTCCTATAGTGAAGTATAGCAGTTCCCGACAACTAAATTATACGTGCCACTATTTTGGTACCATCCCTATAGTGAAGTATAGCAGTTCCCGACAACTAAATTATACGTGCCACTATTTTGGTACCATCCCTATAGTGAAGTATAGCAGTTCCTGACAACTAAATTATATATTGCTACTATTTTGGTACCATCCCTATAGTAAAGTATAGCAGTTCCCGACAACTAAATTATATGTGCTACTATTTTGGTACCATTCCTATAGTGAAGTATAGCAGTTCCCGACAACTAAATTATATGAGCTACTATTTTGGTACTATCCCTACAGTGAAGTGTAGCAGTTCCCGCCAACTAAATTATATGTGCTACTATTTTGGTATCATCCCCATATTGAAGTATAGCAGTTCCCGACAACTAAATTATATGTGCTACTATTTTGGTACCATCCCTATAGTGAAGTATAGCAGTTCCCGCCAACTAAATTATATGTGCCACTATTTTGGTATCATCCCTATAGTGAAGTATAGCAGTTCCCGCCAACTATATTATATGTGCTACTATTTTGGTACCATCCCTATAGTGAAGTATAGCAGTTCCCGACAACTAAATTATATGTGCTACTATTTTGGTACCATTTCTGTAGGGAAGTATAACAGTTCCCGACAACTAAATTATACGTGCCACTATTTTGGTACCATCCCTATAGTAAAGTATAGCAGTTTCCGACAACTAAATTATACGTGCCACTATTTTGGTACCATCCCTACAGGGAAGTATAGCAGTTCCCGCCAACTATATTATATGTGCTACTATTTTGGTACCATTCCTATAGTAAAGTATAGCAGTTCCCGACAACTAAATTATATGTGCCACTATTTTGGTACCATCCCTATAGGGAAGTATAGCAGTTCCTGACAACTAAATTATATATTGCTACTATTTTGGTACCATCCCTATAGTAAAGTATAGCAGTTCCCGACAACTAAATTATATGTGCTACTATTTTGGTACCATTCCTATAGTGAAGTATAGCAGTTCCCGACAACTAAATTATATGAGCTACTATTTTGGTACTATCCCTACAGTGAAGTGTAGCAGTTCCCGCCAACTAAATTATATGTGCTACTATTTTGGTATCATCCCCATATTGAAGTATAGCAGTTCCCGACAACTAAATTATATGTGCTACTATTTTGGTACCATCCCTATAGTGAAGTACAGCAGTTCCCGCCAACTAAATTATATGTGCCACTATTTTGGTATCATCCCTATAGTGAAGTATAGCAGTTCCCGACAACTAAATTATATGTGCTACTATTTTGGTACCATTTCTGTAGGGAAGTATAACAGTTCCCGACAACTAAATTATACGTGCCACTATTTTGGTACCATCCCCATAGTGAAGTATAGCAGTTCCCGACAACTAAATTATATGTGCTACTATTTTGGTACCATCCCTATAGTGAAGTATAGCAGTTCCCGACAACTAAATTATACGTGCCACTATTTTGGTACCATCCCTATAGTGAAGTATAGCAGTTCCCGACAACTAAATTATATGTGCTACTATTTTGGTACCATTTCTGTAGGGAAGTATAACAGTTCCCGACAACTAAATTATACGTGCCACTATTTTGGTACCATCCCTACAGGGAAGTATAGCAGTTCCCGACAACTAAATTATATGTGCTACTATTTTGGTACCATCCCTATAGTGAAGTATAGCAGTTCCCGCCAACTATATTATATGTGATACTATTTTGGTACCATTCCTATAGTGAAGTATAGCAGTTCCCGACAACTAAATTATACGTGCCACTATTTTGGTACCATCCCTATAGTGAAGTATAGCAGTTCCCGACAACTAAATTATACGTGCCACTATTTTGGTACCATCCCTATAGTGAAGTATAGCAGTTCCTGACAACTAAATTATATATTGCTACTATTTTGGTACCATCCCTATAGTAAAGTATAGCAGTTCCCGACAACTAAATTATATGTGCTACTATTTTGGTACCATTCCTATAGTGAAGTATAGCAGTTCCCGACAACTAAATTATATGAGCTACTATTTTGGTACTATCCCTACAGTGAAGTGTAGCAGTTCCCGCCAACTAAATTATATGTGCTACTATTTTGGTATCATCCCCATATTGAAGTATAGCAGTTCCCGACAACTAAATTATATGTGCTACTATTTTGGTACCATCCCTATAGTGAAGTACAGCAGTTCCCGCCAACTAAATTATATGTGCCACTATTTTGGTATCATCCCTATAGTGAAGTATAGCAGTTCCCGCCAACTATATTATATGTGCTACTATTTTGGTACCATCCCTATAGTGAAGTATAGCAGTTCCCGACAACTAAATTATATGTGCTACTATTTTGGTACCATTTCTGTAGGGAAGTATAACAGTTCCCGACAACTAAATTATACGTGCCACTATTTTGGTACCATCCCTATAGTAAAGTATAGCAGTTTCCGACAACTAAATTATACGTGCCACTATTTTGGTACCATCCCTACAGGGAAGTATAGCAGTTCCCGCCAACTATATTATATGTGCTACTATTTTGGTACCATTCCTATAGTAAAGTATAGCAGTTCCCGACAACTAAATTATATGTGCCACTATTTTGGTACCATCCCTATAGGGAAGTATAGCAGTTCTCGACAACTAAATTATATGTGCTACTATTTTGGTACCATCCCTATAGTGAAGTATAGCAGTTCCCGACAACTAAATTATATGTGCTACTATTTTGGTACCATCCCTATAGTGAAGTATAGCAGTTCCCGCCAACTATATTATATGTGATACTATTTTGGTACCATTCCTATAGTGAAGTATAGCAGTTCCCGACAACTAAATTATACGTGCCACTATTTTGGTACCATCCCTATAGTGAAGTATAGCAGTTCCCGACAACTAAATTATACGTGCCACTATTTTGGTACCATCCCTATAGTGAAGTATAGCAGTTCCTGACAACTAAATTATATATTGCTACTATTTTGGTACCATCCCTATAGTAAAGTATAGCAGTTCCCGACAACTAAATTATATGTGCTACTATTTTGGTACCATTCCTATAGTGAAGTATAGCAGTTCCCGACAACTAAATTATATGTGCTACTATTTTGGTACCATCCCTATAGTAAAGTATAGCAGTTCCCGACAACTAAATTATATGTGCTACTATTTTGGTACTATCCCTACAGTGAAGTGTAGCAGTTCCCGCCAACTAAATTATATGTGCTACTATTTTGGTATCATCCCCATATTGAAGTATAGCAGTTCCCGACAACTAAATTATATGTGCTACTATTTTGGTACCATCCCTATAGTGAAGTATAGCAGTTCCCGCCAACTAAATTATATGTGCCACTATTTTGGTATCATCCCTATAGTGAAGTATAGCAGTTCCCGACAACTAAATTATATGTGCTACTATTTTGGTACCATCCCTATAGTGAAGTATAGCAGTTCCCGCCAACTAAATTATATGTGCCACTATTTTGGTACCATCCCTATAGTAAAGTATAGCAGTTTCTGCCAACTAAATTATATGTGCCACTATTTTGGTACCATTCCTGTAGTGAAGTGTAGCAGTTCTTGCCAACTAAATTATATGTGCCACTATTTTGGTATCATTCCTATAGGGAAGTATAGCATTTCCCAACAACTAAATTATATGTGCCACTATTTTGGTATCATCCCCATAGTGAAGTATAGCAGTCCCCGACAACTATATTATATGTGCTACTATTTTGGTATCATTCCTATAGGGAAGTATAGCATTTCCCGACAACTAAATTATATGTGCTACTATTTTGGTACCATTCCTATAGGGAAGTATAACAGTTCCTGACAACTAAATTATACGTGCCATTATTTTGGTACCATCCCTATAGTGAAGTATAACAGTTCCCGCCAACTAAATTATATGTGCCACTATGTTGGTACCATCCCTATAGTAAAGTATAGCAGTTCCCGACAACTAAATGATATGTGCTACTATTTTGGTACTATTCCTATAGTGAAGTATAATTTGTGTGCAATTTTACTGTTAAAGAATTTTTGTCATTAAATCCATTTTCTAAGAAACATTTAATTTGAAACACACCTTCAGTTTATTTTATTTTCAGGCTAAACCTTGATACTTTTACAATCCACCAATGTCCAATCAAGCTGCAAATATTTTGGTTACTAGTTATTGTCCGCTTGCTCATTAGTAGTATTCAATAGGCTTTACTGCCACCTCCTAGGCCGCTCATTATTGACACGGTACCAAAATAGTGGCAAATACCAAAATAGTGGCTTAACACCCGTTCGTAACAACGTTATATTCAATGTCATTATATTTCACATTGATTTCACAGTGAAATAAAGTTTTATAAGATCGATTAGTTGTATATAGTGGTAAACCAGTAGTTATTCAATTTAACTTACTGATCTGCGTATACTCTACCTTGACCATTACATTGTGTCATTGCACCGATCTAACCGAATCCCGCCTCGTCAACTAATTGACCATACACTATAGTTTTACTGGCGTACTTAATTCACGCCATGGGATTCAATAAAACGGAGTAGTAGTAAACACGCGAGTTCAAAGTGGAATTTTCATTCAAATTGTCGCCTCGAGTGGCAATGTACACGTGCATGGGATATACAATCAGTGCCATGTAAATAATTTTTATGTTTTTAAAATGTCTAATTCAATTTCACACAGAATCGCTGAAAATATCTTTGCTTGCTTCAAAGAGATGGGATACGACGCAAAATTGATTTTTGTTTCTATTATATAGAAAGCTGTAGATTTAAGTCTATATTACAAGGTATTGACATGCACGTAGACTTAAATAAAGAACATACGTATTGGCTGATTGAAGAGAAAATCTCGTGCAAGCAGCTCAACGACTTAGAATTGAAAAATAATGAAAGATATATAACCATCGAGTTGAGCAATCTCGTGTCAATGTAGATGTCGAGAATATTCAATGCACTCGCGTAGTACTGAGGGCATTGGGTCTTAGCTTTACCAAGTTCTAATACATACATTTATAACCAACTCAAATAGAAGTAAATTTGGAAGAATGAGTTATACGTGATTGAGACATCTATTGCATAAACACTGTGGTGTCCGCACGTGTTTCATGATATGCCAACAGAACATAAAACAGTTTACGATTTTTTAAAATTTATAGTTCTTTCTGTTTCTGTATTTGATGTAAAGATGTTTGGACATAGATACTGTTTTTAGGAAGGCTTGACCAAATTTTCTGACACTGTTCTGTACAAGACATGGATTGTACTCTGGTGTGATTTCTACAGTTTCACAGAGGTATAGACCTAAAGTATGTAAATATATGGAAATGCGTGAATGGTTGTAAATATTTAGGCTTTATTTCAGATTAGTGTCAAAATTGTTAGCAATGAAATCCAATAAGGAACATGGAAATCTGACACGATCTTCGGCATTTGAACGTCTTGAAAATCGAATCAGCAAATTCAGACCAATCCAATATTACACATAATATATTTTATTGAATTGATCATTTTATGAGTATTAGAACAAATCTGGGCTTTAAAAAGTGATTTTGTGTTTTAACATTGTGTTGTATAGAACTGTTCTAAAACAGCAATTTTTAATAATTAATTAGTTTTGACGACAACGAGCAATATGTGAACAAAAGTAAGAATAACAGAAATCGGAATTCAGATAGAACTTCAATTACGAACACATATTAACTCGAAGCGTGATTTCCTGACGTCAGAAAAGAACAAAATGATTGAAGACCACTTAATGGGTATGAATAGAAGAAAATAACAAGTTGATGGCTCAGTGTGCGTAATGAGTTCAACCTGTAATTGCTAATTCATTGCGAGTCAATGATGGATAATGACAACGTGACCCCGGGAACGGGATATGCAAATGTGCAGTAAATAATAAGTATTTCTTTCACCTTGTCTTCTCTAGAATAACTGTCAGTTAATGTGTGATTTTACAATGAATCGTGGTCTTAGAAATAATTTCATGAAACTTTAATTTCGTGTCATTGTCACGTTTAAATGTCTAAACAAGAAAAGGCTCGTCTCGTATGTCATTAAAATTACTTTTGTGAAATACGAAATTAGAATCAGGTTGAAATCAGATTAAAATCTGATGCATATATATTTTGTATTACTTCAACTGTCGCATTTCGTGATTACAAAAACATATAAAAAACTGTCAGTAAATAAATAGTAAATTCAAGCAAAAGAAAATGTATGATAGCAATATAAAAATCATTTTTTTAAAAACGGAAAAAAACAAAAACAAACTAGGACCTTATATTAATCAGATTGGAATCACACGTCATATTTATCCACTGACTTTACAGAGTCAGCCTACTAGTACTGTATTTCACGCACACCAGTCGCCGTCGCCCCTCGAAAAAATGTTGGGGGGGGGTCTGAAAGCTGAAACTCTGTGTGTTAGCAAGATTTGCCCTCTAAAATGCAGGAATTAGTGTTTCAGAGGATCTAGATTTTAGTGTGATGATGAGCAGATCTCTGTTAAGTCAGTCTATTTCACCAGGGAGCTGTAATTATTACATTAATTAATCATTACAGCTCCCTGATTTCACACACACCAGACCCTTTGTAGGGATTCAAACAATGCAAGCCAGTCAATATCACGCACACCAGTCTTTCTATGGGATTGGCAAACTTCAACACCCGTCCCTCTGTCTATTTCACGCCTTTTTATGGAACACCCAGTGATTTAACAAGTATAACTCAGTATCTCACCTAGCAATATGAATAACATTATCTGTCACGACTGTCAAACACGTTGACATAGAGGGCTCACTTCTCAAACGAGAACTACTGTAAAACAACTGTCTTTTTAGCTAGCATGTTATTCTAGCTAATTTAGCTAATCTGTAATTTCACTAATTCAAAATGCAGCTAATTTAACAGAAAGTGTATTCTCACACAGATAGTCGACACTTTAGCTGAATTAAGGGGCTGTTAATTCATGCCTAGAGTTAAATATGTTAAAATAGCATGTAGCTATTTCATTGTGTTCTACAGTATTTTAACTGTTTGTCTACGGCGAACTTGACAGTCAGTCCGAAAAGGGTCAGCTAAATGTTCCTGTACCAAAATTTCCATGGATACAGTGTTGTATGAGAAGCACTTTAAAAGCTCCTACTATTTCCCAGATAAAATAAAACAAAATTCAATGAAAACAAGATTAAATGGGCCTTTAAAACCATAAATTGCAGTTGACTGAATTGAATATATGAAATGTTGCCTACCCATACAAGATAACTGATTATTATATCCATCTTCATAATGTTCATACAAGCAATATGTGTTACAGATCTATTCTCTTACACACATGAAGAAATGACAGAACAGTAACGATGTAATGAACAAGGATCATTTTATACCAAAACAGATTTATAAATTAATGATCTCCACACTAACGTGTGTATTGATAATGCATACAACTCACTCTCACATTCAAGAAATCCTAGACAAACAACAATAACATATTCTGTCACGTTCAATGTCTTGCAACTCAATAAATAAAACGAGACATGGACAATGAAGGCGTGGTTTAAAACGTAGGTAGATTCTCAACAATGCACAAAACATTGCAAAATGTTATCCATCATTTGCGAACCGATTTATTAAGCTCCAGAGAGGTGTCAGACCGTATCAAAGTCTTTTTCTAATAGATGAAATTACTAGGCACAGATTATCACAGTTCAGAATCTGTTCAATACACTGCATTCAAGAAACAGTATTTATTCAAAAATTTGTCCTAGAGTAACTTTAATTAAAGAAAGTTTAGAAATGCCGTGAGAATTTGAGCACAAAAATTAAAATAGAGAAAATTTAAGAAGCTGGAGACTACTACAAGTCTGCTGTTTGCACCTTATGCATGTATAATTTTGTTAAGATATGCAAATAAGGTAAACAATATTCATTGTTTTCAATCTTGAATACCTTCTATGGACTAGTGGTGGGTTCTAGATCTGTGGTACATCTAAAAACTTGGGTGATTAATATGTGCAATTTCAGAACTAAATTAATCACTTCTATGGATTACCCCTAGATCACTTATATACGCTGAAAAGGAAGCTGCATATTATGCAAATAATGTAATTAGTATGCATAAATTTTAATCCAAAACTGAACAGGCCTTTCACAAGTGTCATTGAAATGTAGTATTAGGTTCTAGAGATATTGGTTTGAAATCAGACCTTAGTTAATTACGCAAATTAGGTAACTAATACAAGTTTTTGAAACTACAAATAAGGTCTGTCACTGTTACCTGGCACCTACACCCTGCCTTGTTGTAGTTTTTTGGAGGAAAAACCAAACAATATTAACATGCAAATTAGGTAATTAATATGCACGATTAAGCTAAAAGCATCTATATACAGTTTCATTGAAACGAGATAAACACCAGATATCTGGCAATGGACAAAAATTTACTACTGGTAATTAAACTAATTTACTGATATTTTAAGCAGCTCCACTTGTCTTGCCTGAATAGAAGGTCTCATTGAAACTAAAATTTTGAAACCTCATTTATGATTCAACAGAACATGAGCTGTCAATTTCAAAATCACACCAGCCATTAACGATAATTATGAACACCTCAGAAAAGGCACCTTGCCCGAATAGAATCACTCATCTAGCAAACTTTGAACACCATTGTCACATTCTATTGCAATGAAAATTCCAACTTTTGCGTGGAACACCGATAATAGTTCTACCTCAAATTTGCAAAGAAAATGGGGCACTACCCTAGCACCTTCTTAAAAATCATAGATACAATTTCAATAAACTATGCACTCAACAGTATACCAAATTTGCTCAATTAGTAGCACATGTCATTGATTGAAGATGCCAAAGGTCACAAAGCAACAACTCATTGCACAAATGTAAGGTTTAGTTTTATATTAGAATGCATTTCAGATGGTACATTTCAATTCCAATGGCCAAGGTAATTTTATTTAGCCACCACCTTGCTACACCCTGTTCAGAGGTTGCAAGTATTCATTGGCAATTTGATATCTGACCTTTTGTTTAATTTTCATTGCCACAGCAACTAGTTTTACCCAATGAATACACTGCCTCTAGAATTACTTGCAATTCACGACAGATTTTTCCTTCTTTAAAACTGCTGCATAAATTCAGTTTATTTGTTCTACTCTGCTGTTAACAGCTCTGGATCTTCCAAGTTAAGATATTTTTGTACAGGCAAGGGAGCAGATGGACAAATCCAGGACAATCACAACCAACTGATGTCCAAAGGCCATCAACATTGAAAAGAAAAACAATCACACAAAGTTTACAAAATCATTTGCATTCACATCATATTTTTAATTTGTCATTGTACAATACACAGTAGCGTGTACAAATTGATAGTTTCCACAGTATTAGGAAGCAGTAGTTTCTTTTTTCAGACCGTCTTTTTTGAGTGGACCCTGCAAGAAGTGGAAAATAATTTGTTACAACAAGATGCAAAATAAACCACTGCGTTTTCATTTACAATTATCACATGTATGTATCTGTATAGGAAGGGTAGAGAGAAAGGTTTTGATAGGCAGGTATAAGAAAATGCTTTTGAACTAATATGTCTACATCCCATCTAACCTCGATAGAAATGTAGGTGTCATTATAAAGATGCATTGTACGATGACATCAGTACAAGCAGGACCATTGGAATTTCGAAACAAAATGGACATTCGGCTCTTGAGAATATGCCATATTTAGTAGTGAATAATCACATACTGAAATTCATATTGTGCAACACACGTCTACTTCTAACAAAGGGGAAAAATTCATTCTCACCATAAAAGTCTGCTTTTCTATTCCAGTCTGGAAACGACCATGACCAAACTTGGATGATGTGTCAATGAATTTCAGTGTGATCTTCTCTGTGGCTTTACGTGATGTTTGGGTCAGTAGAGACTGCAACAAAATGTATGAACAATGTTTTTTTATAAAGCCTAGAAATAGTATATGCAAGTCAGTGTGCATACCATTTATAACTGGCATGGTGGAAAATTTGGAGCCACCTACATTGCAAAGACTTTGGATACCATTGCTGGCATTTTACCTGATGTATGGATCAGCAAATTTGATCAACATACCTTGCGCAAAGTAAGAACACGTTTCTTTGGGCCAATCACACAGCCTTTCAGCATCAAGAAATCGTTCTTTACCACACCATAGTGAGGAAAGCCTCCCTGAGGAAAATACAAATAATTGGTAAATTATTCATGGAAACTTAACCTACCAGCCCCATGTATTTTAACATTGACTTGACCAGATAAGGGAAGTAGCTATGGTTTAAATGAAATATTAAATGAAATAATGAGGTCACATGGCAATATAGTCATTTGAAATTGATCTCAAACCAAAAACTAATCAGGTTTGTGCATTTATCCAGGAGCATGTGTATCAAAATTCATTGAAATCCGTTGAATGGTTTTTGAGAGAAAAAAAAGTGAAATTTGATGATTAGTATTATAAATATGTATACAAGTATGATTTTCTACCGGTAATTGTGCAAATTTGTAATTAAAATGCATGGTTATTAACTCAAAATTTATCAGGTAAGAGCATTGTCCTATGACATCTATGTAACAGGTTTCATTGTAACATAAGAGCTCGAGTCGAAAAGAAGAAAATTTACTAATAATTATGAAAATAAGGGTTAAAAAGATCTGGTTCTTGAGATATCAGTGAAACAGACAGACAGACACTAACATCAAAGACTTGCACAAGAGTCAACACTAGCAATTACATGGTTAGGTGCAATACAGTGAAGCAAAGTAATTTACCAATGGAGTGATGTCTTTGTCAGTCTGATCATACTCAGTGGCAGCATTGTTCTTTATAACTTTACCATCTTTAGTATGAATACCCGCTCCAATACGGTATACTTTCTTGTTCAGCTCCGTACGATGATGGTAACCTTTCTGACCAGCACGAGCAACTCCATAGCCTACACGAGCAGGATGCCATGCACCAATACAAGCAACTTTACGAAGACCCTTGTGAGTCTTGCGAGGCAGTTTCTTTGTACCCCAACGTGATGTAACACCTGTAGCAAACAAGAGAATTGTTAGCATTTCCAAAAAACAAGAATGGAAAGTAATGTGAATGGTAGTGGTTTAGACATCAGTAGGAAGGCAGCATGGCGACATCCACATAGTGGAATTCAGGATGCAAAATGCATCATCCATGTTTTATCATCACTTGTCAATTTGTTACTGGCTTTGATATACAGTCCACATCAGTTTACCTTTGAATCCTTTACCCTTTGTCACACCAATGACATCAATCATTTCATCCTGAACAAATACTTGAGTAACTGGAATTTGACTTTCCAATTTTTCACGTGCCCAGTCTACTTTCTCAGCAATTGTACCACCATTGATCTGGATCTCGATGATATGGGCTTTTTTCTGGCGCTGGTTCATTAAGCGCATCTAGAAGAAACAAACAAATTTAAATTATCAAATAGAAAAAAAAATCAGTTATGGGAATCTATACGTTATTGAAACCATTTTAACAAATTGTTAGCACACTCAAATTCTGTAAAAATTAAGACACTTGCAATAGGGATTCAACTCTGAATAAGAAACAAATTTTGTTTCACAACTTAGTAATGAAGAAAAAAAATACTGTTTTGTAAAACCATGACAGGACATGTAGCAGAAATGTACATACAGTTCCAGGGTTATTAAACATACCTGGGTATGGGCAAGTATACGAATAACTTTGCAGTACTTCTTCATTGCATTAAAGTCTTTTTCAATGGCTTGTTTACCACCATCATCACCCCATTTCTTGGAAGCCTTGGTGAATGCCTTCTTCTTGGCACGATACCTTATTGTAAGAATCAGAAATCACAATAGGCCTCATCATCGCATAGCATGAGAGGAGACCCATCGACTGAAAGCCAAGTGGCTTGTTACAATCGAATACCAAAATTTTCAAGGTTAAGCATACATTTGGGTTCTGTCCACAAACTAAATGTAGTTTTACCTACAGTAAGTATTTATCGAATGGTTTAACAAAGTTTGACAGGAGAGAACAGCAAAGTTGCTGAGCAGAAACACTAACTAGACATTACCTACCAGTTTTTGTAGAATCGACGTCTACACTCTTCATTTAGATGTTCTGCCCAGATAGTCTTCAGAGTTCGTTGACCTCTTGGTGTATCAATATAGCCAACAACTCCAACAACCATCAAAGGTGGAGTTTCTATAATAGTAACCGGCTCTACCACTTCCTTTTTGTTCACCTCTATTTTATGCAAGAAATGAAAGTTGATTAGTGCTCCATGTAGTAAGTAAACAATATTATATAGCTTAGCATCTGCATTCAGAAACTAATGGAATCTTGGCAGATATAAATAATTTTTTTAATTGGTTTATGACCAAGTCTAAATTGTTAGTCTACATATTTTTAGGAATATTATTTAGGTAAATTAATGTACAGAGCAATCTTTGTAGTATCTGACCAACACAAAATTCAAAACGAGAGTTCTTTGAATCTGTCGGGCCACTGTAAATTCAAGATTGTCATTGATGGCGACTAAATTGTATTCTTTTGCAAAG
Organism: Saccoglossus kowalevskii; assembly: GCF_978046115.1. Lineage (NCBI taxonomy): Eukaryota > Metazoa > Hemichordata > Enteropneusta > Harrimaniidae > Saccoglossus > Saccoglossus kowalevskii. The sequence goes on along the minus strand of NC_140648.1, from coordinate 8,153,402 downwards.
TATATAGAAAAGTAGGTGGGTAAATGGTGCTAATCGGCATGCAATATTTTAAGGAAACCATGAAATAGGTCAACAAATATTGAAATTTTAAATCATAATAGTGTCTATTTGTGGCATTCTCCAAGACAAGCCTACGTCACAAACTGGTCAAAAATCCCCCAAACATTGCCAGCAACCAATCATAGACTAGCTTAAACAATAGCTTTCCCTGACGATAATACTTAACGTTATTTCCCCCACGCTAACTTGAAAAATCTTTTGTTTTTGTCTCGTTTCCGTTTCCGGTCTGTCTTAGAGAATTATGAACAGAAGAAACTTGCTTACTTGATCCAGGCCTGTCAACTTGTCTAACAATATGGGTCATACCAGCCTTGTATCCTACAAAGGCTGTGAGGTGGCATGGTTTGGATTGGTCATCTTTGGGAAAGGCCTTCACTTTACCCCGATGCCTCCTGCTCCTCTTTCTGGGAAGAAATCCCAAAGAGCCATGACGTGGCGCAGAAAATTTACGATGACTCTGTGGATAAAAATACAAATAATGTTCACCTAACCCTAGTGAAGGAATCAATTTAACAAATAGACAAATCCTAGCAACGAGTGACATTCGGTATAGTAAAAATTTGTGCAACAATACTTGTGTGAACAAATTTTTTAGGATTAATTTGTGTATTTTGTTATCACCATCCACTAAATTGCCTCCTATTCCACCTGAAAATACAACTACTTACATACCATTAAATTTACTGTTAATACAAGATTAAATTCTGCAACATTTAACACTGGTGTGCAGTAATCAAATGCAGGTTTTCATGTTTGACCTTTAAAATAAATCAAGTCCAAGACGTTCCTAGCTGCATTAACTTTTCAATATGCTATCGTGTTCAATATTCCTGGCACCCAAAAGAGCTTTTTGCACTACTGGAGCAATATTTTCATCACCTGAGGCTTTGTTGGCTCCAGTAGTCTATAACCACACACTGATAGCTGTATAATTTAAACCACTTTGATGTACAAGGTTTTAACGAAATGCAAATTAATAGACGAATTTGAAATTTGTCACTAGTTTACAGGCGAATAACGCTACAAATATTTAATTCACTCGCCATACGACTGTTTGAACTACCACCAGTTGAACTAAACAGACTGTATAATTTATATAAAATCGTCCTATGTTTTACACACATGCTTGAAACATTTCAACGAGAAAAAGTGTATAAATATCACAGAGGTACTGAATATCCATAAAAATTAACATCCGCTCATACTAATTAACGTTCTTTCGTTGATTTGTCGTCGTGTTTCAGGTCGATGGTCAAAAATTCTAGTGGATTTTGATGGATTTTTGACCAAGGTACAAGACACGTCCACTCACCATTCTGCTTGACGAGAAAAGGTCGACCGTAGATCAGAACGAGGCAACGTTACCTTTCCACCTCGTACAAGACATAATTGTACAGTTCCACGTAAATTTCACCTTGGAATATTGACCAAGTGTACTATTTAAAATTACTATAATAGAAACGTGAACTTATTAGAGATATAAAATCACGTTCGTAATTAAAATAGAATGATAAATGTTTGATGTGTGTATTGTTTTCGTGACAGAGGCTAATTTGAATCCGCCATTTTGTTGGCACGATCCAGGTTCTATCGGCGAAAAGTTCCGACAACAAATCTAGATCGTTGAAGTGCTTGCGTGACCAAAATGGCACCGTTAATAGATGCTATAGTGAAAGGATTTTACTATACTGTAGATGTTCCGGTAACATGGTTTAGAGGTAAGCAACTAATGTTACTTATTGCATACAAATAAATATGTTATGTCAGGTCAAGTAAGGTCATACATGCCCACAAACCACAACTTGCAGCCAAGATCATCATAGACAATAGTACAACAAATCAAAATGTTGAAATGTGACAACATTTGAAAGAATCTCCAACTTTTATTCTAAAATCAAATATTTGAATTGAGATGATTCCTAAACTTATATTCTAAAGATCTGATATCTTGCCAAGTTGCCTTGCTGGTCGAATTTGTACTAATTTCAAAAAATACGTAATAAACTTCAAATTTCCAATGATTGATCCTCTGCTTCACATGTCAGTATACATTGTGCGTAGTTCTAACCCTATACCACTGTACAACCTTATCAGCAAAATGCCCATACAACTGACCTGAAAACAAAACAAATAAATTAGTATTTATTAAAATATTATATTTTATTAGCCTTTGAAACAGCGTAAAAAGTTACAAGTCAACAACAAGAAAAAGAAAAGAAAAACAATCTATTACAGTAATTAGAGAGCATTAATTCATATGTAAATCATTCAGTTTCTTGTTTCTGAATTTCCATAGGTGGGTGAGAAAGTTTCGGATTTTGTTTGATCATGGAGGTAGAAAAAGAGAAGGAGTGAGGACGCTATTGTTTCCGCTGGTTTCATGATGCTTTGGATTTGTTTACTCAGTACACATTGTAATTAGTTTGCAAACACGCTGTACAATGTCACAGTTAATCGGCTTACGTGTTTCGGCTGTATTCGGAAGCTTCACGAAGATTCTCAACGCACTGCGCATGCCCAAACAAATAACAATAATACAAAATGCAGCGAAAAACGTACGCTGAGTGTACTCAACGCCCGAAATCTATTACAACAAAAGGCGCGATTTTCGACATCTGCACAGTTCTGCACACCAATGAAAAATGACTCGTCAAAACATCTTGTTATAATCTTATCATGTATCTTTAAATTTCACTGCGGAAATTTGCGGGAATTTTTTAATCAATGTCCAAAGTTGGACGACTATTGCGATAAAAAATATCAAAAAGAAGTAAGCACACATCTTGGTAGCGTCCGTATGCAGAATTTCCGGTATCTACAAGTGTGAAATGACCTTTGTGGTCCGATAAAGGTCATTGCGCATGCACAATTCTGGTATTTATGGTTTGCGCATTCAATTTTATAGACGATGTTTAAACGTAATTTATTTTTTCCAGTTCTACTCTCGTTTTCTTGTGTAAATAAGCGGCTATCATCATGTAGATAAAACGACTTCTAAACAAAAACAATAAGTGGCTTAACCAGACCGAAAACAAAGGATGTTTATAAGATTAACATGGGCTTAAATAGCGTCCTCACTCCTTCTCTTTTCTACCTCCATGGTTTGATGTATTATTTCCCAAATCCTTATTGATTGCCCATAAAGCATTACTGAAGAGAAAATTAAATTTGGAATTAATTCCACCTGAAAAAAATCTATGTACAATAGTTGGTTCTCCACCACTTTCCACTATTGTATTGGTCAGTGTTGAATAGTACTTATGTTCGAGGTTACCGTACGTTGTTGAGGAACTGAGTTTGGCAAACTTTGAATATGATATCAAGGACCAAACTCATGCATGGTCGCCTGTAAAACCTAGCTTGAAATCACCAAAGAATCATCGGATGAATTGTTGTGTAACTGTGTAGTCGGCACAGAATAATGTGTCATCACTGATTGGCTGACTTCTATACATTACCATGGGAACAGGCATGTATTGACTGACCAGTAGTTAAGGGCCAACCCACAACACTTTACACCAATTCACTATTCTGTTATTCATAATGAGATTACTAAATCCTGAAATAAACACTGTTGTAGCTTTACAAAAGATATAGTGAATCCTGTGATCCTGTGGAAATATTAGAATCACTGTAAAAAAATATTGAAAATCAGTGACCCAAGAGGCCATCTTGGGTTTGGTTTTAGAGGCAACCAAATTGGTTATAACCACCAATGTGAGTTAACCTGCAGTGTTCTCCACAAGGGGTTTTAGGTGGGCCATCAAGTTTTACGGCCGCCTAGTAACTCTCAACACCCGCCCACCAACGTACATCCAGCTGAAATTATTTGTGAAAAGCTTGCATTGTTCTTCCCAAGCCTAAACAAAAGAGTAGTTGCCCAACCCTTTATTTTGCTATTGTTTCAAGAGTCCAAACATAAACAATGACCACTGGAAGTCTGCAAGCAGTTATCAAGTGTATTCATGGCAATGTGTCAATCGTCTGAATTCATTGTCGCCCGACATTGTTGCCACTTATTGCTCACAATACACAACTACAATGATTTCAATTTACAGCTGTATTTTTAATAATCGTCTTCCAATCACGAAAGAAAGAATTAAATACGAACGAAATGTATATGTACAGAAAATAAACAAATATATTAGCATATTGCATGTAAACTCGAACAAAAATTCTAGATGTATTTACAACGTTCGCTCGATTTTCATCGTGAAAACAGCATGGAGAAGGCAAACTAGTGACCTTTTGGCCTACCCCATTCAACGACCGTCGGCCACCCACCGCTGTTGGCGCTGTAACAATTTAGTATCCAGGGTTCTCCACGAGGGGTTTTTACAGGGCACCGCGCCCTGTTATCTGACGCCCTGTTTAAATTGTCAGCGCCCTGTTATATTTCCTGTGCGCCCTGCATGGTCCCATACAAAGAATTGTTTACAAAACAGGCCAACACTCATTGTCTTCCGAAGATGATTCATCGTGCTCAGGGTAACTGGTTCATTGTTTTAAGGTGCAACTGTGAAAATTCCGGTTTGTTATCGTAGCAGGTCACCGTGAGGTGATAACACCACCAAACAAAAAGTTACAAGTTTTTCAACGCGATTAAAAATGAACATGTGGCCCAGAAAAGTGCATTACCGTACCCATATTTTTACTGCCAGGGTGACGTCAAATATATAAAATCATTATCGGTAAAACCATTCGTTAAACATAAGGTCTATGGTTAAAACCAAGTTCGCCGTGACTAGGTATCGGCAACATCGTCACCGCCGAGTGGAACAAAGGCAGCAACCGGGCAGCTATGCACTTGCATGATTGGTAAACGACCAGCGCAGCCGACGTACCATCACAGACATTGCTGATCACCAAGAAGTCCACACGAATGCTTGCTTGAACATTTAAATGTCACTATTTAAAGTTGAATTTTCTTTAAATCACGATTTATGAAAACCCCGGTAAAACGGCCATGCTTTCAACTCGCATCATAAGTGGAAGAAATAAATTTACTTGTGTTCTTTTGGAACAAATATTCTGATTGGTTGTTTTTCGCGTCAATGCGTGGCTTTGGCCAATCAAAAGCATCGTTACATAGTACCAGGGTGCACACAGTAAAATGAACTGTTTCCGGGTCATAGCTGTTTTGAACGAAGCAGACATCAACAAACTTTCGATTCGAATGAAAATTATTCTTTTAAACATGTATTTTGTTTTTTTATACCTAATTCTATTATTTTTGATAGTAACTGTTAACTGCAGATCGAAAATCTTCTATTGTGTACATTTTATTTCGTTTGATCACCTTGGTTTTTGGTGCCATTCATGCAAGTTTTTTAATGAACCAATTACGAACGTTTGTGCGACATATATTTTATTTTGCTTCGTCCAAATAAATATAAATCCTAAATATAAATTTTTGCTAATAATTAAATAAAGCATGTATGTATCTATTTGGGAAAATAAATTAACAAACTTGTTACGTTTTTTTCTGGACGCGATCATTACTTGTAAACAACTGATGTCGCCGCTTGAGGAATCGTGCAGCTAAAATCAGCTGCTTATACGTGCTGACGTTTACTTAATAATAGCTCTTCAAAATTCCTATTCATTTTGTAATAATAAATATATATTATGCATATGTAATAATATGTAGATTAATAGATTTTTTAGTTTCCATTTTTCAACATCCTTGCCAATGATGCACGTTACAAATGTGCCACGCCCACTTCACATTGGCGCGCCCTGTTTAATTTTCAAACCGTGGAGAACCCTGGTATCTAAGTTGCATAGGGGAGCAGCGCATTCTGGGTGTTCATGTACTGAATTCGGAAAGCGGTAATAAACATCAAACATGGCTGCCGGATTAGTTTACCGCGAGTATTTGTAATTGAATAATATTTTAGTTATCTTTTCCACATACTTTTTTTCATTTATCCATTTTTTATGTCTAATCTTTCGAGAACATAGCAAATTCTTTTATTTTGCCGATTGTTAGCATTTTTCTTGAATCCCAAAACAACGTGTGAAAACGTATCGTGACCGCAGACCGTATATACGTAAATGCATCTTACCGTCCGTCGGCACTGGTGAGTACTGATGCCACAAATAAAAAATGTTATGAGTTTTATTTTGACAAATCGCCCGTTTTGGCGTCGGGAACAAATCACCTCGTATATTTTCTACATTATAACTCGTACTTGCTCTTGGTTACCCGAATTGCATTTCATGAACGCAGAATAATTTGTGAACGTATAAATCACCGATTTCAAACTTTTTGCATTTCGTAAATATTAATAGTGACCAATCTGTTTGTATTTGAAAAAATTGTAACATGTTTCAATTAAATTAAAAAGAGAATAAATAATAAATAACTTAGTGTGTATTGCAGTTCATGACATAAATGCTAGAATGATGTATGTAAATGACATGTAAATTAGTATGCAGATTTATGCTAATTAGGCCGCCCACCAGCTATTTTGGATTGTGGAGAACACTGACCTGGTACCGGTAACAATGGTCACAAATGATATTAACATGATGCTCTCAATATGCTATGCAATGTAAGCCTAGATGAGTATTGTCAAATTTAAAAGTGGATAAAGCTGAACTTGTTGTACAAGTCTATCCTGTATCTACAAATTCATGAACATCAGCTTCAAATGATGTGTGCAAGAATTAATTACCCCTTTACCACAGCATGGTATACTCATCTGTCCCTTCACAGTCTGTTTTAAACTGAGATTATAGTTACATTTGTACATGTATTTCAATACACATATTATATTATTTCCACCAGAGAAAATTGAAGGTCAACAAAACAAGAATGTATATCCATACTACCATCAGCAATATAGACGTGTTCCGGACATAGATCAATGTGATGTTAATGATATATCATGCATGTATGAAGCAGAAATGCAATTCAAGAGAGACAAGTAAGCTTAAAGCGAGAGGGTCGTCATCTATGCACGTGCAGGAATTGAGTCCCAAGTGCCGATAACAATACACGCTAAAAATGCAAAGGCTCATGGGTAGACGTTTGTTTGATAAAAATAACACGCTGTGGCCATCTGACACATGCGTAGGTGACGACTCCCCCGCTTTAAAAAAATATATAACTACAATTCCAGTTTATAAAAAGTTTTCCATTGCAGTATAGTTGTACAGTGTATGCTATAACTGTTTTCCCAAATGATGGATTTGTGTGACTGAACAATGACCATAGAAAGAGACCATTCAGATATTCAGAAAAAATAACGGTATTTTGTTATCAGGAAATTTAGTATAAAATGCAGATCTGATGTGTGGAAAAATTGAAGCAGTGACTGTAATATTCTTCAGGCATTCACCAATGTCCCAAGAAGTATGCACTGCTGATATGTATACCATGTATTTAGAACCATATTATAATTGTCATTCAGTTCTCACTAGATTACCAGTAGATTACGGATCTGACTGTTTCTCCAATTTGCTTGATATTTGGTATTGATTTGTTCGCAAGATCTATATGAAAGTTGATTTGTCTTTTATATGCATGGCTTGTTTGTGCCAAGCATTCTCTTAAAATGTACGATTGAACAAAGATGGTAGATTCAGAGTTCAGTTTGACAGCACTTGTTAAAATAATGAATGTGTTAATCTGTGCAGGAGAGTTGATGAGGAGATTACCAAGATCCTGAGAAAGCGTATGGAAGACTGCTGGGTTATTGAAGGTGAAAGTGCCATCCAAAATTGCAAATCAGTAGTCGATCAATATGACAGGGAAGCCACAAACTATAATACCAAATGTAAGTCAAGTTCTGTGAGTGAATGTCTTGTACACATAGTGAATCAGTTGAGTAGCAACTGTCGTTGTGAATACCATACAGTCCATACATGAAACTGACAAGCATTGTATGTGTCACTCTTTAGTTTGATAATAATTCCTAAATTTGACATACAGATTTAATTAAAGTTACTCCTTCACAAGTAAATAATTAACATTTATTGATTGTTTTACTTTGCTTTTTAAGTATTCACATTGCTTTCTGTCCAAGCCATAGATCTCTACTTTTGATTTGCCAAGTAATACACTTCCTTGTGGTAATTTTTTCCTTACTGAGGTAGTCACACATATGGCGGAGGTCACTCACAATAGATTTCGATACATTCAAAATAACAAATTGAATTGTTTGAAAATGACTTTTGTGTAAGCACATGTACTCAGGGCATACAACTGGATCACTGACACTCCAAATCCACAAACATTAGTTGCGTTCACGCACAGCTCCTTAGCACGGGCTAAGAGGTCAAATTCCTTAGCCCGTGCTAAGAAAACGTGCGTGAACGCTTAGCACTGGCTAAGGAATGCTAAGTACGGGTTAAATCTGATCCGAATTTAAGACGCGGCCTAGACCTTAGCACGGGCTAACGAAGTATGCGCGAATGCTTAGCCCAGGGCTAAGCGCACTCTGCGGCGACCTTTGGGTGTGAAAATTGTCCCATGTTTGTATAACGACACTATTCCACCAGTCATTACTCCGCGCTCACTTCCACACTAATCGGGTCACTGTAGTAGAGCGTACAGCAGCTCCAATCGTAGACAAAATAAATTTGGTTCGCTGTCTACGACATGCATTAATAAAACGCTGTATTCTGTTACGCCCGTTGTATACTGTTTATGTGCATCCAAATAAGTGGTCCGTCTTCTCTCGCGTTCCTGTGCACGTCGCTTCAAAATTAGAACGAAACATGCCAGCAGCAGAAATAGAACCACGCGCATGTCATTCATTTTTCGTTCGTAAATAGCGGCTTACCAAAGGTCACCGACTAATGGCAGCCCTTAGCCCGTGTTAACGACTGGCCCTCCCTGTGCGTGGACGCAATTGGGTCTAGCCGAAATGCAAATATGCTAGATAAGCCTAAATCAGCTTAAATCTTAGCCCGTACTTCGTGTAACGTGAACACAACTATTGATATCGTTCCATATTGTTCAAATGTGGTGCCGTATAGTGCAGTTATGCTTTTTCTGTCTTCTCAAAGCATAGGGCAATACAGTGAAGTTTGTTAGGCAGCTTTTCATCATATACTAAGGGGCTATTTTGTGTCCGCCCAAGCGTGGGCTCAGAGGATACTTAGTTATTTCTTTTTAAAGAAATCAAACTTTTCTAACATTGCTTTCCTGCTTTTTCAACAGATGGCAACCTTGGCGGATTTGGATCAGCTCGAAGATGCCTAATGAAACAAAAATATCGCATGATTGAAGAAAGAAATCTAGCAAAGCAGGAAGCAACAGTCCAGTAAATGGTTTAGTTACTTCGAAATGAATTTGTTTTTCCCCTCTGAAATACTGAGAATAGCCAGTGGCAGATAGTGTGTGTGATGTATATTAAATGAGTCTAAAGTAACTAGCATACTACATGTATAGCTTACTTTGAGAATAGCATTGATGATTATTAATGCCTGCCATAGTCAATTGAACTCTCCATGGTGGTATAACTTGAAATATGCAGGAACCATCATCATTGGAGAACATCAACCCAGAGCTTTGTTTGCATGAATATATACAATTTGGAAAGTTTGGTGAATAAAATCAAGTTGTAAAACAATGTCTTAAGCGTTGTTTCATGTATTCCTGACTTTGTACTTCGTTGTGTACATGAATTTTTGACTCCCATGTGCGAAGCACATAATGGGAGTCTTTGCAGTTAGTGTGTATGTGTGTCCGACTGTTCCACTGCTATCTCAAGAACCATGCATCGGTTTTTGATGAAACTTGGTGCATAGATACTCTGGGCCAATGCGCAGATTTGATTAGGTTTTGGTAAAAATCCATGCTCGTTAATTACCTAATTTGCATGATAATTAGCTAATTTTTAGCTGTTCTATGACTGTTCCACTGATATCTAAAGAACCACTCATTGGATTTTGATGAAACTTGGTACATAGATGCTCTGAACATATGCGCAGATTTGATTAGTTTTTGGTAAAAATCCGTGCATATTAATTACCTAATTTGCATGATAATTAGCTGATTTTAGCTGTTCCATGATTGTTCCACTGATATCTAAACAACCACTCATTGGATTTTGATGAAACTTTGTACATACATGCTCTGAACTAATGCTAGGTTTTGATTAGTTTTTGGTAATAATCCGTGGATACTAATTACCTAATTTGCATAATGATTAGTCAATTTTCGGTTTTTCCACTGATATCTCAAGTACTAATCATCACATTTCAATGAAACTTGGTACATAGATGTCATATGACACTGCACAGACCTGATAGTTTTTATGGTAATATCAGTACATATTAATTACCTAATTTGCATAATTAATTAATGTTCAGCATTTGATATAAGTAGTGAGCATTACATTTCAATGAAACGTGGTACTTACATACTCAAGGACTATGCAGAGATTGATTGTTTCCGATAAATATTTGTGCATATCAATCACCTAATTTGCATAATTAGTTAATTTTCAGCTTCAGGGTATCTCAAGTACTAATCATCGCATTTCAATGAAACTTGGTACATAGATCCTTTATGACTATGCAGAGACCTGATTAGTTTTAGGGTAAATAATTGTGCATATTAATTAACTAATTTGCATAATTAATTTTCAGCTTTTCTACTGATATCTAAAGTACTAATCATCACATTTCAATGAATCTAGAATTATGCAGAACCAATTAGTTTCCGGTAAATATTTGTGCATATTAATTACCTAATTTGCATAATTAACCAACTTTCACACTGATATCTCAGGTACTAAACATCACATATCAATGAATGTACATGGATGCTGTAGGACAATAGACAGACCTGGATAATTGTGGGTTAAAATATGTACATATTAATTACCTAATTTGCATAATTAACCAATTTTAAGCTTTCACACTGATATCTAAAGTACTAATTATTCCATTTCAATGAAACTTAGTACAAAGATGCTCTAGGACAATGTACAAACCTAATTAGTTTGGGGTAAAAATCTGTTCATATTAATTCCCTAATAAGCATAATAATTCATAATTTTTTGGTTCTAATCACATTTCAATTAAACTTGGAAACATAGATTTTCTGTTACATTGCGCAGACCTCATTAGTTTTACACTCAAATCTGCTCATATTAATTTTCTGATTTGCATAATTAGTTTTCAGCTAAGTAATTTCGAATTATATTTAATGTGTCTCCAATACTCTCAGCACATGGGAGTTCTTTCTAAGCTTTCTTTGATTTACAGTGGAAGGTGAAAATAGGTGTGCATAAAACCTGCAATAACCCTATCAATGTTCCTTGTACAACTAAATACATTACACAAATGTTTGTATGAAGTATCAAACAAAACAGAGAGATAAAATAATGACCCCCCCCCCCATAGCGCTATATTGGATGAGGAGAAAGGTTTATAGCAAGGTAATGTCCATCGTCCGAATCGCACGGCCCTGTGTCTTCGACCTATAGGCCTCTACACGATACCGTGTGGGATCGCATAGGCTAATTACGTATCTTAAGCAGTGAGATCTGATTGGGCGAGCCTTGAAACAAGTCACCCAATCAGCTTGGACGTACCAAATTATAAAACAAAATTCCACTTCCTGTTTTTGTCGCTATGAAGACATCCTTCCCACACAAAACTGTGTTGATTGCCTGTACCTGATGAGGCTTGAGAGCACTAACACCAAAAACTTTCGCAATTTTATCATCACAAATATCCATTTTGTTTAAAATGAAACGCCAATAAAGGATTTGTAACACGCAAACTGATTGGACAATGATTAGCCACAACTGACTACTGGGGGGCGCTGTTAAAATACGCATATTTGATGGTCGTTCTGCCAAGGTCTGTTTAGAGACTTGGCCAAATAAACTTAGACCTTGGCTAGTGAAGATCATGGGTAATGTGTAAGGCGACTTCTCTGAATTAAATGACGATGTGGAAGATTCATTATTTAGTTAAATTTTGGCACTTTTTGTTGAAATGAATTTACTTTCGAATACAGGTTTACGTTACGTCATAAAATCCTCTAATTCTGGTAGTGGTGATTTATAACATGATAATGTAAAGCTATTACGTCATAAAAACCTCTAATTCTGATAGTGGTGATTTATAACATGATAATGTAAAGCTATGATGTCATAAAAACCTCTAATTCTGATAGTGGTGATTTATAACATGATAATGTAAAGCTATTACGTCATAAAAACCTAATTCTGATAGTGGTGATTTATAACATGATAATGTAAAGCTATTATGTCATAAAAACCTCTAATTCTGGTAGTGGTGATTTATAACATGATAATGTAAAGCTATTACGTCATAAAAACCTCTAATTCTGGTAGTGGTGATTTATAACATGATAATGTAAAGCTATGATGTCATAAAAACCTCTAATTCTGATAGTGGTGATTTATAACATGATAATGTAAAGCTATTACGTCATAAAAACCTCTAATTCTGATAGTGGTGATTTATAACATGATAATGTAAAGCTATGATGTCATAAAAACCTCTAATTCTGATAGTGGTGATTTATAACATTATAATGTAAAGCTATTACGTCATAAAAACCTAATTCTGATAGTGGTGATTTATAACATGATAATGTAAAGCTATTACGTCATAAAAACCTCTAATTCTGATAGTGGTGATTTATAACATGATAATGTAAAGCTATTACGTCATAAAAACCTCTAATTCTGGTAGTGGTGATTTATAACATGATAATGTAAAGCTATTATGTCATAAAAACCTCTAATTCTAATAGTGGTGATTTATAACATGATAATGTAAAGCTATTATGTCATAAAAACCTCTAATTCTGGTAGTGGTGATTTATAACATGATAATGTAAAGCTATTACGTCATAAAAACCTCTAATTCTGGTAGTGGTGATTTATAACATGATAATGTAAAGCTATTATGTCATAAAAACCTCTAATTCTGGTAGTGGTGATTTATAACATGATAATGTAAAGCTATTACGTCATAAAAACCTAATTCTGATAGTGGTGATTTATAACATGATAATGTAAAGCTATTATGTCATAAAAACCTCTAATTCTGGTAGTGGTGATTTATAACATGATAATGTAAAGCTATTACGTCATAAAAACCTCTAATTCTGATAGTGGTGATTTATAACATGATAATGTAAAGCTATTACGTCATAAAAACCTCTAATTCTGATAGTGGTGATTTATAACATGATAATGTAAAGCTATTACGTCATAAAAACCTCTAATTCTGGTAGTGGTGATTTATAACATGATAATGAAAAGCTATTACGTCATGAAAACCTCTAATTCTGATAGTGGTGATTTATAACATGATAATGTAAAGCTATTACGTCATAAAAACCTCTAATTCTGATAGTGGTGATTTATAACATGATAATGTAAAGCTATTACGTCATAAAAACCTCTAATTCTGGTAGTGGTGATTTATAACATGATAATGAAAAGCTATTACGTCATGAAAACCTCTAATTCTGATAGTGGTGATTTATAACATGATAATGTAAAGCTATTACGTCATAAAAACCTCTAATTCTGATAGTGGTGATTTATAACATGATAATGTAAAGCTATTACGTCATAAAAACCTCTAATTCTGGTAGTGGTGATTTATAACATGATAATGAAAAGCTATTACGTCATGAAAACCTCTAATTCTGATAGTGGTGATTTATAACATGATAATGTAAAGCTATTACGTCATAAAAACCTCTAATTCTGATAGTGGTGATTTATAACATGATAATGAAAAGCTATTACGTCATGAAAACCTCTAATTCTGATAGTGGTGATTTATAACATGATAATGTAAAGCTATTACGTCATAAAAACCTCTAATTCTGATAGTGGTGATTTATAACATGATAATGTAAAGCTATTACGTCATAAAAACCTCTAATTCTGATAGTGGTGATTTATAACATGATAATGTAAAGCTATTACGTCATAAAAACCTCTAATTCTGATAGTGGTGATTTATAACATGATAATGTAAAGCTATTATGTCATAAAAACCTCTAATTCTGATAGTGGTGATTTATAACATGATAATGTAAAGCTATTACGTCATAAAAACCTCTAATTCTGATAGTGGTGATTTATAACATGATAATGTAAAGCTATTACGTCATAAAAACCTCTAATTCTGATAGTGGTGATTTATAACATGATAATGTAAAGCTATGATGTCATAAAAACCTCTAATTCTGATAGTGGTGATTTATAACATGATAATGTAAAGCTATGACGTCATAAAAACCTCTAATTCTGATAGTGGTGATTTATAACATGATAATGTAAAGCTATTATGTCATAAAAACCTCTAATTCTGGTAGTGGTGATTTATAACATGATAATGTAAAGCTATTACGTCATAAAAACCTCTAATTCTGATAGTGGTGATTTATAACATGATAATGTAAAGCTATTACGTCATAAAAACCTCTAATTCTGATAGTGGTGATTTATAACATGATAATGTAAAGCTATTACGTCATAAAAACCTCTAATTCTGGTAGTGGTGATTTATAACATGATAATGAAAAGCTATTACGTCATAAAAACCTCTAATTCTGATAGTGGTGATTCATAATATGCAATATTAAAGATGACAATGAGTTGCTATTTTGTTTTCTAAATCAGGACTTCCCAACAAATCTATACAAGGTCACTACAAGACAAATTTCTGTCCTTGAACTTGTAGCGTGTCTTGCCACATTACTCCAATTTACACATTTTGTCTTTCAAGCTTGCACACCTTACCTTTAGCCGGATGGGGTGAGGGGGGTGATGGGGTGAGAGACATTTTCAGTTATTTCTATGGTCAAATAAGCCTTGTTTTAATGATGTAGAATGCAATAAATGCATATTTTGGGTTATGTGTGCTTCTAATCAAATATCAGCACAAAGATCATGAACGAAAATTCAGATTTGTCCAAAATGTAGGTTATGACCAGTGTTCTCTCCAGAAAACAGCATGAAATATTGACTAACAATATAGTATGTTAATTGCTTCTAGTGTATGCATTATTATGCTAAATAGACTATTCTTTATCAAAATTTAAACAGTTTGAAACCCAAGATGACTTTGCAAAACACTTTGGTCTTTGCCCAATCTAGACTTGTCGGCGCCACTTGATTGACAGGCGCGTGGTTTGGGATTCACTATTTCATAAGGGTTGTCGGCATGGTGAATTGCAAGTATTATCTAGCGTGCGTAAACAGCAACCATTCTTTATTTTTTATGCTTATGTTGTAATTTAAAAAATAGTTGGGTGTGGATTAAATTTGTTGAAAAATGTCAACCTCCTCGCTCATTTTAGTCAGTTGTACCTGTTTCAAAAATGGACTAGACATAATAACGGTTGTGATACCCTCGTTATTTTCAAACTGCAGTTGAAAAAGTGATTCGCTCAAGGAATTCACTTTTGATAATGGAATGACCCCAATTGTGGTCTAGATTGGAAAAGAGCCAAGTGTTTTGCAAAGTTCCAAGATATATTGCTATCTGACTGTCCAAATGATTCTCAGAACAGCTGTAATTGACCACTACCATCATGGACCATATACTACATTCAAAGATGGGTACATATATCGCAGAGTTAGCATCAGGTAAGCATGTATAATGAAGGGTTGTCATGTGATTCAAAAATCACTCCATGCAAGATCTTGCACCATTGACATTCACATCTCATTTTTAATAGCGCAATATCAGGCAAGTCAAATACGAATACATACACAATATTGTATAGGAAAACATATTTTATTGTATATTATATAGTAACATTCCAGTTTTGAAGACAGCAATAAGTAAAACTTAACATCACTGACTATACTGTATGTGCCACCAAACTCAATCACTACTGCCAAGAACATGCAGAATTTGACACATTTGTCATTCTGTCCAAATTGTCTTTAATATATCACACTGACGCAGACTTGCATTATTAGTGACAATGGGGTATAAAATAGTGAGAACACCGGGAATCTGGTGGTGCAATAAAAAGTTGATTTGAAATAAACGTTAAGTTTCACTGCACGCCATGTAAATAAAACAAAGGAAAGCTTTTTTTTAAAAAAGAAAAAGACGTTGCCTTGATCGAGGCACTACTTGGTAATTTATATAATCCCCCCTAACCCTACCACTCTGCACTACACCTAACATAAACTAGACTAGAAAACACCACTGCATTTTCAGCATATTACTTTATTGAGCAGATTTATATATAAATGGCAGTTGCATAGTTAATATGCAAACTTCACAGAAAAAAATCCTTATCAATGTGTTTGAGAATCTCTACAAATGTGTCCAGTTTATCATGATATCGGCAATGCCGTCATACTTTTTAGTTAAATTACAAATAAATTTATCCCCCATGGTTTTCACAGTTGAAAACAGCACCCTAAGATTACAATTATTTGTTGATGTCCTATTTTTTTTTTTGGTCTGGTTCTTACTGATATCCTACAAGTTTTGATGTAGTGGGATAACGTGTACGGGTGGTCATGCATTTGTCCTTGTCAACGAAAAGGCTGTTCTTCTTGACAGTGATTTCTTTTTCTAGAGTCATCCTGGTATCCATGAGATCTTTCAAAGAGGCTTCAGAGTCTGCCAATCTCTGCGTTAAGTTGTCAATTGACTGTTGAATTTCACCAACCTCACCAATTAATCTTAAATAAAAGAAAAAAAAAAGAAAAAAAGAATTAGTAAGGCTACTCTGTACAGAAGTGTCAATGCAAGAAAACAATGAACATTGCATTTGGAAATAGCAACACCCTTATTGGTTTCAATAGTACAGTGAACCATGACCTTGCCCCAACAATTTTTTTATGTTCACAACAAATGTGACATATAACTGATCTGATATTGTATCAGCGTTTTGTAAACACTCAACTACATTGTGGAATGTCATGAAAAACAGGACCAGCAACATTAAGGAATACCAATAACATATTTGCTCTATTAGTAGCACATGTGCTTACATGAATGACACAAGTATTTTCATATACGTAAGTTTGTATACAATGTATGCGTTTCTAATAGACCAAATACAATACTTGATTTTGGCTGTGAAATCAATTTTTATTTATCAAGCAGACTGCTTCAATGTTTACCGAAAATACTACTGTCTTACTTACTTGTATTGTGCAGGGTCACGGCACAGTTCAACATTAGGTCTGCCTGTTCTTATGTGAAGTCGAGTCTGGGCTACTTTCATTGGGGCTTCTTTATCTTTGATGGCTTGCTTCAAATCATTAATATTTTTCTCCATGTCGGCAACTTCATCAATGACCTATAATGGGACGACACAAGGTGTTATACCAGTAGTTAATATACGATATCTGCAGTTTTCACACGGCAACGTTTTACAAATAAATCAGACTTGATCAGATGAACCAAATACTGTAGAAATAATTCAAGTTTCTTAAATTTTTAAACTTAATCTGTATAGTCAGTAGCTTGGGAATTAATGTTGCTAATCTGATTTATGTGTGGTTATGTAATGAAACTGAATAAATAGTACATAAGCACTTGCCATTGTCTGTTCATAATGCTCTGAAAGTGACTATTTAATCACATTATCAAAACCACAACCAATTTGTATCTGATCAAAATAGTTAATAGTGGTAGTATATTTTTAATAAAATAGTTATTCACATTCTTCATTTTATATTTTCCTTGTGAAAATTGACAATTAATTAAAAATTTGAAATATGAAATGAAGTTCCAGTGAAAAGTGATAAATATATTGATTACTATGCAACGCACCTTTTTGAGATGGTTCTGCATCTGTGTGAGTGCATTATGGACCTCCTCTACTCTCTTGGCAAAGGCAGAGTCCACAGTATTGCACTGTTCACGCATATCATTGGAAGTATCAGTTAAGATATTATCAATCAAGTTCCTAAGTTGAATAGATGCCATGCGTTCATGTTCAGCTCTAACAATGTTGTCATGTGAGAATTTGGCCCATGACTCTGGATCTGAAGCACTGGTGAGTGAGAAAAAAACAACGATTATTATCATAGTATGTACATGTAAGTCATGTAGTGGTCCTGGCACTGTTTGCTCTGATGGTGACGACATATTGTGTTACCTGGCATCTACCTAGCCAAAGTACCGGTAACACTGGAGAGACAACTGTTTACATTGTTATGGGTTACCAATAATTCATTATGAATCACGTTGCCTGTTAATTTTGTGTCAAGTTTTGACAAATAAATGTAGCAACTGCAAAGTTATGGTGCATCTGTGATTTTATTATCTGAAAACAGTTTATAATTATTCACATCAACATTACAACTACACAATTTCATGCCCACCTACAACATCAACATTACAACCTTTTGATTGCCATGTATTTTGCCTATCTACATTTTTGGTACAATATTTGAGTTTTGCGTTCAAAGGGTTATTAACCTACAATTAAGCTGTTACCAGATGTTGGTCAGAAACAGGAAAAGAGTGTTACTTACATTTCCTCAAATTTAGCAGATCCTTCATGATACTGGATATCAGTAGAGTTGTTATTCAAACTGGCACACTTCTCATCAAGTCTGAATGCCTCAAGTTTATCTGACCAATCCATGGTCAACTTGTGCTTACCACCACGGTTCAACCTGGCATAGACACAATAAATCAATGGTTAATAACAGCAACTTACTATGGACCATCAAATTGTTAGAGCAATAAATTTAATTTGTTAACATGATATTTCTGATGTTTAAATTTTAAAATGTTATGAATGTCACTGACTCTTCAAAACTTATTAGAATTTGTTCATTGCTTAGCATTATTCACTACATTTTACTGTTATTTTTCTCTCTTTTTCCATCCCCTCGGGGATGATTAAAAAAATATTAAACTTGGTATGATTCAGATAATTAGTATTTCCTAAGCACTGAATAATTCCATTCTAGTGTCAATGTGTCATTAATAAGGTAATAAAATTTGATTAGAGAACAAGAGCTTGTTACCATGGAAATTATTTGAAAGAACATCAATTTCTAAGATTCTCTTAGGAAACTGTTTTAAAGGTGAGCAACGGTGCATACACATAGTGTGCGTACACCAGTACTGCCATGACAATGACATGCACCCATTATTTCCTCAAAATTACCAGTACAGGTCATAACTATGACCTACCTTAAATAACACAAATTATCTTACATATAAATACATGATACAGTATGGTGTATATTGAAATATTCGGATGAATTCTACTTACTTGATCTGTTTATCTGATTCGGCGATAGTCCTCTGCAGTAGATCTCGCACTTTCATGATTATACTCACTTCCTGCAACATAGAAGGACAGAAATAAATTACTCTAAATATACTGAGACAAGTTGAACCTAACATCAAATAATAGTGATATCCTGAAAGCCTGTATTATGAGCCCTTAATCATAAAAGTTATAGCTGTCTCGTATCGTTTTGTTTACTTTGCCTGACAATATAGCTGCTGGTTCATAACCATGGCATCTCTTTTAGTCAATTGTGTGTGGATGAACAGACCTTTTATTTCCAGCTGATTAGATCGATAGAATTGACTAGTTTTCATAGCACACCAAGTTTGTTATTGAACTCGTAACTAATTAACACATGGTAACATCTTAACAAATTATTTTTTTTAAATAACACATACTTTGTTTAGCTGCAATTCCACGTTGTCTTGTACAAGATCGACTTCTCGTCTTCGGGCACGACATCTGAGGTTATCCTGGGCAATCATAAGTGGGACATCAGTTGCATCCAGGGCATTCTCCAACCTCTTTTTCTGTGCACAAAGCAGATCAGTTTCGTTCCTGATTTCATCGATTTCTCTGTTCAGCTCCTCTTTCCAGAAATGTATATCGTGGATACGTTCTTCCAGCTTCTTAGTAGAGTCCTGTTGCGTACGCTGTGTCTGAGCCGCTGTTTCGGCAGCAGTCTTCTTCGATTCATGTCTCACTCTCTCGGCGTTGTCCCGATCAGAAAATGATTGGTAATATTTCTGATAGTTAGATTCGTTCCATTCTTGAGGCGTGTGTTTCGCCGAACGGAACCCTTGTGACGATGGAGCACCGGTGACTAGACCAGTTACACCGCTGTCGTTCAATGTACTGAGCTTCGCAACACTCTGAGCCAGTTCGGTTTCAGCCAGGGTTCCCGATCGCAGCGGTAGAGTCGGCATTGGAGGAGTTCGCTCTCTCGATAGCAACAAAGCTCCAGCGTCGGCCATGTTGATTTGTCTAACCTAGGAAGAAATCGCAAAATGACCGTTATGTTTCCACTGATTAAAACAAGCTAGCGTAAATAATTCGACGGAAATGCCTCCCTGTAGACTAAGCAACTATTAAGAAGGAAATGAATGACCAAAATCCAGGTAAACTCAAATTAATTGGACAAACCTGGTGGATAAAGTAACAGCAACAGAACGTCAGAGAGTGATAAACTGTGTACGTTCCTAGGGCACCTCGCGATATGCATATGGAACGTTTGTTTGTGGTTGTCAGGGAGATACCGTTCTTTTGTTCTACTCCGTGATGTCATGAATCACTGGCGCTGTGATTGGCTAGCAATTATTCCTTAGCGACAAAGTGCGCCATCACCTTCTAGAGTCGAGAAGTACGTAAACAAAAAAGAAGAACTTTCCGGCAAGTGCACCATCCGACTTGCAGACAGGCAATCACAGTAAACATTTCAATGTGTGCCACCTGTCGCAAAACGAGCACATGTTTTCCAATTTCAGAAACTGAAGTTGGCTACGGTTACTAGTAACCGTGAGTTGACTAAGAAATTGTGTATATTCTTTCAGAATACATGGAACTATGTGCAAAATGTTGAGATGAAAATTATGACTTTCAAAGAACAGATAAAGAAGAACCAATCTGATTAATATTTTTTAATTTATCTATTTTTGTTTATATTTGAAAATATTATTTAAAAAATCGGATTTTAATCAGATTGTGGAAGAATGTTCACAAGATCGTAATTATGAGAGCATTTAACATTTTTGCTAAATCTAACTTCTGTAAGATTTCTGATAAGAAGTATCCAGGCTTTTATTCAATAACATTGTGCACTATGGAAACTGATAACACTTGAAATCAACGCGGATGGCCCTTGGTTTTGTTTTTCAGATATTCGAAAGAATCATTGTCCAACATGCACATAGTAACTTCCCAGTATGTATTTTGACAACCATCTCTTCATTGGAAGTTATATTTTGTGATACATGCATAATAAATATCATAACAAATGGTCGAAATTCTCAAGTTACACTGGTTTCTATGGTGATATTATTTCTTCATATTTCATAATTTTGCTTGGTGCAATGTGATGAATAAGTCGTACATTATTGACACGAACTTGAATCCTGACATTGTTAAAAACAATTAAACAATTATATATAATTTATGCAGTATGGACTTTGGTAAATGATAGCGTTCCATTGAGTACTAGTATATTGGAAAATTCTTTCCAATAATGCACTGCATACTGTGCAAAAACATGACCAGTAGTGCAAAATTTGAATTCGCCTAGACCTGCCCGAAAAATCTTCTGGTGACTCGTCATATGATCATGTGCTGATATATATAAGCCCATGTTAAGCCCGACTCATCTCAACTCATCTTCAAACGCCCAGCCATAGCGAGTCGTAAAAGGGTGCGTAGCTGTTCCACTACTTATGCATGGTTTCTATTCGAGATGGTATCCGATTTATTCAGATTTTATGTTAAAACGTCTGGTGTCGATATAATGATATGCGGAGAGTGTGCGGTAGGTAGCGACTGCGTCCAAATCATGATAGCCCCGTACTTTTATCCAAAACACGTGACTTAATCAATATTCACGAATTTGAAAAATTTCAATCTAATCATACAATTTGAATTTTAAAAAGCGATGACATAATCACGATTGTCATTTTCCCACTTTTTATAAATCGTTCATCGTTTTGTTTACGTGAGCATAACTGCCGTAGTTAATTGTGAAATACTTATATTGTCTGTATATAAGGTAGACCAACAAATAATTATCTATGTGTTTCTCAGTGGGCATTAAATATCTATATAAAACACGTATTATAATTATTATTGACAGTATACTGTATATAACGTCCATTCTGCGAGAAACCCAAAATAGGATTGTTATATGCCTAGATCAGACTGGTACTCGAGTACAGATATACTCAGATTATATAGAAACAATGCACATATCGATAACTGTCGAGGAACAGGGTTCTAGGTAACACAAATAGTATGTTCAGGTCCGTCACGGTAAAACTATATTATCATCATACTTCATAATCAAACTCGAACATTTTGTGATGTCTTGCCCTGTCGATGCCCAACACAGAAACATTCTATCAGAATTTTGCAGGGGGTGAGATCTGCTCACCAACCTCGCGCCGAAGCCGCGACCTTACTAGGGGGTCCGTGGCATGCTCCCCATTAAAAATTTTCAAATCTAGACGCTCTGAAACGCTATTTCCTGCATTTTGAGGGGCAAATTTCGCCGACACAAAGGGTTTCAGCATTTTTTCCGAGGGGACGACCGCTCCCCTGCCCCGTGGGTAGTATTTATCTCGTCGTTTATTATGTATTATTAATATTTGGTCATCATGGTTTGATCTATCGCTACTGTGTGCGTAATCATGCTTTGACCAATATTTGCGAATCATTCTTTTAAAATTTATACAGCAACTTTTAGATATGGACATTATTCGATGATCTTCCCTTTTTTGGATTTTCTCGGTGCCTTTGTTTTTCTTTTCTGTGTTTTTATGTACTGCCAGTGTGTTCATTGGAATGGATGTTATCAGGGTGTTATGAATAAATACACTTGTGTGTTCACTTAGGTGAAAAGATGTTTTTACAATGCTGTCACGTTTGACAGCTTTGGTTATCACTAATTACCACAGTGAAATCACACTGTTTCTCTGTGATAAATTGTCGATTATCGCATGAAGGTACCGCCGTGATTAGTGATAGCATGGAGGTAGAAAAGATCTCTTTTCTACCTCCATGGTGATAGTTACGGGCATTTTATTCGAACAGTGCCCTCTAGTGTTAATCCATCTATTTTATTTCCACCAATTTGTTAACAGCGCCCTCTATTCAGATTATAGTATTTTCACCGACTAAATAAATTGGGAAATTTTTATATAATATATGCAGATTAACTAGTTTACACATATTATAATATGCAAATTAATTTGAATAATTCGGCATTGATTTATGTTTGTTGGACTTTTGTTTAAAATATTACCATACTGAGGTTTGTGAAAAGTTAGCAGGTATATTAGGCCTCAGAAAACAACATGAGGTCCATTCAAGTTGCCATGGTAGAAATGTTAAATTATTTCCCTTAGTATTAGTCTCTTTATGCCATGCCCCCTAATGTGACATGAATGATATATTTCTATGTCAATGTAAACTAAGCGTATCTCTTGCAGTATGTTCTTGTTCAGCCACAACATTCAGTTATCAACTCAATCATTTCTCAGGATTAAAATTGTGGGGCAACGTTTGTCAGATTTCACTCAACAAAATGAACAGTTCAGGCAATGACAAGAACAAAATAACAGTTTTTCCTCACTCATAATTTATACTGTGAGACATGGCCAGATACTGAAAAAAACTGTTCAACTGCCAAATTGAATGAAAACCCTGAAAACCCACTGCAATTTCATACCATTTACTTCATGACATCACCAAATGTTATTACACCAACTTACATCAATTATCAATTCACTTGGATGTCAACATCCACAAAAAAGTAATACACACAATATCATATTCACATAGCAAATTAAATATTTTTAATATCACATCATAATTCATATATATGGTAATTGATACATATATATTTAAACATCATCTCGGGATATGACAGCACTATAGATATTAACTAAAAAGCCAATAATTACATAGCAATGCAATAAAGACAAACTTTAGACTACAAGCCAACAACTGGTGTATTCTCACCATGCTTATTTGATTTTTCATAATTTTAAATGAAATCTGTCCAAAGATTCATTAGTTCTCACTTAATGGTGATAATGACAGGAAGTACATTCCATTTAATCTATACATTACCTAACTACACAAATATGCACAGGCAACCACTATATTATATCATTATAGACTGCTTAAACTGTACTTTTAGCCATCGGGTGTTACCTACACCATAATATTATTTTACTGATAATAATGTTTAATTTTGATTAGATCACCACAACTTGCTACCAAATACATGTATCAGTTATTAAATGAAGTTCACTTCTGCATACAGGGTTCCTATACGTCTCATTTCATACTATCTTACCCCTTTGAATGAATTAATCTCAAAACTTACACAAATTGTGAACATTTCTTAAAATATGCAATCACATTATTTACTACTTGACATCTTAATTGACCTATGACCTGCAGAAAACAAACAATTACGCAGTTAAGATCAAAATCACAGTAACTGTTATAGTAAATAAATTAGCATACCATATTTGCTTTATTAAAAGGGAGTCTTCAATAATAGTGCACATATATAAAACATGAATTGCCTTTGTAAACTGGATCATTAAAAAATTACATAATTTGACCACAGACAGACCTCTGTCATTTACTTTCATATGCACCTCCAATAGATCCAATATATGGTAATTGGTTTCAAACTGCAGACATTTCTGTATTTTCAGAGGTTTCCACAAGAACTCCACAAAAATGTTCTCATAATTTAGACATTTTCAAGGCATCAAAATAGTCAAGCTTGGTTAGGACATTTTTAAGATTTCAGAGGAAACTTTTGATTTTCAATGAATTCAGTTAAGAATAAAAACTACATAACTACTTTAGTTTGGAAAATAAAATACTCAATGACACAGTCCCGTCTTTGAACAAGAAATAATATGGCCTTGGTTAGTAAAAATATGACTTTGTAGTAACTTTTAACAAAAACCATCAAGGCATATCAGAAAAGATAAGATAAGAAAATATAAAAATAAAACCAACATGGCTGCCAGTTGGCCATTTCAAATGAAAAACAAAATGTGAGTTGTTCAAAAAGATTGAATATAACTGAATCAGCTACACCTGAGAAACAGTCAATGACATGTTCAATTGCTGTTTTTTGGTGTTTATGAGAACAAAAAAAGCCACCGGTAAATGAAAGCTCAACAAAGCAGGCCAATACGGCCACTTTTGAAAAGAATTGGTCCTGGCATGTCTGGGAAATTATGACAGATGCACACATGCATGCACAGCCGAAACCTGAAACAATTCAGAGTTCCAGATTAGGGGGACAAAGAGTATTGGATATGTTTTCACCTGCATTCCATCGACTTACCATGACTCTCCGACACAGATCAGATATAATTTTCTTTTTAATCACACACACAAATAAAACTTTTATTTGGAATATAAAAATATGAGATTAGAATATTATCATTATATCAGTAACTACATATCTAGAGCAGTTATATGTACACATTCGTTCATAGACCTTATAATAAAGCTATAACCCAACAAGAAGCATTTTACCTAACTTCAATTAATTGAAACTATACGATGAAATTTGGAATCATTATCGCAATATACCACTTACTTACAATGAATCTATTAGTATAATATAAAGAAATATAAATGATTAAAGCGAGAGGGTCGTCACCTGCGCACACGGGGGAATCGAGTCCCAAACGACGATAATAACACACGCTAAAAACGCAAAGGCTCATAGGTAGACGATTGTTTGTAAACAATGACACGCCATCTGACACATGCGCAGGTGATGACTCCCCGCTTTAAATCGAGGTGTAAATGTAAATAAGAGTAATAATTTAATGCACACTATATCATACAGGGTGTAAATGAGGAAGAATAAACAGAAATTTGTCGGCAAAATTCAAATAAGGAATCCTTGTCGTAAATTGTGATCAAAATTCAAATTTATGAGGTATATGTATTAGAACGTAGTCTGTTGATGTTCAATATTAGTGAAACAAGCATTGATAAAACATATGTCAGTGTGTTTTTTAAAACTTGGTTTACAAATACATGTAGTCATGTCAAGAAAATATATAGTGGATATATGGAAAGATTCAAACTTTCACCACTTTTGTTTCAAATGTAAAATCATTATTTATTTCAAGATATTTTCTTACCATATATAACGAGGATTTCTCATCTGATTTTTGCTCAACATTTACATACTTATAAGAAAGTAAATTGAAGAACATATTTATTTTACAGTTTTTCTGATAACAGTATTTCTCAACTTGTATTGCACACATCAAGCATAATATAAATTCAGAACCATTCAATGCAGTACACAGGTACGTGTAATTGATTCCAGACTGCAACTACTAGCAGACATTGCACTGTCTGTATAGTTAAAAACTACACTGCTCTGAACCATAAAATCAATAACATTAAATTAATTCCAGTACTACCCCCGGTATATACGGATTCATTCAATATTTTACTTTCAAACAGCCTTGTTTAATTATTTAAAATCAATTAAATATAATGAATTAATTATGTAAGGTACGTGCTTGATGTCGTATTGATTTTGTAGCAATCAACATGTGATAGGTAGAGCACATTAAATCATCGTCTTTAATCCCCACATTTATCACTATTAACAGAATAAACCTGCATAATTTTGACCATTCTTACATTAAATGTCTTGATTTGATATGTAGTCTGTGGGAGATAAAAAGCCACCTGGGCATGTTGATTTTAGAAAACATGTTGATCAAAAACTTTTTTTTTTTTAGCCTAATAACACAATATACATGGCATTGTTTTTTCACTATTCAACAAAATAAACAGAAAAGAAATATTGAAAGATTGATAACAACTATTTCTAATATAATAAATAAATATAAGTTATTTAATATGTGATATTACCATATATTACTAGGCTATGGAAAATAATATATATAACGTCAACATGTGAGTATCTCTCTTATGATAAAATAATTTCTTTGTTGTCAAGGTAATTTTTCTTTCTTCAATCATATTCCGATCCAATGGTTATGCTGATCTCCCCTGGAGTGACATATGTTGAATGGTACCAAATATTGGTGTCGACTACAACTAGGAAAAAAAAAAAAGGTATATCATTTAGTAAAAATTTCAAAAGGTGATGAAAACATCTCGAGACGTGTTATTAATTGCTTGCAGACAAATAGCACACAGGAAATGAGATATACATGTATACCTACGTATAGTGTATATATTACGTACGCCTATAGACTTAAAATACATCTAATAATTTATCAGATTTTTGAAAACCTGATGAATAAAATAATTGTGGCTTAGAATAAGATGATATGAAAATAGAGAAAACTTTTTTTTTTGTATATGTTATTAACTAGATCTTACGATGTGTTAAAACAGACAAAAGATGTAGACTGGTCTCTTTTTTCTGATAATCCCAAGAATTGAAGCAGCAATTGATTGGAGTGAAAATTGGGACAATCTTATTGATATTGCTCAGAATTGATATCCGTGAAGTGCTAGCAGCGTAATTTGTAGCATGCATGCTGAACAAATATCTTATCTATTATTAACGGTAGAATCCTACAATCAGTGTCTTTTGAGAGTGTATGGTATTACCTTTTTTTATGATTTTGTTCACAATAAACTTAATGTTGAATGAAATATTTTTTTTTTTTATTAAATTTTTTTTGTGCCAGGCAACAATTGAATGCCAATTTTGTCTCTCCTGACTTTTTTTTTGTATGTGCACATTGCAAGTGCTAGTGCTGACACATTTTGCATTTTGCCACAGAAGTCATATTAATGTTTGCGACTACTTGACAGGGCTGTGTGGCCATCTCTCTGTCAAATGGCAACTTTAATGCACTATCCTGGCATCAACCAGGCTCGGTCGAACACAAGCACCTGCGGACCTTAACCAAGATTTCCCCCCAAAGTCGCATTTGTTAGTGAATGAATCTCGGCCAGTGGAATTGGCCTTCCCATTGAGTCTGTGGTACACTCACCCAGGGTAGGGGTTGACCATTTAATGTTCAGCCTAAGGTAGGATTTGAACTTGGGTCTACTGATCATAAGTTTGATGCGACAACCACTATGCTACCAGTTCTTTTGATTGTAAATATTATTTGGTTCAAGCTTCCACTCACCCAATGATATTTGAGTTATTTGTATATGAAAAAAATAGATCATAAGATTTGATCTCATTTCATAAAATTTGATTTTATCCTATTTTTATTTTGTGAGTTTGTATAATTTGATTCTAAACTTTAAATTGAAAAGTAGAATTATTACCAATATTGTTGTCAGCTTAAATGATTTCAAGTTGTTACAGCTTACATGTATGACTGATATATATGCCAGATATTGAAAATGCCAAATAATGGCCATGCTCACATGGTTCTTACATACTTTTGCAAGTTAAAATGGTCATTGTGCTTTGTCACTAGAGTGCACAAATTCATAGGAAAGGTATACATATTACATATTAATATATAATAAATGCAAATTTACTATATAGATTCCTTGTACATTAGATGACTGTGGTATCAACATAAGTTATTACAGTGCGCAATATGTTAGCCGTACCAAACAATATGACAGTAAGAAAAAAAAACACAAGTCACAATGGTGCTAACAGAAAAATTAATCCATGAAATAACATAAAATCTACATAGGTCAGTGAGTAATGGATCACCACATCACAAATGGCACTTACTCTTCAATGGGAGACTGACTTGTGTATCTATACTATAAAATTGGGTTACCTACTAGCATTGTACGCGCATAACTCAAGATAAAGCTGGGTTAACTAGCAATGTACTTGCATAACGCAAGATAAAATTTATATTCAATATACTAAATGACAGTCAGCATGGTATACAATAAATAGTTTTATTTTTGTTTGGTTTGACATTTTTTTTTTTTTTAAATTGGCAGAAATCGCTCGAAATGTCTTGTCAATGAGCAGCGTGTTATAAAATGACATGACACTGAGATAATGTTAATGATTATATATTCTCAGTATAGTAAATACTTGAATTTACCATAATTTACACTACCTGAAAAAATAGCCTGATACATTACAATATTACCAAGGTTGAAAACAACTGAAAGTGCACCATACATTTCTTAATCTATTTATGGACAATAGCATTTACACTGAATGAGACCTTGAGTGTAGCACTGATACTTATCTCAAACAAAATATATCATTCTCAGGCATTCACACCGAAAGTGTGGCGAAACATGCAAGAAATCCCCACTGTTGACATTTAAATGACTACAAAAACTGCAACATATTTGCATATTACACTGTTTTATTAGCCTCGGTCAAAGAAGGTATACCCTTTAAGATAAGAAGATTATACATCTGTAATTTCAAGGGCTGTACATGCTTGACAGAAAGATGAGTTTAACAATATCACAGTTATATTTATAACAGATATATTATCTTAATGTTAAATCCTAAAAATCTAGCTGATCAAGATGCTGAGAGTTGAAGATATAACATTATTATATCAGTGTCTCTTTAAACATTCTCTTTCTCTTATTTTATAAGCCAAGCAATATAAAATACATGTATTTGCAAGCATGTATTTTTTTCATTTATAATATCATGCCAAGATAAATGAGGTATTACAATTTTCTAATGAATTTGTTTTCCAAATCCCAAATTGATGCGCAAAAGAATTTTAAATTTTTTATTTAAAATTGTCATTAAAATATTATTTTTCATAGAAAATTAAAAAATTTATTCTTAGACTATTTTTTTTTTTATTTTGGTTGAAGGCAAAAATGAGGTAAAGATTTCACAAATTCACAAAATTGTCACTTGGATTCCTCTCACTTAAATTGACTTTATGTATATAGTGCTATCTTCAAATATTATACCACACTTTTCAAATAGTGTATTAAACTTTTAATTATACTGTACATAACAAAAGCAACATGTATAAGCATGAGTTTACAATCACTTGTAAGTTTTGATTAACAAGTTTATATTACAACTGGCTATAATAGCAGGATAGGTTAATAATGTCATTTCAATATCGTGAGTGAATTATAAGTCTTCAGGGTATTCATCAATTGAAACACTTCACAGAATTGTACTTACTTATATCGCCTTTATTAACAGTAACCTTCATGGATTCCTTACACACATCTTCACATTCAGGGGGAGGAATCAGAGTCCAGATTTTTTGTCCTGAGATCTGTGCCTGCCAGGATGGACGCTGAACAAAGTCTAACTGTAAACAAAAATAAAAAAATGACAAATAAATAAATAAACAAACAAATAAATAAATAACCCTAAATGGTTTGTCATTCTATATTTTTGTATACCATTCCTAATAAACACTAATTTAGAATTATTAAAAATGTTTTAGAAACTGATAATCATTTTGTTTTTCATGATTATATTGAATATAATAATTAATATATTGAATTTAATAATTAATAAACCTGTATTATTATTTAGTCAACTTATTTTTCATGTTAGCAGACATGGGTGATTATAAAAGCAGAGTTTCATTTTAATCCAAGCCATAGGCAATCTGATTAAAATTTGACATAGGCAGACACTCACCCCCCCCCCCCCTCCCAGGTCAGTAACCTCTATAAAAATTGCATTCAAATCTTGTTTGATCAACAGCCAATCACTCCATGCATATGTGTTGTTTCTATATTCGACAAAAGCCTAAGAACGTGATTTCCATTTGTATTGTGTCAGATGTGGTTGGAGGCAACTATTTACTTACGATAAGATAAAAAAAAAATCCAATGACAATCTACCTGAATCAGGTTTTAATCAGCCTAAGCCCTAAAGACTGATGTTAAACTAAGAATAAAAAAACATAATGTAGCCTTGTATTTATTGGTATTGTCTACAAAAAGAAAGTGTTGAATTCTGGAACTATACACGTTAATATTACAATGTTTCAAAAACAAACTTGTAAAAATCAACGTATATTATGCTCTTATTAAAACAGCTCAATGAAAGCAAATTTTGAAATCTCGTTAAAGGGTACACAATTGAGGGGGGACTGTAAAAGGGTTAATTATTCAATGAGTTTTACTTTTGCTTATTTCGCTGACTGGAAAAT
Organism: Saccoglossus kowalevskii; assembly: GCF_978046115.1. Lineage (NCBI taxonomy): Eukaryota > Metazoa > Hemichordata > Enteropneusta > Harrimaniidae > Saccoglossus > Saccoglossus kowalevskii. The sequence continues at coordinate 8,122,256 of NC_140648.1, read as the reverse complement.
GCGCTAAATTAAAACCCAGTGAATATGTAAAATTGAGCACAGAACACATTATCTAAATGATAAAACTGTGAATTTAAAACTCACCGAATATGTCTGAAATGTTAAATCAGTGAAATTTAAACCCAGTGAAAATTAGTTATTTTACAGCATATTACCTAAAGTTTTCTTTACTTTTTAATCTTACCTTTGAGTATTGTGGGAAATAATACATAATAGTACATGTACATATCTGCCATAACTAATTATTGCATTTGTTATTCATTCTCTGTAGAAATAGTGTATTTTCAAATCAAATTTTAATTGGCAAGGAATATGACGAAAATCTGATTCTGAAGTGTTATTTTTGCATAAATGTTGCTTTTTGAAGTAATTCTGCCAGCAGCTAACATATAGCACCTTTGATTTTGCTTTATATTCAGTGCCACATAATTTAGAAATGAATGATGTGGAAACTGACCAAGTGTAGATGTAAACTAATAGTCCCCGTTTTTGGACGGCTACGCACAAAGATGTTATGTTTGTTCCTTGATTGATGATAAAATGACATTAACACATGTCAACATGTTTGCATTCAAAGGTGAGCTAAAAGGTGAGAATGAATTACTATTATCAGGATCATGTGATATTCAGAGCTCATAAAGTCACCTTGTTTAGGGTCATTTACACAGCCTTATCTGTCAACCAATCAGCATGCAGACACTGAGCAAAGTCATTATATGAAAGGACTATGTTGAGTAATAAAGTAAAAAGTTTTTTTTACAAAATGCTAACTTTAGATCAGTCTTACATAGTGTAAACTGCCTTAAAGTTTATAAATCAAGAGAAAAATGTTGAAGCCGAAAAAATGTACTTTTGCTTCAAATCCTTGACAGAAAGAGGATGTGTAGTTCAGAACTTATATACAAACTGTTATTTCGAATAAATGTTGCTCTCACAAGAAATAACTCCTTTATTGCTATTTGATAGTCGAAAGAATTACCGTGATTTAAGCTAGCTATAGTCCACTCAAACCCCAGTGTGGTACGTTTGCTAATATGCGTGATGAACTGAAAACTTATGATGCAAGCAATATGGGAATGCAATAAATGGGAGACGTGCGATAAATGGATGACTTATGTTCAAATAATTTTATTACACAGAGAGGAACTGATTGAAGAACCACACATGGCCCATTAGTTTAATTGGTTTTGCTGTTGAACCAAGAAAATGTGATTTCCTGACTCAATAAAACCCAATATTGTGGAAAAGCAGAATTGTTTGATTTCCTTGATTCCAATATAGTGGAACATAGTGTCTGTTGATTCAATTTAACTCTTTTTATTCGATAAGCAGTATATATATTTTTTAGAGGCATGGAGGGTCGTCTTTCAATGGAAATTACAGAAGCTAATGATAATTGTTTAGGACAAATATTTAATTAGAAATTAATTACAAATTAGAATTATTTTAATTGAATCAAAACTATTTTGCATTTAAATATTCTTCAGAAAAAAAACTCATGAATTGTTTTGACTATTCACATTTTAAATAGATCAGATGACATTGGATTAATTAAAAATAATTTAAATCTACCGGTATATAAACTCATTTTATTTACTTTGCATTGGTTTCCATGAAGAAATTTTGGTCTTTAATTTATTAGTTTTCAAAGAGCTCAAAATATAAGAACAAGCAATTGCATTACATAGTTCCTGTGAGTTCTCAAGTTTGTGGAATATTCTGAAATGTGCCAGCAGTTGCCCATTTTGAATCTGGTCTGACAAACAATATGATATGAATTAAAAACAACTGTGATTCCACCATCTTGAATTGAATCAACAAATGAATAAATGAGCATTTGTGCAAAAGAAGAATTTTAACCAGCTTCTAAAATCGAAATAACGTTTCCAAAATTTACATTTACAAGAGTTCTTTGTGATGTTTACATGATTTCATTGCACTAAGTGTGATAATTACATGAATCCGTTGTACTAAGTAGGGTGTACACAAGAATTCTTTGTACTACCGGTAAGTGTGGTGTTTAAATGACTCTGTTGTACTAAGTGTGGTGTTTACAAGAATCCTTTGTACTAAGTGAGGTGTTAACAAGAATCTTTTGTACAAAGTGTAGTGTTTAAATGACTCTGTTGTACTAAGTGTGGTGTTTACAAGAATCATTTGTACTAAGTGTAGTGTTTACATGATTCATGATTCTGTTGTACTAAGTGTGGTGTTTACATGATTCTGTTGTACTAAGTGAGGTGTTTGCAAAAATCCTTTGTACTAAGCCAGGTGTTAACAAGAATTCTTTGTACTAAGTGAGGTGTTAACAAGAATCCTTTGTACTAAGTGTAGTGTTTACATGATTCATGATTCTGTTGTACTAAGTGTGGTGTTTACATGATTCTGTTGTACTAAGTGCGATATTACAAGAATCATTTGTACTAGTGTGGGGTTTACAAAAGTCAATTATTATGCTACATGTGGTGTTTACATGATTCCTTTATACTAGTGTGGTATTTACAAAAGTCCTTCCATAACCATATATGGTCATCTGGTACATTTAGTCATATCTCTCGTTTGATGTTTTCGTTAGCCGAATGTCCCTATCTAAAACATATTGAAATATTACAGTTATGCATATTAATGAGGTAACATATGACCATCTGATGTCACATCTCTTGTTCAATTTCTTCAACATTGTACTGGCTGCATCGTCCAACAGTGCTTGAGATACTAATGAGGTCACAAGGTCATGTGATAAGTAATTACTTAATATTTCTTGGGCAATGCCTTATTATAGCATCAGTTGCACATCCTTATCTTCAACAGTGGTTAAGATATTACAGCTATGCATATTAATGAGGTCACATGACACAATTTGTGCAAATTATGTAATAAATATGCATGGATTTCACCCCAAACCTAATAAGATCTGTGCTTTGTCCCAGGGCATTCATGTTTCATGTTTCATTGAAATCTTGGGATAAAGATGGAACAGACAGACATGTACATGCATAGACAAATATACACACATATAGAGGCTATAATTTCAAAGATTCCAATTATGTTCATAGTATTATAGTATTCCAGATCACTAGTGTAATTAACATTATATATTGCTTAGATTTTGATCAATTGAAAAGAAAAAAAATAACTGTTTCAATTATTTCATATTTTAAACAATTAAGTCGAAAGTACCGAAAACAGACAGAAACAATTTACTGGATTGAAAAAAACAAACAATTTGAATATATATAAATGCTCCATATATGTAATCAGAGACAGAACAACTCAGTGGAAAGCACCCAAAGCATCTGCATATATAGCAATATGAAAGCAATTAATCTTGCTAAACAGTTTTGAAGAAAATGATTGATGAATGCATGGAGATAAAGGAAGTTATTACTGTCAGAGGGGAGTGTATGGTAAAAAGTCAACAAAGCATATCATATTCTATTAAAATGAATAGCAGTAACATTACTTAAAAATGATGTCTGAGTGATCTGTCATCAACAAATACATCCCTGAATAGGATTTGATTGAACTGACATTTGGGGACACAAATGAAAGGATGTAAATTTCAATAAATTCAACCAAAAACTTGATGAACACATGCAAACCACATTGTTTTTATACAATATTTTCAAACAATCAGTCAAAGTGTGACAGAAAATGGATGCTAATTTGAATCTATTAAAATGCCAAAAAAACAACAACATCAATTCTGCATTTGTAATGCAACCAGCCATATTGTGTTTGTCTAGGCATGCCTGAGAAATGTTTGATGATATTTTGAAAAAAAATTTTTTTTAAACTTAATAGCTAGGGAAATGTAAGGGAAAAGTGCAAGGGAACAATTTGAAGTGCGTGTGTATATCTATGTGTCTCTGTATGTAAATTGGTTAAGAATATGGACATTGGCCAGGCAAAGATGGATGCATGGAACTATAAACACAAGTCAATTACGTTTCAGACTATATAGGACTAAAAATAGCTCATAACATGGATTTATATATATCATGTTTTTTAAATAAATGTGATAGCAAATTTCTTATCAAGTTTCCATTAACCTTAGGGTGGTGAAGCAATACAACAAATTTTGCAGGCATCATCACTTTGTCAACAGAGGGCGCTGTGCAGTTTTAACAAATAAAATTGGTACTCGAGTTTTTTGGGGTGCAAACACTCACCAGAAACACAATTTTGTTCAGACCTTAAAAGCTTTTTTTTTCTTTTTTTGTGTCATTAAGACTATGTCAGCAGTCTTCTATGATGAGATCAGATTTGATAAAGGCCATATATCAATCAGAGTACTAAGCAGGAAATGAATGCATCAATGAATAATGGTTACTAAATATAAACATTATTGCATTCAAGATTACAGTTAAATAAAATATTATGAAACAATCGTCATATATTTCAAAATGGAGAAATACTAATGTGACATTAATGAGCTTTGGTATAGACATTATGTGCAAGTTGATAAAAGGCGACTATAATTTATTTATCATAGAACATTAGATTTGTGTATTAAAACTTATATACCCTAAATTAAAAGTTGAAAACATTAAGATCTTAATTATTAGGATATTTTAAGACAGTTGGAAATGAATTTTAATACTGCAGCTAAATCACTCTTATCCTTATTAAAACAGGTATTTTATTTACAAACACTAAGTGTACATGTATATTTGTGTCAGCAATTGACTAATACTATGAGGTTATTACGAGAATACCTCAAAGGACAGTACAACTGGAGTATCGACTGATGTGCAGCGCAGGTTGTTGCGCAGCGTACGTACAGACTGAGTGCATACTTTGAAGTATCTTCATAATAACCTTATTACTATACATCTTTTCCTTCCAAAGATACACCCTGGGAATGCCAAAATCTAAAATGTTTAGAACAGAATCAGCAAACTTTTTTGTGTGGAGTCCGGTCAAACTCCGGTGGCAGCCATGTTTGTTTTTATTATGAGAGGAAGCTTACGCACTTAATGATTCCATATTTGGAATTCGCATTTCCTAATATGGTAGGATGAAAATACCCCGTAAAATATCGCAAAATTACGGCAGGCTGTAATGTATGGCGTTACGGTGACCTGTACTATGTATAATAATGGGTTTTAGTTTTATTTATATTTATTTTATTTCCAAAATGGACTATCGGTACTATATTATAGTCAAGAATGACCATTTATTGTGAGTTAATAGTCATAATAGTAGATTCCTTTAAAATTAGGAGTTATGGTTATGCATCCACTCCATCCATCAATGGAAAAAAATAAACAAATTCATTTTTGTGAGTGGAATGAGGGTAATTCGTATAAAAATAGATATACACTAATTTGCATAAAATAACAGTTTGAGTTTCATAAAAAATATAGGCACAGTAGATAGGTTTAGATTTAGTACAATTATTTTTCTATTTCCTGTAACTATAAATAGCGATGAGTGGCTAGATCATTTCAGTAAACTATATAACAATAACAACAATAATGCTGATTTTAAGCAATCACTAAAATTATTAGAAGATACAAAATTATCTAACCATGAGTTAAACAATGTTATTTCATATAATAAAATTAAAAAAGCTATTAAAAATTTAAAAAACAAAAAATCAACAGCAGAAGACAGTATTTCAAATGAAATGTTAAAAACAAAAAATAGTCTGTTAATTCCATGTATACGAAAATTATTCAATTTTATTTTGGAGAGTGGCACGTATCCAACAAGTTGGAAATCCACCATCTTAGTACCAATACACAAATCAGGTGACAGATCGAACCCATCCAATTATAGAGCAATTGCTATATCCAACTGTCTATCAAAATTATTCACAGGCATTATGAATTGCAGATTAACAAACCACTTGGAGAAAAACAAATTAATGAATGAGGTACAATTTGGATTTCGAAAAAACAGACGCACAAGTGATGCAATTTTTCTTCTGAAGACAGCAGTGGAAAAAACACTGTATGGAAAAAAAGAAACTGGTGCTAAATATAAAAGATTATACAGCTGTTTTGTAGACTTAAAAAAAGCATTTGACAGTGTCTCAAGAGATGCTTTATTTCTAAAATTACAAAAAACTGGCATAAATGGCAATTTCTACAACATAATAAAATCAATGTACACTGATCAAGAATATAAAGTAAAGCTAAACAGTGGTATCACAAAGGGATTTCATCCAACAAGTGGTGTCAAACAAGGGTGCAACATCTCACCAACGCTTTTTAACATTTTCATGAATGACCTCCCTGGTATATTCGGTGAGAATGTAGATAAACCAATCATGATTGGCACTTTTCCCCTAAATTGCATTCAGTATGCGGATGACTTGGCAATTATTTCGGAGTCCGTGGACGATCTACAAAACTGTCTGAACAAACTAAATGATTATTGTACAAAATGGTACCTAAATGTTAATGTTAGAAAAACTAAAGTAATGATATTTAACAACAGTAATCGTTTAATAAAAAATATGAATTTCAAAATAAATAATGAAGAGATAACATCTGTTAAGGAGTTTTGTTATTTAGGAACCATTTTCACACCAAATGGTAAATTTAAAATAAATCAGTCAAACCTAAAAAATAAAGCTATGAAAGCTTTATTTAGTATACGTCACACTATACTAAATCATAAAATGATCTCTACAAAACTAAGCCTTAAACTTTTTGATCAACTCATCTCTCCAATTTTGTTATATATGGGTCAGAGATTTGGGCCAATGAAATTACAAATGAAAACAATTACTTGGAGCAAGCATGCAACCACTTTTACCGGTTTATTTTAGGTGTTAGTAAAGTAACACCATTGATTGGCATAAGAGGCGAAATTGGTAGAATTCCTATAAGGATTAAGGCAACTTTATCGCTAATTAAATATTGGCACAGATTGTCATTGTTACCTGAAAATCATATTCTAAAAAGTGCACTAAAAGAAACAGTGTCCTCAAACTCAAGCTGGATAAAACATGTTAAAACAATTCTTGGACATACTGACTTATCTGAAGTAAATAAAATATATAAAATGGGAAACATCGCTGAATTAACAAAGTTGTTGGAAGACAAATTGAAAAATAAATATATACAAACATGGTATCAGCAACTTAGTCATGTCCCAAAAAACGGAAAATCAGGAAACAAACTAAGAACGTATAATTTGTTTAAAATGGAATATGAATTTGAAGGATATTTAACAGAAATTCAGGACTTCAATTTGAGAAGAATGGTTACCAAGTTTAGACTTAGTGACCATAATTTGGAAATTGAATTGGGCAGGAGAAAATTTCCAAGAATGGAGGCAAATTACAGATTGTGTAAAAAATGCAACACAGGTACTGTAGAAGATGAAAAACATTTCATCCTTGACTGTTGCTTCTTCACTCAAGAAAGAAATACCCTCTTAGAAGATTGTAAATTAGAAATGTGCAGTACAATTAACCAAAATTTAATATTCACTTGCATCATAAATAGTAGTACTGCACTTGCAAAATACTTAAAAAATACAATTTATAAAACCTAATTGTAATACGTATTTTATATATACCCTTTGATTTGTTTGTAATTTTGAAACTTTTGTTGTTTTTGTTTATTTGTGTTTGTTTTTTCTGATCTGTATCCTTACCATACAGCACCCACTGATGGTGCAGTTGTGTAATAAAGTTATTATTATTTAAAGTGGCACACAAGCAGACCACCACATATAGCACACATAACCAATAAAACATAATTGGTTCGCAATAAAACATAATTGGTTCGCAGAAAAGAAATAGTATGTACATGTATGTCATCCTGATATTTTGAACTTCAATTTACAACCCTAAGGTCACATTATCAGCTGTATCACAATAGACCATTTTCTGTTCACTGCGAGAATCACACGTTATGCGTGAAATCGAACGTAAACAAGCAGCCTGTCGGCTGAGATAGCTCCGCTGTTAGCAATGCACATGGCAATTAAAGAACAGAAGATATCATTAGAAAATGAACAATTCTGAGAGAGGTCCACATGTCATACCTATATATGTAATATCAAAGCAATTGCACTTGCGGTTTTCAACAAGAAGTCGAAAATATCACTTTTTACCAAAAATTACAAAAATATTCATCAAAATTAGAGAATTAAAGATATCATCATGAAATGAACAAATCTGAGAGAGGTCCACATGTAGTACCTATATATGTAATATCAAAGCAATTTGACTTGCAGTTTTTAACAAGAAGTTGAAAATATCACTTTTTACTAAAAATGACAAAAATATTCACCAAAATTAGAGAATTGAAGATATCATCATGAAATGAACAAATCTGAGAGAGGTCTACCCAAGGTACATATACACCAAGTATCAAAGCATTCAGGCTTGTAGTTTTCAAGAAGAAGTCGAAAAAGTAAAACATTGACACGGACGACGACGGACAATCACTCATATGATAAGCTCCGCTCGACAAAGTCGACAGCGGAGCTAAAAAAGGACAAACAAAGGTCATAGCGTCGTAGTGGCGTCAAACATCATGTGGGATTCAACGCAAAAATATATTGGGGGGCATTTCCGAGCTTAATAATTGTGCTGTACACATTTGATGACAGACAATTCCGATTAAGTGAGGGTATTCGAAAGCAATATTCCTCTGTCGAAGATCGGCCGGTCGATATGAGCTACAAAATAAAGAAATTTGAGTTCAAAATCAAATCGTTTGATTTTTGCGGCAGACGTTCAATGTGCGTCTTTCATGCATCTCGCGAGATCTCGCAGTTGAACGGAAAATCACCTATCAGAGATGTATGAAAAGACAGAAAAGTATACAAGTATATAACAGTGATGCAGCTATAAACAATAAACACAGAGCCAAAGATGATGTGTCTATATGTGATTATATCATTCACAATAGTGACAATTAGTGAGAAATATCGCTGATATTACTCACTAAACATATGGCAATATGCATGATAAACATCATCATTTTATGTGTGCTCAGTATATGCAGAAAACCAAAGCGTGTACAGTACATTTTTTATCACTACAGTATGAGAATTTCCAACTGGATAACAATTAACAATTACTCAAATGGTACATTGACAATAACTCATAATAATGATGACTGAAAGTTCATTTAAAAAAAAAAATCAGCTAAAAAGGGTAAAAATTTTGTTGGTTTTGAAAATAATTGGCAGTCGATCGTTAAACTGCAAAGGCGTATTGAACGAGCTTAGACGTCACACATAATTAGGATACTCATAGAATCATAAAGTGTAACATTTTTTGATTTGTGCATATTAACACTAGCCCACGACGTCGCTCGTATCAAGCAGTTCTACAAACCAGTGACATCAGGTGATAACCTCCTATTATTTTTAATCTCTGTTCATTTTGTGATATTCAGGAATATTAAGACAAGGTGGAAGAGTGGAATTTTTTTGTAATGCTTGTTGTGATTTAATTTGATAAAATTGTTTCAACACATAATAGAAGTATGAAGAAAATCTATATATTTGGAAAAGCACCAAGACAAATTGAACTCTTTGGGCATTGTGACAATTGATGCTTCCATGAAGTTCAAGACATGTATTACTGACATTATTTATTGGTGACGTGAAAACAGAACTGAGGGAATTGAAATTGAATGCATCACATTCCAAGTACAAAACATATTAGTAAATTTATCTCTATTAGAAGCGTTATCATCGTGTCACAGCAACTTTGGCACATCATTAGTGTTTGGTCATAGCAATGCTGTAAATCAACCTATAATGATGGTGGTAGGGATTATATTCTGAAATATATGAGATTAAAGATTAACACACATGCCAAAACCACGGAAGCTGGACACTTGACTGTAAGGGATATACAAAAATTGTCTAATCCTTCAATATTGAAATGGTCAGCATTTCACAGAAAATAATTTAAAAACCATCAAAGTTTTGTTTGTATCAATTCTGGACATAGTTATTCAAAAATTTCAAATTGTTTATTTTATTTATATCTATATAAATGTAACATTTATGATGTCAATAAAACCCTATTATCGGGTATATATTCTAATAAAACCCTATTATCAGGTATATATTCTAATAAAACCCTATTATCGGGTATATATTCTAATAAAACCCTATTATCAGGTATATATTCTAATAAAACCCTATTATCAGGTATATATTCTAATAAAACCCTATTATCAGGTATATATTCTAATATATTCTAATTAATGCATGTTGGGTGACTGTGTGTAGAATTCAAACACACATCTTTGATCAAGTCTATATTCCAGGTGCAATCACACCTGTGTGAAAAAGTGTGAAAACTCTATCAAAAAAAAACATGAAATATTAAATATTAATTTTTCCATTACATGATATTGTTTTTTTTACAATACCAGAGTGTTAGAATGGTTATGTAGACTGATCAAGAGTGGGAATCAGACATTGAACATCACTGTTGTCTCATCTGGGAAATTTCACTTCAAATCATACATAGAGTGGTTTTAATCATCAAAACCACATTTGATATTTGGGACTACATGGCAGGATTGTGTTTTAATCACCAAAACCACATTTGATATTTGGGACTACATGACAGGATTGTGTTACAATCTTTCTATCGTTATTGCAGTTGAAGCAAATGAAGATCAATCAGTCCCATTTGAATACAGCACCTGTAGCACCAAGGGTCCACAATGGATGTATCCATTAGCAAATAAAAATATCATTACCGCCGATTGAATGAAAGCATTATAATTTGCATCAATGCAGTTTTTCTTACCAACTATCAATACAAATATTATCATAAACAAATATTTATTTATTAAAGATTTCCTGCATACTATAATTTTTCAATTTGCTTAACAAGCAAACTCTCGGCTGAGATAGCTCTGCTGCTAGCAATACACATTTCAATTAAAGAATTGAAGATATCATCACAAAATGAACAAATATGTGTACTTGTATGTATATTATCAAAGCATTCGGCCTTGCGGTTTTCAACAAGAGGTCGAAATTATTACTTTTTACCAAAAATGACAGAAAATTCACCAAAATCGGGGAATTAAAGATATCATCATGAAATGAACAAATCTAAGAGAGGTCTACCCAAGGTACATATACACCAAGTATCAAAGCATTCAAGCTTGTAGTTTTCAAGAAGAAGTCAAAAAAGTAAAAAGGTTGACATGACAAAGGTAATAGTGTAGCTAAAATATGAGTTTAATCTTTGACCATAAAAAATTACTTTCCGAAGAGATTATTAAGATGTTACTGATTTGAATTTTTTTGGTTTTCTACAAAAAGATTTTTCTTGCTTATGAATGAAATTTAGTAAATTTTCTTATAAAATTGATTCTAATGCATTTTATCATCATCATGCTTCAGAATAAAATTCAGTTATTCATGCCTAAGACCAGGTAATATGGCCAAAAAGCAAGACTTAGCTGATTCCAATCAAATTGGTTATGCATTTCAGTGGTCATGTGACTAGGTAAACAGTTTCTGAATAAATTTGTAGTGTATGGTCATTAATTGAAAGTGACTTAACTATTTAACTTCAAAATTTGCAACTAAATTATATTTATATCTTTTTAATTATTTATTATTTTTGATTTTGATTTTTTTACTATGAACATTTAATCCAACCTTTTGAAAATATTCCTACAAATATTCGAGGCATGTATTATGTGTCAGGTAAGCTATTGTTCTTTGTCCTTATGCTAATTGTAAAGTTGTATTCACATGCAGAGTGTAATTGCAACAAATAACTGTATATCAATTGTCAACTGGAATTGTTTTAGCTATACATATATGTTGGTTTTTGGCCATAAGTTATGTAATTTCTTACATTATTTTGAGTCAAATAAAATATTCTATTCTATAACTTAATTGTAACATCACTATTGTAAATCAGACTAACTTGGCTAAAATTGTGTAGCAGTATCAATGTCTGGAGTTAATGAGAAGAAAATGTTGAAAAAGTTGGCACAAAAAGGAGTTTAAATCCACACTATCAACCACAGCAGGTAGAACCCAGCGACTTAGCGATTTTCAATGAAGGTAATTCTTGAAAAATACAGGAATTTTAATGTCAAGGGGTATGCACTGAATAATTCATGAGTAAATGACAAATTTTGTATTTATATGTAAACTAGCATAAGTTCAGCACTAGCATGTTGATTGCTGAATCTTTTAATTTTATCATTTTTTCATGGTATAAAAGTCTGATACATTCACTTAAAAAATGATATATAAACCAACAGTTTTGGTCAAAGTAAATTAAATTGTACTATTGCCTTCATACTTTTAACTTGACTCTGACCAAAACTCTTGGAATACCAGTGGACCTACACTTTCGCGTGGTGTTTCTAATACATACATGTATATTTGCTCCAATTCCTGAACCTCCCATAAAGATCCAATCCAATGCACTGGACTCAGAGTCAACTGGTAAAAAGTATGGTCTCTCATAATGTTCACGTAGGACAGATGCAACTTCCGGATGGCAGTTACTCCTGCAGTAGAAAGATAATAATAAAATAATTCAGAATTTGCTTCATCAATGATGTATATTTTAAAACAGTGTGGAATTGTTATAACATTTTCATATAGTATCATTGAAAAATGATGTGTTAACCTGTTATTTTGTGAAATGAGTCTGAAACAAGTAAATTTCAATGTAAATTCTCCCAGTCAATTATTTCAAGAATATATCAAATGATTTATGTATATAGTTCATCATATTTCATATTTAATTTATGTGTTAATGAATTTATTTCATTTTATTGAATTTGAATGTAATTATGATATTAAAATTAAAAAACCCATTATGCTCCAATACATTTATATCTATTACAAACTTGGCCACATATAAAGCTGGTATTAAAGTTTACCGTTGAATAGCTTGTCTGAATACAAGTTAGGCTGTGATAATGTTCATAGCTATATAGTGTTGAGTTCAATGGTTATATTCTCCCTTGGGTGTATTGAGCATGTACACCTGAGCTCCACAAGGTGAGGTGATTTGATGCAGATTGAAGGCAGCCAACGTGCATTAATTTATTCGGCTGTCGTTTCACCATTATACTTGCACTATAAACTATATTCAATGAAATCAAACAAAACCAGCACATGCTCTGATGTGTTTGCATGGTAAACTAGCAGCCTGTCGGCTGAGATAGCTCCGCTGTTATTAATGCACATTTCAATTAAAGAACTGAATATATCATCAGAAAATGAACAATATGTATAGTATTAAAGCAATCGAACTTGCTGTTTTCAACAAAAATTCGAAAATATAACTTTTTATCAAAAATATTCATCAAAATTAGATAATTGAAGAACAAAATCATCACGAAATGAACAAACCTGAGAGAGGACCACATGTAGTACCTACATGTAGATATGTAATATCAAAGCAATTGGACCTGCGGTTTTTAACAAGAAGTTGAAAATATCACTTTTTACCAAAAATGACAAAAATATTCATGAAAATTAGAGAATTAAAGATATCATCAGGAAATGAACAAATCTGAGAGAGGTCCACATGTAGTACCAAGATATGTACCGGTAATATCAAAGCAATTGAACTTTCGGTTTTTAACAAGAAGTCGAAAATATCACTTTTTACCAAAAATGACAAAAATATTCATCAAAATTAGAGAATTAAAGATATCATCACAAAACAAACAAATCTGAGAGAGGTCCACATGTAGTACCTATATATGTAATATCAAAGCAATTGGACTTGCGGTTTTTAACAAGAAGTCGAAAATATCACTTTTTACCAAAAATGACAAAAATATTCATCAAAATTAGAGAATTAAAGATATCATCACAAAACGAACAAATCTGAGAGAGGTCCACCCAAGGAATGACAATGCAATGACATACCAAGTATCAAAGCATTTGGGCTAGTGGTTTTCAAGAAGAAGTCGAAAATAGCATTTGTGACCAAAAATGACAAAAAAATTCGCTATAAATAAGACGATTGAACATATCCACACGAAATGAACGAATCTGAGAGAGAACCACCCAAGGTACCTTCCTAGAAAGTTTCATAGCTATACAGTTTGTGGTTTTTAAGAAGAAGTCGAAAATGTAAAGTTGACGACGGCGACGACTATAAGCAATACTATAAGCTCCACTCGACAGCGGAGCTAATAAAACACAAAGTCACATGTTGTGATGCGTTTCCATGGAAAACCAAACAAGAGTCATGCTTTTATCAGTTGAGCTGATATGAGTTATAAGATGATAAAATCTATTGGTTTAAATTTGAAATTGATTTGAGTTGTTACAGAAACGCTGATTGATGGATCCAGAGAATTTTAGCTCATCCAATCAAATCATTCAATTTAACTACAGCTCAAATACACTGTAGCTTTTCCTAACACTTATATCCATGCATGCCTGGGTTCCTAGGAACGACAATGAATGGTTGGCTTCAGCAAAAGCATGCAAATTAAACGATGATCAGCAATGTGTTGTGCAAATTAAGGGATCGATGCATGCAGTCAAGGGGTTCTAGTTATTTGTGTTACAAATATTTTTGCCAGTGGTACCTAATAAACAAGATGATTCGCTGCAATACATCCAAACCAGAGCAGCATCTCAGGTCACTGGTACCAAACAACGTCACTCAATTGCAATGACATTGAATTTTGTTTCCACTAAAACTCCACTAGTGCATAAGAGAGGAAAGACAGCATGCAATCAACTGATTTTACACAGTAACACATGATATCAAGGAAATATAACTACAATTCACAATATCATGATCGATAAACGATTCGTATTAGGAAAACGACCTGTTTTTTTGTGCATTCAGACTGTGATGAGCTCAAGTGTTTGGCGGCCTTGATGGACTAAAATGTTCTTAAAACACCGGACTGATGTAAAATCACCCTGGTAATAAATGAATAAGATTTATGGCCCCGATTCTAACAGCATTTGATAAAACAAAATGGCTGCCAGCCAGCTATTCTGGATCCAATCTGGTGTGGGGGGGGGGGGGTAACGTGCACCAAGGATCCATTTTATTAAATAGGCACAAAAAGTTTGAATGAACTGGTCACATGGTAGCATGGTGGTTGTCGTATCAGACTCATGATTGGTAGACCCAAGTTCAAATCCTGTCATGGGTGAGTCTGTCAGAGTCAATGTGAAGGTCTATCTATTCCACTGGCCGAGATTCATTCACTAACAAATGCGACTTTGGGGGAACTTTGAAACCATGCATGCATGACTGAGATTCTATTCCAGAATGGCAGAAATACTTGATTTTGATGAATTTTTAGCGCTAAATTGTTAGTCTTGAAGTGATTCATAATATGTATGATAGGAAGTGTGATGTGTGTATGAAATTTGAATGTAACCAACCCTGTGGCATATGTCTGAGATACCAGTGTGAATGCATGGTCAGACGTACAAAGGTGAAATTATAATTATTCGTTTTCAGTCTACATTCAAACTAGCCGAAGGCGAAGGGTTAGTGGAAGAAAGAGTGCATAAGCTTATGAGATATGAAAGTAATGCATAATAATATGATATATATATTATTACTCAAGGCAAATTACTGTAAACCACAACTCTCACCACTTATATTCATGGTTGAATAATTTAAACGCATATGCAAATGTAATTTTCATTCCTGTCACAAGCCCAGTGAAATTATGTTCATTAGCCAACAAAACTATAAACTTTTACCAATTTACAAAAACTCAGGAAATTTTAGCAGTTATTTACAAAATTATATCCTATAATGGTCTTCGAAGATTGACTCATTTTTAAATAAAAACCAAATCTATCATTTAGCTGTCAGCAGTACTAACTGATCGAATCTGTTTAATATAAAATGTGAAAACTAGGGAAGATTCACACCTTCCAAGACACCTTCCACAAATATGTCAAACAAATCAACACACGCCATGCATGCATTGATAGTTATTTGACTTGTCAGCTTCATGCAATTTAACAGTGATAGATTTATTTCTTTTAATTTGCAACCCCCTCTCGAATTCAACTGGATCACCCCTGATAGAATAATGTTGCAGCATGCAGACAAATGTAAATCACCATCACACTTTTACATCTGACAGGAAAGAAACCATAGTGTGTGTATGTTGTTACATGTAAAGCCATCATTCATGAAAGCTTTAACATTTTCATAACATTGTAGCATGATACTAAAATACTCAGGTGTGCTTGAAAAAATTCTATGCAATAAATGCAAAAAATATTCTTTATGATTACTGCACAATACACATGGCATATCCAATATTTATACTAATAATCAATAATTAATATCAAAATGAACAGATATTAACAATTTATCAAGCTTCAGTATAAATAAATTTTAATTTAGTATTAGATGTAGACATCGGGAAGATCTGGGTATATATTGTTCCCCATGGCCATATATTGTCATTTTTTTCCTCCCTTGTAGGTAGTTTGAAAGAGATTTACTGAGGAAGGATTACTCAGATTTAATCCCTATCTACTGTGTTATTTATCACAGGGGATTAACTAAAATCTGATGTGACAAATCCCAATGTGACTTTTTCTTTAGTGACATTAGGCAAAGGTTAATATATAATTGTATGAAATCTGGGTAAATCATGTTTGAACTCAATATGATCTTGTTGAAACCCTAAACCATTAAATTGTCACTGCGAGAAATTTTTATGATTTAAGGATATAATGGCAAATATAAAATTTGATAAAACTAACAGCCTGTTTGAGTTTTAATGTCTATATAATGAAATATTCACACAATATTTTGTGATTCATTACCCTGATTTGTGAAATTCACTAAATTTCACTCCCTTCAACATTTAGAATACCGGTATAATAAACGGCTCCTTATTTTTGTTCTCAATCAGTTTTCCTTGCAGCAAAATTATAATATTTAGTAGAGCAGCAAAGTGTGAAAAAGGTCCTTGTTTTAAGAGTTGCAACATATATCATATAACATTTCAAAGAACATTTTACCAGGAAATGTTTTACAGTGTAAATGGAAGTTTCCATGGTAACCATGGGTATTTTTGAGTGTAAATCATGTAATTTGATTTTAATTTGTATTACCATTTACCTTGCAGCCAACCTTAATATCCATGTCTGGTCTCAAACTGAAGACACGTCAAAATTATGCATGAATTGCAGTTATACTATATGTTATAGTTATGGACTTTTCCGCACAAAAAAGATGTAGAAAATTTACCATTTTGAACCCACCATATAAATAATTTAATTAAACTACCCAGTCACTTAAAGCGTGGTGGTCGTCGCGCTGTGCATGTGCGACATTTGTGTTGATTAACTTTGATTTTCCCATAATCCAATGCGCTCTTCAAATTGAAATCACAAGTATGAGGTTTGACCTGGGCACGACTTGTACTGAATACAGCCGGTGACTCCTTTGATACCTTCCAATCACCTAAAAATACATAATTAAAGCTTGGTTAATACTCATTGATCTGCGCAACGGTCAAAGTCGCTATCTTTGTTTATATGAGACCCACATATCTCGTGCATGTGTGACGCAACGACTACCGCCCTTTAACTCACAGCATGCAGAAAATTTTGCATCAGTTGAATTATACAAAAGTCACTATGACGACCTGCCTGACAAATAGTCCCAAGCATATTTTTTATTTGTACAATATTTTACCACTTTTCCTATTGGACAAAATTCTCTTGCAAATAAAATGGGTTTGCAATATTATTGCCCAACATATATGAGTAGTTTTCCTGCTACTCTATGTTCATTACCAGGTAATAAGACATCCAGAAAAAATCAATTTACAAAAACTGAGTTAGCAGGAAAACCGTGTTATCTCGTTACAACCCATTGAACATGCCTCTATTTGATTAAAAAACCAATCTTATATCTCAGTTTAATACTAGATTCATGCTCATTTAGCTTAATGATACTTAAATGCTTTTCATTTGAACTGCTGGATGTTTATTAAAGTATACTAGACTTGTATAGATATGTCCAATGACAATTGGAGCTGACAAGAACAGACTTTAATCATTGAAACATTATAATTTCAATTTAAGATGCATTTTAACTACATGAATATATATATACCATGTTTTTTGAAAATTGTTGGTGAGCTAAAAATGGCTCTTCTGAACACAGTGATTTGGGAAGGCTATCATACTGTAATCTTTTCTAACACCAGCTAAATTATTTTTTTTTGTAGTCACTGAAACCTATTATGTAACTAGCTTTAATGACAAATAACTTAGACGTGGCTTTGAGTCATGAAAAGTGTTGAATACTAGTTCAATTCTATATCACATGATCATGGTGTAGATTTACAATACATTAGTTATGTTTATTGTGAAATTTTTTAAAGAAATATAATTAATGATTATGAGGAGTAATCCAAGAATCATGTGTGCTGAGAGTATTAGAGACATGTTAAAAATTAATTAAAAATTTAAGATTTGTCTGCTATTTGAGATAAACAACGTGAAAAAAATGTTATAATACTTGTCACAACCAAGTTTCATTCAAATGTGAATTTGAGATATTAATGAAAAAGTCAGAAAATCATGGATTATTATGCAAATTAGGTAATTAATATGAACAAATTGTAACCTCAAACTTGGCAGGTTATTTACAATGCATGTCTATCTACAAAGTTTCATTGAAATTAAGATGATTAGTAACTTGAGATATCAGTGGAAAAGCCAAGAATGTATTAATCATTATGCAAATTAGGTAATTAATATGCATAAACTTCCTCTCAAAACTAATCAGGTAATCATCCCAGAACATCTGTGTACCAAATGGTTCAGTGGAACATTCATGGAACAAATACAAATTGGTGAATTATGATGCATATTAGGTAATTAATATGCACAGATTTCAACCAAAAACTAATCAAATCTGCACATTAGCCCAAAGAATCTGAAGTTTTATCAAAAGTGGTTTCTTGAGATATCAGTGGAACAGACACATACACCTCTAACCATTGTTTTGACGACACATACGCAGTGGATTAACTTGTAAGAGAGTTGCACTATGTCTGGATTAAAATATAATCTAATTAAACTTCAATAACATTGCAATTGTATATAGAATTGCATTTTAATTAAATAAAAATGAAGCAAAATAAAAATAATTTCATACATTCCATGACATAAAAATGTTTGTGAAGCTTAGGGCTAGTAAAGAGGGTAGGTATGGTACAGTTATATTAATATTCATATAAATTTGATTAAATAGTAATATAAATTATGAAAAATAGGAGGGTTGTCACTTGGTAGGTTTATCGTCACTTGGTAGATGTAAAGTTAAATGGAAGTTGTAACATCAATGATAAGATAAACGCACACATACAGACACACGAACTGCAATTCGACCATTTTGTGCTTCGCACACAGAAGTAAAATAACTATTAATAATATATTATACCAAATTATGTTGGTATGAACACCCAGGAAGAAAATGATGATTATAATAACATTATAGATGTGAAATTTTGAATGCAACATTTTTATTTATTTTTCTATAATTTCTATGTTGTTTTTGAACTAAATGGACATGACATTCCATTGACTACTAGGTCATTATCAACATTTTGAAAAATGACTTTGGCATTTTAAGATTTTATGATAAATTAGCTTCAGGATGAATGATTAGAAAAAAACAAGATTTACTATTTTGTAAAATATGACATGCTGTTGAAAAATGAGGATAATACCAAATAATTGTGGATAAGTATTAGTGCAGTGGAAGGGATTAGAGATTATCTATTAACGGAAAAGACAGTCACAACAAATGTATAAGCTTCAGTGTAACATTTCACCCATATTTCCTTCAATGAAAGGAATTTCCACACTTCCTTTCCTCAATACAACACATAAAACCTGAGATTCAGTGTAATTTGAACTGAAACGTTTTACTCATCTATCCAAGCAAACATCAAAAGAAACAGCTATAAGTATCCTAAATTGCTGTTGGTTGCCTAGCAGCCTGGTCTTCTTTATCCCACGTTGCCATGGTATGCATCATCAGGAGCCCATCTGTCTAATAAGTTGACTCATGATTGCTTTAAACGACTTCCTAAGACATATCGTGATATCCTAATAAAGACTATGACTTTCATCTCACATCAGCCTTCTCCACTTCCTATTACTCCTCAAATGCCTTCCTATCATCAGGTAACAATATACCTGGAGGAAGGATGAGAGGAGGATGAAGTGTTCCCATGTTGCTAACCAAACAAATTAAATAGTCACAGAAGAGTATAGGTATTTGTATCAATGACCCTTGAATGCCTCAAGGTTTAAATCAATAAAATGCATTTAACACAATAATTTTGAAAGGCATTCATTAGCTGGATTAAACATTCAGAGATAATAACTGAGCTTGGAGGATTCTATCTGTATGCAAAACTGGCCATTATTACCAGACGACTGGTACATTTGTATTTCAGTAATTTTATGCATATATCACAACAACAACAAATGATGTGATTATGTCATATTTTTGTAAATTATATATACATGTATAGTATAATATTTTTATGACTCATTTTAAAAAAAAATTTTTTTTCTTCTGATAAAGCAAATACAGTATAGTTCAGAAGCAAAAATACTTGGTTGTTTAATTACACCGAGAAACAAGTTTTCCACATTGAAATATAGTTATAGTCACAAATAAAGATTTTGTTAAATGTTGTAATTTTTCCAAAATTATTGTTGGCAGCCACAAATCACGGCTATGTTAGAATCTGGTTTTACAATCTACTTAAAAAAGTGTAATAGTTTTTTTTCAGCAAAATGTAGATACTATGATAATATCAGGCTGTCTCATGCGACAAGTGAACTACCACAAATTTTGATACCATGGTTTAAAAAAAAATGCGTTGCTTGTTTTTTTTAATTTTGTTAATTTAATATGACAACAGAATAAGCAAGACATAAAAAGACTTGTTTTGAAATGGTGGAATGGTAACATTTAGAATAGTGAGTATAAACTGGTTAAACTCTATTCATTGTAGCATACTGTGTACACATACTGATACCTTGATGATTCACCCCACCTTGCCCTGCTAATGTGGATATTAACTGTGAAATACTGAAGTAAGCTACAATAACAATGAGAATTACAGCAATTCCAGGCACTGATTTGACGCTGAAGTAGTGCTAGAAATAGAAAACATTCTACAATAGGTTACACAATTTGTTTTCACATTTACATAAGTTGTAACTAGAAATATATGAACATCGACTGCAAATCAGAGGAATGATTGACAGATATTCCCACAATGTTTTCTATTTTTGCTACAAAGTCAGGTACACTTAGACTTTGAGCGTGTCTGTCTTTTAGTCACTTTTAGTCAGTCATCGTGTTGATTGCGTGTCTACAAATCGGCATTTCTCCAAGTTGTTTAAACACCACAAGGAAGAAGCAAGGAGTCGAAAAACCAGTTGAAGTGAGAACAAGAGTTGTCGATTTGTATTTTCGTGGACTGTCATTTGCTGAGATTGGAGATCGAAGTGGTGTTTCAAAGAAGACAGCTTATAATATCGTCAAACGGTTTGTTACCACCAAGAGTATACTGTCAGGAAAGCGTAAGGGCGACCAATCCGCGACTAAAAACTGACAACGTTTTAGACTGTGTCGAATATTATAAAACATTGAGACCGAGCATTCACGGACGGGAAATTCGACAAAACTATACAAAGACGGTGTATGTACGGCAGCATCACTTTATGCGCCCCTCTCACTGAAATAACATGTGACGCTAATTGAAGTAGGAAACTAAGTTTAGAGCCTCGGCCATTTATTGGAGGAGAAATTCAAAACAAATGTACCGCCACTTGTATTGGCAGAGCTTCCTTCTGGTGTGCTTCAAATTGTAGACATGCTGTCTGCATTATTTGTAACCACTTCTGTAAATGTGAAAACAAAGTGTGTAACCTATTGTAGTAAGTTATCAACATCTAGCACTACTTCGACGTCAAATCAGTGCTTGGAATTGCTGTAAATTGAAAAAAAAAACTGCTAGCAAGGCTGGAAAGCAACTTTGGATCTGGCATGCATCATTGCTACAGGGACCAATAATGTAAAATAACAACTGAACTCTTTGTTCCACTGGCAAATATGTGAACTTTAAACTCAACTTTGGCAACATCCAGATTTTCTCTAAGAAATCACATGTCTTAAGGTAGAAGCCTAGTCATAATTTTTGAGAAAATTGGTAATAAATCGCATGACAATGTTCCCAGATTTTTTTAATAATTCAGAACAACGAAAGGTACTCCATCATTAACAATATATGATTTTTTCAGCCTATGTCACCAGGCTAGATTTTGAGATATTGCATAATATCTCTGCCATAGGAACCTGTGGTAAAAGTGTTATAATACATGTAGTGTAAAAATTGCGATTTTCCACTAAAATACAACCATTAATTTCTCGAAAAAAAGGCTGGTGACCCCCAACTTTTTTTAGATCAATATCCTTATATTGCCTTGGAGTACAATTTATTGCAAAATGAATAAATTCTGGGTTTTTTAATTTATGAGTAGGCTTCTACCTTAACTTAAATTCTTGGAAAACAAGCCAAACAAAAACAATTGTGTGTTAATCAATGGATTACTTTTCTGAGAACTTATTTGCAAGTTATGGTTTATTTATTTCAAGAGTGACACATACATAAATCAAAGGAAACACATATCATGTTTTATTTCTTAGGTATATCTCTAATTCTAAATTAATTAACAAAGAAAGTGTATGTACTAGCTTACAGGAATAAAATGGTAGCTTGGCTGTATTATGTCAACGTATCTATATTTGAATGTGATGCCATTTTAATCATAAAAAGTCACATTTTGGTGATTATTTCAAATATGGGTTTTTGTGACTGAATACAGCTGTAAAAGTAAACCTGGAAAAAATGTTCATAACCAACCAGCAAATAATTGTTAGAGCTTAGGATTCCTAATTACCATATACTTCCAGTGGTACACATACATCATTTAAACATGACCTTTTCAAAACACAAATCACTGTTCCTCTCAAATGAATACAGTTGATTGTAACTCAAAATTGTTCAGCTAAGAATCTCCAAGGTTTATAATTTTATAGTATTCTCATGATAATTGAAGCCACAAAGAATAAACTTCATTATAAATAAATCATGTAAGACTGCCAGCCCAAGGGAATTAACAAGTGATTTACTAGAATTAAATCCAAATCACGCAAATGAAAATCAAATGATTGTAGAATTAGTCTATCCAATATATCATTTGGAACTGAGTTACCATAATTCAATTTTCTATTTGCTAATGCTTTTTTGGAGAATGGCACAGGACATATATTAAAACTTTAATATATGATCTAATTTACTCAACTAATTTGACACTAGAGTACAATAATTAGCATTATATTCTAGAGGAAAAATGATGATCAGACCTGATTGGCTTAAACTGGTTACTTTGGTGCATACCACCTAGCAGATGTGTACATGCAATTATGGCAGACGGCTAAATGCAGCAAAAACTTCACATGATGTACAGAAGTGAGCTGAAATTGGAGAAAATAACTATTACATAAAATAAATTCCCATTTTTTTTATACACATTACGTATGATATATTGACTAAATTTCCCTATTTGATGAGACTATTACAGTACATCCACGTTTGATGATTCAAAATGATATTTCACTGCCACAGGATACAAATTTATATACCGTTTAATGTGAAACACAATACATCACTGCTTCCCCCAGCTTCAATACAAAAAGCGCTTTTTGCTTTCATCCTTCCATTCGATACACTGTTGAATTTCATAGAAGCTTGACAAGCTTTCTGACGTATTTTACTCAATAAATATTGCATTTGCACCATGCTGCTAGAGGAAGAGTCAACTGTTGCTAGGCAACAATGCTTTTCATCCAGATTGTTCTTTTTCTATAATTCGTCCCAAGAGACTTATTCATATGGGAGTACAACTGTATGTGTTAATGAGATCGACAATCACATCTGAAACATGGTAATTCATACAGTTGAAAAGAAAAAAAAATATTTAATTTATTTAGTATAACTAAAATAAAAAATATGTACATAGAAGGTAACAAATTTTTAATTATAAAAGGCAGGGGTAAGATTTCATCGATTATAATTAAAAATCAGGAACACAAATTGTTATTGCATATGCACCATGCACATTAATCTTTTCTGGACGACTCAGATGTATATTTTTCAAACTGACCTAATCATAATGCAAATGTTTGTGAGTAAATTTTATTTTAAACCAAACCATAGACCCTAGAATACTAGGATCTATACAATAGATGATGTTGAATATTAAAATTATTAATTGTGATTAACATTTTTTAATGAAATAAGCACATTTTGAACAGGACAATTTAATTGCAATTGATTAATTGATGTGTTAACAACACATTAGATGTACACAAACATTACAGACATCATACAGTGCCCTGGAAGAAAACATCATCAGGGTTTTCCATAATATTTTCATCAAAAAGCTCACATACTCAATATTTACACACAGTACACAAAAACATAGTGATAATTTTTAAGGACAAGTTAAGGCTAATTAGCCGGCAACCACCTGCTTTTAACACATTCAACATAAACAGATTTCACTCCATATTTTATGGGCAGCACACATTGCTATGAATGGATATGTTGTTTTTTCAGAAGAGAAATGTTTACTCTATATATTTGACAGTATTAACTGATGTTTTCCTGTTAACACCCACAGGAAACCAAATGGATGCTGAATTTAACAACACACTTTGATTTACATATCGGTAATTGCCAGTGTATTACTGTTCATCAAATTAAAGTAGAATGAATGAATGAAATCAATAGATTGCTTCCTGAATTCGTTCACATGTTTCCTGAATTTACCATCTAGTACTATGTTATTAAAATAACCGTAACACATATAAAGTCAACTTCTCTTTAAATTTCATATTGACATTATGAATTTAATATTTCATTAACCACTTGAACTGTGGTGTGTTTTTCACCAATTTGTTCATATTTTTTAATACTGAGTCAAAACTTGGATCAAATGAGTAAACTCATGCCAGTCACCTAACAGCTTAAATTTCTACAAATCTGTTACGGTAACTTTCGATTAAAAATTTCCAGTTTTTACAAAATAGCTACAAATAATAATAAAATATAGACCATAAGTTTGTGGATTCAGACCACCAACTACGAACACGCATATCATTATAGATTTTAGATGGGCACTTTTCATTTTCTGGCTATATTCCTGATACCATATATATTTATGATAATGGCCTATCATATAAACTCCATTTGTAAAGACACACCGCACAAGAAAATAAAGGTATAAACTATGTTTAATAAAAAATAAAACTAGAAACCAACAAGTGCATTGAACAAGGTCAAAAATAGCTAAGCTACTTAGGCCAAAGTTACAGCAAGCTCAGTGTACATGCATTTAAAAATACATCTGTGAAAAACACAGATCCCACTTATTAGTACATGTGATTATCATTTGTATATTACAAGTGTTTCGATGGGCAAAATAAGTCATATCTTGATGATTCAGTATTGGAAATGTACTTTTGGTTCAGTAAATAGAAGACATTTCTATTTATACATCTATTGGAGCTAAGTAACACAAAAGTCACGTGAAATTCAGGGACCATACATGAGCATCCATTTTCAGAAATCTAATTTAATATGGGCAGGACTATTATCGAAAAAACATCTGGACACGAAAACAAGAAGAAAAATTTACTGGAAATTCAACAGTAAAAAAACAGTACCTATAACAGTCTAGAAATATCATCACCACCCTAAGAATTCTAATGCTCCAATATAATCAGGCATGACACATCTACCATGCGTTACAGAGAATTGTTTTATATTTGCTTTGATATGAATTCCATTATATAATGGCTAGAGCCTTTGAACACAAAAAAATCATAAACGATGTGTGATCTGGATGCATTTATTTTTATCAAGTATTTCATCTAAAATTTTTGCTTTTTTTTCACAATTAGTCCAGAGTTTTACAGCGTTATCAGGAAAGCCATTTAATTTATAACATGTTCAACAAACGTTTTATTCAAATTCAATTGAGACAACTGGATTGGCTATAATAATTTGCATGGTTTTCCACTATGTGCTGCAAAGCCAATCAGACTTTGGTCTATACGCCTATACAGGAGTATGTATTCATCTGTGGTGACGTCTAGGTAATCCTTGTGATTGGTCAACAGCAATTTTCAAATTTATGAATGTTTTTCATGTTTATAAACTGTAAAATTAAAACTTTAAAACAAGCTTTTCTGAAATCACTGTATTTATTTCAGTTTTAATATCATTTGTTTGATTTTTTTTTAGTCCAAATGAAATGTAACATTGATAGCGTGCCCACCCCTCAAAAAAACAAGTGTGAACTTAAAACCTTTTGGAAGTCACATGCTTCATTCACTGCTCTAGTGAGAGAGAACATGATATGTATTTTTTACAGTATGAATAATTCTATATCCCACTCAACCAATCACGATCTTTTTGAAGTACAGTAATATTAAGAATTTTAACTAATCATATTATTTTAATTATTTTGTCGTTGATGCCAGCAAATTTTTATATTGACCACAATTTGGAAATTTAATTAGCCTGAAGAGAATCCCCCAAATCTCAGCAACAAATAGATTTTGTAATAAATTTAAAAATGATACTGTGGAAGATGGAGCACATTTTAGTCCAAGCAAGAAAATAACTTTTTGATTATTGTAAATTGCTATCAAATTATGATACAAGATCATCAACGTTTATATTCCCAGACCCATTCACCAACCAACCGCTGGGCGTTTAACAAATGGGGAACTAGGGTGTTAATAGTTAAGTTCTTTTAATCCAAATCCAAGTTATGTAATGTTATATTCAATTACCCCGGTACTTCTATCATTAATTTTTTTCCAGATATATAGATATAGGGCATAGTATTAGTAAATTACAATTACTTACCAGCCAACATACCACGTTCTTTCATTCTCTTTAAACGCTGCTCTGTCCTCAGTCATGTTGAAAACCTCTGCAAGGGTTCTGAATTCGGTGTTATAAGGGAAGAACTGACACTCTTCTTCTACATTCAGCAACGCTCCGTCGATGCCCTCGTAGAGCTGTTTGAAGAAACTGAAATTGAAAGCCTGCATTGCAGTCCAGTTAGCCGTGGCACCGGTCACTAATACCGGCACACCACTATACGCGTGGCGTTCGAGGAATTCTTCCCGTGAGAGATTCTCGACTACAGGTACGCTGTCAAACCCTCGGCATATATCGCAGTTCTCAACGGGTCGTGTGATCTCCATCACCATAAAATTTGTGTCGACGAGACATGGCATTGCTCTGACGTCGTCTACGAGTAACGTAAAGCTGAAGTCCGCGGTGTAAAGCATGAGCAGAAACGCCAGCATCACTGGAAATATCAAGGAAAATACATAGACCAGAGTATTTTTTTTAGCAGGAACCTTGGAAAACAGCCAATATAATAAGAACGACCAGACTCTGTCTACCACTGGCGCCAACCCGGAACTGGCAGAGTTAGCATTACTCTCTCCATCCTCAAATTTATTTTCCGCACGGACCTCCGCGGCCGAATTCCAAGACTTTAAAAAGATTTGCCTTACACGCTCTTTTTCTAATCCATCTTTTTCAGCTTGTCCACGAAGCTTGACGAGCTTCTTGATCAGCTCGTCGCGTCTACTGCCATTTGACGATGTTCCATTCCGGAATTTGTTCGGCATTTCTGTGAGTCCCTGTTGAGCACCACTGGCAGTCAGAAGACATTCAGACGATAACAGTTTCCGGGTTTCGGGTGCCAAACTTTGCCGTTGTTTTTATAATATTTACTGGAACCACGTGACTCGCATCTCGCTTATTATTGGCCCGTAGTGCTGGCGGATAAGTGACGTATTCCAGTTTCAGATTAAATGTAAGAACGGATTTATTTTAATTGAGGCAATTTTCCTTTTGTTTACGGGCAATTTACCACGTGTTTGAATCGGTTGTTCGTGACATGGTGATGTTTAAATGATCGCCGTTATGAAAAATAACATGCTCGACTCGCGGAAGTAAGTGGGAGTGTGCGCGTAGTAATCATTGCCATGGTTACAAGCTCACCTTCGTCGCACCCAGACGAGTCATATTTTCCCTACCGTAATGAAATATTGTTATGTGTTATTGCTGCAATACGACGTCTCTCTGTGACGCAATAGAGCAACACAAATTCCATTTATAATCTGAATTGTGTTTTTGCTAAGTCGATCATCGGCGTCGCAAATTCGACGACTATAATCTGATTTATACGTGGGTATATCACCCATGTACCCCGCGATTAACCCATATTGTGTGTCATTTCGATCATAATTAAAATCGAATTATAAATTCAAAATACAGATATTAAAATTAAAATTTTCATATATATATATTTATTTTTCATATTTTAAATTTAAATTGTCATATTTTAATGTAGTATGGTTTAAAATATGGCCCAAGTGATACACCATACATCTTCATTTTTTGTTTTATTTTGTAATTTTTTCATCTTTTCTCTGTGTCATGGTACATATAAAATGAAAATTTTAAATCAAATACTGTTGTTGATTCTGTTAAAATTAATATTATTGGTACATATTTTCCGAAAAAGACACTGTTTGTGACTAAATGAGTAGGTGAAAATTTAGTGTATTTTCTACTTCATTCGGTTATGCACAGCTTGAAAGCGGCGCTGACCATCTCGGAAACAAATATACTCATCGGAAACAGTTGATAACGCTACGTGGACGGGAGTCAGTCTATAATGACAGACTGGAGTTTTTTTCTGATTTGTTTTAAACCTCAAGGCGAAACATATAAGACCGGGGGAGGCGAGTCATTAGCACACCATTGAACGAATATTCCCACCGCCTAGAGGATCTAACAATTGACAAGGGGTTCTTCTTCCTTATAAATTTGAATATAACAAATTAGAACTAGACTATTGTTTGGTTAATAGGGTCCACGTCCTTGTCCGTCATTATGTTTACGGGGGAATGCCATTTTGTAAACGATATAGTACAGAAGTTGTGTTGTTATTAACTTGCAATTATAAAACATTGTCTCTTATCAATTCTCATGTGACATGTACTGTGTTTATCAAAATTCCCGGATTGGATGTATAAAATGTCAGTGCATGAACTACCCCAAATAGTCAACATTTCAAAATGAGTAATTTACTGAATTCCTCTAAATTTCAGTATCAACAAAATTCGACTACCGTCACGACTGGGACAATATCTCGAGACAGCCAGCGGCACCCAGGAATTGGCAGTCGGGTTTTGTAGACGATGTGGAGCAAGCTGATCCACGAATTGTACATATATATTACTAGTATTTACAAATCCAAAAAAGTGTCTAATTGTTTTCCTCCGTTCAAACTCAGACTTGTATTACTAGTTTGAGGTTCAAACGCATAGTCGAAGAAGGCATAGCGGATTATTGTTACCATGATCCACTGATGCGAACCACCCATTTACGGAATCTCAGCGAAACATGGTTGGCGGAATATCGTAATTCTCAGTGGCGGGCCAGGGGCCATGCCCTCCAAACGCGTGACGATTCATATGATCTGGATTACGCAAAGCTTCTCTGCTTTTTACGCTCCGTATATCTTAAGCGTAGCTTGGACCCCCCAATACATTTTGCTGGATCCGCCACTGGTAATTCTTGCGTCGTTCTATATGTCTACAGACTGACAGACTGAGTTATCTAAAGAAGCAACACGATATCTAAACATTGTTTCGTAAATCTTTCCGGGGTTTTACAGAACCGTCAGGGCAGTTCGATAACTGCCAGAAATATTTCTAATCACAACCGTACGAGGGCGTTTGACCCATAGCCGTCTTTCCCTGTGTGTGTTCGCTCAGCGTAATGTATTTGAATAAAAAAAACCCACATAATAATTAGACTAATAACAATTATTGATATCGTAATATGTCATAAAATAACAGACTTATAAAATAAAAATGGCTGAACTCGTCATGAGCGGATTTAGAGGGGGGCACGACCCCCCCCCCCCCATTTTTAACAACCAACAGGGCTTCGCGCCATCGGCGCTTGCGAACTTGGCCTTCGGCCAACTTATCCCCCTCCCTTATTCCAGAATCCTAGATCCGCCCTGCTTGTTTCCATATATAACTCACACATTCCAACAGGCCAATTACAAAAAGAAAAACCGGATTCGAGGAGTGGTGATTTCGCGTCTGACCAAGATTTACCAGGAAAAATGAACGGGGAATTATCGTATAGTAAAACAATAAAATTGCACGACTGGGCCGTTCTGTAACTCATATGTAGCCCCAGTGGGCTATATAATCCACAAAATAACACAATAATCAGGAGAAAATAAACATTCATCAATGCAATCCAACGTTTTTTTCTAAAAAACAGACTGAGGAACGACGAAAAACGGTGTTAGTGTGTCCTCGCTGTAGTACTCTGTCGCGGCGGCAGTTCGATGTGCGACTGAACCAATGCCCACATTCGCAACACGGTCGTACGAGGGCGGTGTTTTTATAGCTTCATAACAAAATCTCAACTTGTTCCTTCTAAATTAAAAACAAATATGAAATGGTGGTGTGATTTCAGTTTTTTGTGTGGAAAAAGTTGACCTGTAAGTTGACCAGATGACGCTGCTGTTGCGATAACACATACACAAATACCTGACAAGTAGGGACCCGGAAATTGACGGTTTGCTTTCGGCTGCAATGACGGTACATGACGAGTACCCGAAATACTAGTACATGTATATAGTTCACAGGTAGACTCGGCTGCGCATAACAACAAGTACCGAGGGAAGCAGTGTAACAAACAGTAAAGAGACTGAAATGGAGTCTATATACTTCAGTATACGATTCAGTCAAAAATGATTTGATGTTTTGAACAACTAAACATTCAATTTTGTAAAACCATACTAGGAGTTCACACAAACTCAATGAAGCAGCATTGCGACAAGAGCTTTACTTGGAAGCTACCAAATTCAATGAATTATCATTGATGTTTGCAGACATATGACTAGGTACCATGACAGACTTGTAACTGATGAATGTAATGTTTTTGTGCATTTTTCCTACATCAAGGAAAGCAAAACTATAGGCAACATGGACATTTTTTTCACGTAAACTACAAGAAATTACAGAAACCAATGAGAGCCACCATGATGTTGAAAGTTTTGAAAATAAATTAAAGCAAAAATTTATAAAAGATTTATGATCACCAACTTCACATAAAAAAAGAAATTAATAAACTACGTACATATAACAATTTCAAATCTAAGTACTCTTTGAAACCATACTTGGAATATGTAAATGATGTCAAACACAGAGTTGCCATCACTAAATTTAGAATTTCTGCACATAAACTACCAATAGAGAATGTAAGATATTTACAAATACCACCAGAGGAAAGTGTATACATGCTATTCGACGATATAGCTGAGATGCATGCTTTCTTAGATTGCAAGAACCCGGAGATGGAAACTGCTTGTTGCCAATTTTTCAGAACAATCTCAATGCACAATAAATAATTTGAGAGTTTGCCTAAGCAGATCATGTTTAAGAAACTGTTGAGATAGTTTCATTGTCAACAGTCTATATTGGAGTCTATATTATTTAGAGTCAAATATTCTATTCTACGTGTTACTTAACTATCAGCTTTGCCAGCCAAGGTTCGAATTCGTCCGTGGGCAGAGCAGAGTGTGAGCTATATACATATACATGTATATAGCTCGCGAAACCGTGGATTTCAAGTTGGAAGATAATTCACTGCAAACATACACGTGACCTACCAGTACCCACCTATAAAAGTCAAAGAATCGTCAGGATTTCTGGCTGGCTAAGTTAGGTGGATACTTCGAATCTATTTGCTGCTAACAAATGAGTTCCGCCGGTTCGCGCCCGCGGTTTGTGCCACCGATGCAATCCGGCCTTTTGCAATTGTATTCTACGCCCCCATGAGACCCAGCCCCGTTTTACGCTATGTTTTGTATATTCTCTGTCCAGGAGAAGTATCGAAGAGTTGACCACTCACATCGAAATATGATAATGGGTTCTTCGCTGTGCGTTACGGTGAACCATCGAACGCGATGCGAAGTTTCCAAATCATGTCACCTGGGGGCGCTGCTATCACTGCCCAGTGCGAAAAGCTTTTCTACGAGAAACTATTTCTTGATATCTCCACAGTCCCTCAACAGTGGAGGGACTGTGATATCTCAAAACTTTGACCGGTTTTAAAGGTAGGAGGATTTGAATGTGGGTCTATCAATCATGAGTTTGATGCAACAACCCCTATGCACAGGGGCGGATCCAGCAAAATGTATTGGGGGGGGGGGGGGGGGTTCTATAGGTCGAATACACGGGACCGTGCGATTCGGACGATGCTATGCGTAATCCAGATGCATTTTCATGCGTTTGGAGAGGGCCATGGCCCCCTTGGATCCGCCACTGCCTATGCAACCAGTGACCGGTATACATTATACAGAAACATGTCTGATTAAATTGCCATTACGTACTGGTACTCTTGACAAATAGTTACTTTTTTTTTATTTATATACGATAAACATTTGTGCAATAGTTTGTCCCGTTTCTGAATTGAACACAAAGTACTTTGACACTTTTGAGACACAATGAAATGAGAATTATTTATATATTTTTGCACAATACTTTTGATTCTGTTGATATAAAATTTGTGACTTTTCACTCCCTAGCACAAGATTACTATCATCTGTTTAAACATGTAATGACCAATTTTCTACAGGTTTGATATGATTGAATGTGCATTTTTTTCATGTTGGCCAACCGATGGCAAATTTAGAAGAATTTACTTCCGAACATAACATTTCAGACATGCCTAGAACTTTCATTGCATCCATATGCACCAAATCAAAGATCTCTGCTGGCACAATTAGGTTTTTTTTAAATGCATTACAATTGGGCATTTCGAAAATGCAAGAAACCAAATATCACATGTGTAATCTTGTTTTCAAAATTATTGTAGATCTGTATGTTAACCACGGAACTGTGCATAGCTTTGCAGACTGGTTTGGTAATTAACCTTTTTGGAAATATTTTTGACTCCCGTGTGCGAAGCACAAAAGGGAGTCTTTGCAGTTACCCTGTCTGTATGTCACTTTTTTTGTTCCACCGTTATCTCAAGAACCACTATTCAAATTTTGGTGAAACTTGGTACATAGATGCTCTGGGATAATGCGCAGAGTTGATTAGGTTTTGGTAAAAATCTATGAATATTAATTACCTAATTTGCATGATAATTAGCTGATTTTTAGCTGTTATTCCACTGATATCTGAAGAACCACTCATTGGATTTTGATGAACTTGGCACATGGATGTCTGAACTAGTGCGCAGATTTGATTAGTTTTGGGTAAATTACCTAATTTACATAATGATTAATAAATTTTCAGCTTTTCCACTGATATTTCAAGTACTAATCATAACATTTCAATAAAACGTGGTACATAGATGTCATATGACACTGCACAGACCTGGTAGTTTTTAGGGTAATATCAGTGCATATTAATTACCTAATTTGAATAATTAATTAATTTTCAGCTTTTGATATTTCGAGTAGTAATGATCACGTTTCAATGAAACTTGGGACAGTTACTTGAGAACTGTGCAAAGACCTAATTAGTTTTTTTGTGTAAATATTTGTGCATATTAATCACCTTATTAGCATAATTAGTTAATTTTCAGCCTTTCACCTGATATCTCAAGTACTAATCATCACATTTCAATGAGACTTGCAACATAGATGTTCTAGGACTATGCTGAGACCTGATTAATTTTGGGATAAATAATTGTGCCTATTAATTACCTAATTTGCATAATTAGTTAATTTTTTGCTGTTCTATGGCTGTTGCACTGATGTTTAAAAACCACTCATTGGATTTCAATGAAACTTTTAAAGAGTACCCATCACATTTCAATGAACCTAGGACTATACACCATTTAGTTTTTGGTAAATATTTATGCTTCTTAATCACCTAATTAACATAATTAATACTGATATCTCAAGTATTGATCATCACATTTGAATAAAACTTGGTACATACATGCTCTAGGACAATAGACAGCCTGATTAATTTTGGGTTAAAATCTGTTCATATTAATTCTCTAATTAGAATAATAATTAATATTTTTTTGGTTCTAATCACATTTCAGTGAAACTTGGTACATTGTGCAGACCTTATTAGTTTTACACTTAAATCTGTTCATATTAGTTACCTTATTTGCATAATTAGTTTTCTGCGTTTCCATCAATATCTCTAGTACAAGTAATTTTGAATTAATTTTTAATGTGTTCCCAATACTATCAGCACACAGGAGTTCTTTCTAAGCTTTCTTTGATTATAACATGTTAAGGCTTTAGTATTCATCAGCCCCAAACTAACCATAACAATGTAGTGAAAAATCAAGGCATTATCAGTATAATCCATACAGTTTGGATAATTTAAAATTTACACATAGCACTATATACAAACATCTATTTTACAGCACATTTTTGTGTGCGAGCAATGTTACAAAGTACGCTATTATTTCCTGTCATTAACAAAGTTAATTTTCTGCAGAGGGTTTTACCAGCTACTAAATACCCACAAATCTGTAAATCTGTTCTGGTCTGCAAGTATCCATAATCTTCAGATTGACTATCAATCAATCGCATTTAATAGCTGATTGCGTTCGTTAGGTATCACTACTAACAGGCTACAATAAAGATGACTGACAACTTTGTTCCTCACAGAAAATCAGTTTTATTCTGCATTATAAGTGTAATATTTAATTTTTGAAACCTCGACTTGCACGACGACCACGAGCCTTCTCAAATTTACGGCCTTTAGCTCGTACAAATGGTTTAGTGTGGCTGTTTGGTACACCAGGAGCTTTTCCAAAGTGCCTGTATGCTTTACGGGATTTTCGTGGACCTGAAAATCAAAAAAAAAATAGTCAATCAGTAGTTAGTGACATATTTGAATATATTACATGCCTATCACTGAATAGACTTCAGTCTTCTCAATGATCTAAAAAATAGTTGGTAGCCATATTGAAACATTTACAAATTACAATCTTTTGATAATCAAGTGATTATAATTTGCAGTCATGGAAATATATATTGACATTTTATGAAATGGTCTGTTTAAAGTCCGATTTATACGCGACCATGAAATACAATGCGTTCGATTTACAAAAGAGCAAGTACAAATCTTGTGTGCCTAGAGTATTTGAGAGCATTCAAAATGAATTCAAATTTAAGTTTGGCGTTTCAAACAAGAAGATGGGCGACTATTATTGAGATGCACAACTTGCGATCAGTATTATTGAAGTTAATATTACTTAAAATAAACTTGATTGTACATCTGTGGTTTTCAGTCTAATTTAACACATGTTTTGAGATATTAGAAATGGGGCTAATAATTAGATAGTTAATATACATTTAAACTCATCGTGCGAATTACACAAATGAATTATTGTGCAAATCAAGCAATTATTGTGCATAGAATCAACCCATAGGTCTGTATTGTTCAAGAGTACATATGTCCCAAGTTTCATTATAATGTAATAAATAATCCCGGAAAAATTTCTGGAAAGCTGAAAAGTCAATTATTATGCAAATTAGATAATTTTTATGGATGTATATATACGAAACAAATTAGATCGTAGCATTGTCCTTATGTACTTGAAATATTGATGGAAAAACTGAAAACTGACTATTAGACAAATCAGGTAATTATTATGAACAAATATTAATGTGACTGGAATATTACAGACCATTTGTGCACCAAGTTTCATTGAAATGTGATTAGAACCAAATTAATTAATCACCAATTATGC
The DNA here is from genome assembly GCF_978046115.1 of Saccoglossus kowalevskii. Taxonomy (NCBI): domain Eukaryota; kingdom Metazoa; phylum Hemichordata; class Enteropneusta; family Harrimaniidae; genus Saccoglossus; species Saccoglossus kowalevskii. The sequence goes on along the minus strand of NC_140648.1, from coordinate 8,086,356 downwards.
ATTGTTATGCAAATTAGGTAATTCATGTGCACAATTTTTTTCGTAATGCAATTATGTACCAAGTTTCATTGAAATTAAATTAGTACTCAAGATATCAGTGGAAAAGCCAAAAATTGACTGATCATTATGCAAATTATGTGATTAATATGCATGGTTTTTACCCAAAACTAATCAAATCTGTGCATTAGTCCAGAGCATCTATTACCAAGTTTAATCAAAATCCAATGATTGGTTCTATAAATATCAATGGAACAGTTAGATAATTATCATGCAAATTAGGCAATTAATATGCATGGTTTCAACCGAACCATCATCAAATCTGCAAATTAGCCCAGAGCATCAAAAAACAACAGTTCTTGAGGTACAAGTGAAACAGACAAATTATGAGTGCTGCTTATGTTTCATGCAGATCGTAGAATTTAAGAAAATGGCAAAATACAGAAATATGCTATGATCTTGGAAGATTCCCTTTAAAAACAAGTCATTGTCAATGACACGTCCCCGTTCCGTTCATATTTGAGTGACGTATACATTCAAAGCAGATCATGACCGAAATGCACCTGCATATGTACAACACATTGTGCTAAATCTGAACAAAATCCATCCATGCATGACTGAGATCCGGTTCTGGAATTGTGAAAATACGTGATTTTGATGCATTTTCGGCCTTAAAATGGCTATCATTCCACTATTGTTAAGCAGATCATGAAACAAATGCACATATCTATTTGTGACATGATGTACCATGTGTGTGTGAAGTTTGAACTTGATCAATCCAGACATGTCTTGGATACGGATCCAGAACTGAATTCTTTAACAAAATGGCCGCCAGTCAGCCATTTCGAACTTGATCCGAAAAAAAAAAAAGACGTGCATCAAGGTCCTATTATGTTTAATGTATGTACCAAATTTGAATGAAATCCGTCCATGCATAACTGAGATCCGGGTCCGGAATGGTGAAAATGTGCGATTTCAATGCATTTTCGGCCTTAAAGCGGCCGCTATTCAGCTATCATTAATCAGATCATGAAACAAATGCATGTGCATATGTCCCATATAATGTGTGATGTATGAGTGAAGTTTGAACTTAATCGGTCCATGCATGTTCGAGATACAGGTGATCACGGACGGACGCACACAGGGCAAAACATAAGTCCCCGTTTTCGGACTGCGTCCGAACGGGGACTAAAAATACAGACAAATTGACAGAAGTATGTGGGAAAAAACCTAAAATATGTATTCATTACAAACACTGATGACACACTAATCTGACATTTTTTACCACTATTTGAATTCAGAAGATAAACGCCCTGAGTACTCTAAAATTGTTACAGTGGTGGTGGTGGTGGTGGTGGTGGCTACAACAACAACCCAAATCCGGATAGGCAGAAATGCACACAAGTTTTTAGCAATGACCATTCAGCCATATTGAACCAGAATCAAAAAAAAACTTACCTTGAAGGAGCACTGTGTTTTGTCCTCTAGGAGATCGCAGAGCTAACTGATCAAAAGTGATGATTTCACCCCCAGATTTGAGAACACGAGAACGAGCACCCTCTGTCACATGCAGTGCACATATCTATACAGAATAAAAAGCAAGAGAATGAAAGAAAACCTGGAAAACTAAAACTGCTAATTTATTTGCATGACAATTTTTCTTGCGGTTTAATTAGATATTCATCATGTAGTCTAAAACCAATGTAATCAATTCAATGTTAACCACATTTTACAGCACTGAAATAAACTGATGAGGTTTGTTTTGACTTGGCCTCTTTGATTCCAACAGCTAGCACCCATTGACAGGGCTGCTGGGTATACCGGTACACAATTTTTTCGCTCTCGATTTTAAATATGGTTCTACACGATGTCGTTCATATTTAAATCACAAATGACTAGCCCTGTTCATTGATATTTTTTAATCATGTTGCAGATGGTGCTCCGTCGATAGTTTAATTTGTAGGGGGGAATGTTTTTCAAAATCAGATTTTGAGTGAAATAATTAAATGGTAAATTTTTGAATGCAACAAGTGTTGTAAACTTTAATTCAATGAATCATTTGATCATAAGCATACAACTCAATTTCAAATTTCAGCACTCCATCAAATATATTGAAACTTTTAATACGCTAAATTACAATGGTTAAATGCAAAGTCGTAACAAAAACACCACTAAGAATCTTCTAGGTATATTGCAATGCTCCAAGGAAAATTGATATGAAGTAAGTATTTTCATGAAAAGTTTATTTTCATGCTCGCTGTAAAACAAACATTCTTGGACTAATCAATTAAACATATGAACTAAATTGATCATAGTTATGGAATTTGAATTAATTTACTCTAAACAACAATAAAGAACAATGATCATCAATCTACTTACTTTGAGTTTAGGAATCTGAAATATCCTCAGATCATCTGTGACTGTTCCTACAATAACAGCAGTTTTGTTATCACGTCCTGGTTTTTTCATTTGACGAGTCTGTGAATGAGTTCCAATCGACATATTAAGAACTTATCATTAACAATATATGAATATAAATCCAAAAGTTTTCATCTTCTTGAGAATTCAGTATTCATATTATTAAAAATATATATAAATTTAAATACCTGGCGCAAAGTAAATTAACCACTGTTGCACACTATATTCACACTGCTTTTAACAAACAAAATTTATAAACTTGACTTTTTTATTTCAATTTATGTACAAGTTTTTTCATAAAATGTTATTTTTACACACTAATAGAAACTTTTTTCTAAGATGCAACAAGCTATTATTATTACCACTTTAGAATATGGGATTACAGAAGTGCACCACAAACTAAAACTTGCATTTATTGTATCACTAAAATCAGCCTGCCTGTCGTAGGCAATACTAGCAAGCTGAACTTGTTTGATTTTGACTGCTTTGTTTTAATTTGCTCCCAAGAAGAACATAAATGTGAACACAAATTTGTTTCATACACCTAGCTGGCAATCTGTTCAGCTAATTGACTGATAATATAGCTGTATGGCAAGCAATGATCATTTCAGAGAGCCAGATCTATTTATTTGGATGCAACATATCAGCCAATGGTATTGCTAGTTATGCGTTAACAAAACAATTCTTCGACTTAACATTCAATTGTTTTAGGATCTGTGATTAATACAGCTCACATTACCAAACATTAAATTTACCAACAATGTGAAAAAGGGTTTTCCAACACCAAGCATCCCATATTTAATAGTACATCATATCCCCCTCCAAATGTCACTTACCACTCTAGCAATAGACATGGGTTGGCGGTTTGCTCGGCTCATGAACAAACGCTTCAAGACGATCATATTATACTTGGCACCAGTTCGGCGAGCCAAAAACCTGTACAGCTGTCAACATAATATAGCAAAACATTAATTTGATTTGAAAAAACAAGTTCCATATTGATGCTCAGACAAGAGTCAAAATATACATTTGTACAATATTGCAGGGCAAGTCAAAGATAAAGACTCGTTAACAATGGTAATGAATACATCTACCCCTCCCACCAATATACTGTAAAATACTTTATTTTTTAGCTGGAATTAATTTTCGCCGAAACAACTTTTTTTTTTTTTTTGTGTGGAATACATTTTCACTGATTTTTGACGAGTTGAATGTAAAATATAGGAAAAAAGGTATATTCGCTGGATTATATTTTCACTGAATCATTCCTTCAGCGAAAATTAATTCCAAGCGAAATTAAAGTATTTTACAGTAACTAGGGTTGTCCTGGACCTGTGGTTGAAATTCGGGAGCTATTTAATTTTGTTGTTGTTTTGAGTTGCTTCAGAGTTTTAAATTAACCAACTTTACAGGAAAAAAACGAGTTCTATTGTTACTTTACATGTTCACGTTAATTTAAATTGTCGAATTTTACTTATCAATAATTAATGTGTTTACAAATATTCCAGTTGGTCGCTAGACTATTGCCTTCCACACATGGGATACGATACTACGGATGCGTAGTCTCTGGGTCTAAAATCCAATAAACTGTCACGTCCAACTCAAAATCATAACATTACACCCAACGTGCATAGCATGCATTTTGATTTATCTTAAGCTCTTAACTTAAAGTCGCACGTCACAACCATACAACAGTGTGCGTGTTACTGTCAGTGTTTATACCTTGACGAGCAGTCTGAGATAGACATCCTTGCTTCTCGGTTTCTTTCTGTGAACCTTTCTCAGGTTCCGATGGTTGAGGTCTATACCCTAAAATAAAACATTGGATGGAGACTTTAATCTATAAGGAACGGTATTACATTCAATTGCGAAGAAAATATAGTTAACAGAAGCAGATGTAAACGGATTTAGAAGGAGAGGTTACATTTCAATAAACTCACCATCTTGTTCGTCGACGGAAGAGATCGAATACTATTGCATGCTGGGTGATATGACCTTGCATGACCTACAATATTTTGCGCTAAATCCGTTTTACTGGGAACATATTTTTTACTTGACAATTAGTAAAATAGCGAGGCTTATATAATTCCACAGAGTTGTAATACATATCAATTATTAAGTTCTAAATTTACAGTTTGAGCTGCAGACTTTAAAGCAGCCATACTGATAATTTCAACCGACCTACAGAGTTTTAAAAATGGCTACTGTTGTCGAAAGCGTGCTCCTGGCAGCAGCGGAAGAAGAGAAAAAATATAAAAGTATTGAAGTTAAAAAAGCCATTCCTCTAGAGATTGATCCTGGAAATCTTCTCGCTTTCGACACAACTCCTTTGGAAGTAAGATCTTTCAGGTGAGAAAGAACAAATTCATTTCTAATTGACTGTTGTGTCCGTCTGTGAGATCAGCTGATTGACTACGGGTACGTCTTGTACACTGTTTACAGCAAATCTCAGAAGTATTGGGAAGCATGTTAGCAAACTTGTTCACTAATTCGCTTTTGGTTTTGACAAAATATCTTTGCATACTTTTCTGTTTCGTAAAATCTCATAAACTTATTTATAAAACCTCATTAACTTATTTAAAATACCGTTTTTTATAGATAATACCACAGTCCCTCTATGATAGAGGGACTGTGATATAAATACCTATCATTTTATGGTGACAGAATTGGAGGTCATTGGATTTAGTCAAAACCAAAGTGGTTGACAAATTAGTGAGCAAGTCAGCTTACTTGCTGTCCCAATACTTGAAATAGTTGGGAAACACTATTCTAAGGTGTGAATCGCCCGAATTCCCTGTACAGTGTGTGTTGCGCTTGTGGGTAGACAGTGGTGACATCATAGCATTTACTTCGAGCTCATTTGGAGCACTTCTGTTCAGTGTTACGTCTAAAAATATTGCGTATTTTAAGCAAAGTCGGTAAATTTTATTTAAAGCATGGATGTACGTAATATATACATGGTCAGGCCTTGTCGGGGCTCAACCCTGTCGGAGTTCAACCCCAAGGGTTTAGTGTAGCTGAACTTGCCTCGAGTCGAATGCGTAAACATGGGCAGTTTTGCTGGCTCAAGCCATAGGGCTCTGATAAAATGCTGTCGTGTGAACATAGCAAATGTGTTACAGGGAACATAATTTGTGTGTAGTTGTGAGAAAAATCTGGATGCATCAAGTCATTTAAATGGTACACCTACATTAATTGTTACTTTTCATTATTAGCTGATCAAGTTTGTATTGATTACAAAAGTTGTATTTATTACATTTTTTTCTCAGACAAAATAAAAAGACCTTTCTTGATTCCCTTGCCAGAGACAATACTCAACTACTCATCAATGACATATGGAAGGTAACAACATGAATATTTGCATTAAAAACTTTGATTACAATTGTTATTCATACATTGTAGGTAGATAAAGATATGTGTATTTATCACATACCCACAACACATTCAATTCATACAATGTTTAGTGTGAAATATCACTGCTCTAGAAAACAATACAATATTTACACTACATGTAATTGTTTTATGCTCAAACAGTATGGGGAGAAAAATAAATCATGTGATACAAAAATTTCAGACTGAATAACAACAATTATCTGCATCATACACTGAGAAAATAATCTATCATGTGATTACCATCTTTTCTTGCCCTTAACTTTGATGTAAATTAATATCAATATTGAATAATTAGGAGATCACTCTCAATATGTAAAACTAATTGATGGTTTACATTAGGATAAATGCTTTCTAATTTGTCTAAGAGAAGAAAAGGTATATGATTTACAATTTACAGGTAGTGTGACAATCTGATTTCACTGCCTTGTCCAGGCTTCACAAGTCTACCTCACAAGTCATCTTGATGTGGTCTTGGACTGCAGTAACCAGTCCAAATGAAACTCAAATAGATATTCAAACAAATGAATGTTGCTAAGGATTTTATTCCTGCTGGTTACTTGGTTGTTTGCCATTAGGTATCGTAATGTCACTCACTTTGGCTTTATTGGTACTGCAAATGACTACAACACCAAACTTCATTATCAGTCTTGATAACCCAGGGATTTTTCTAGAAAAAAACTGCAAGAGGGAACACTGCAATTCAGCGGCACCACCAAGTGGAAGAGATATTGTTCTCCCTACCAGGGTGTGGAGTTTTTGATAATTCTGAGTTAAAATGAAACATTTTATGGCTCCTTTGGGGCCAAAATTACTATCAGACAGGTCAGAGTTGAAGGCTGGCCACATTTGATCTCTGGTCAATCAGAATTTTATGGTTGCCAGAGGATCTGCTCCTCTAGTTAAGGGGGCGCATGGCCATGGCATGAGGGCGCTGCGCCCCTGTTCCCTTGTTTAAAAAAATCCCTGTAACCCATGTTTAGTAATTGTTGGCGTTCCTACTCCATCACAATTATTTGGGTAGATTCTTTGTGTCCTGGGTATTAGCTGAGAATTTGAAAATATCTGTTAAAAATACGCTAAAACGATGATTTGAGCATTTTATTTGACAAAATTAGAAAGAAACAAGAAAAATAATAAAATGTTGCCTGTCAACAAACGTCAAGTTGACACGCTATGTTGACACAATCTGAAAAATGTTTTGAGGCAATGTTCTTATTGATTGTAGCCGTAAATAAAACAGCAGTTTTGGAGAATCCTTTCACTCAAGTTGTGTTTTACATTTATGTGTGCTGCTTTTACTAGAAATACATTTCCAATACAATATAGAAACACCTCTGCACTTTACCAAAGCACATGCGTTCCTTTCCTTGATATTTTAATTATTTTTCACCACCAGTTACCTGTTGAAAGAGTAGAGGATGTCATAGTTGCAAAAGTGAGTATACATTAGAATGCAATAAAAACAGTCAAACCAGTAGACAGTGGTATTTAGTGTATTGATTTACTTTCCAATTATTTCATTTTCCATTTCTTTATTCATTATTGAACTTCAACTTCGGGGCCCTCATTTTTTGCCTTGGTGTAATATTAATTACTGTGTTCTCATTAGAAAAAATTATGTTGGCATAATTTGTGCCTGGTAATACAAAATATATGGATCTCATAATCTTGTGTTCACATCAGTATCTATTAGAACAGTCGTAAATATTTTGGCAACTAGATAATGCTCACAATGGCACTGACTCAGCACTTGAATTTTTGGCCATTTTTTTGTTGCTTTTATGTACTTTTTCAATTTAGCGATAGTAGTTGAAATTTTTTTTTTTGCAGTTACCCCCACCAACATATCGAGTGCCTAGAGAAAAATCGGTAAGTACACTTCTGGTCATTGGTGGTCATTGGTGGTCATTCATTCATTGTTAACTTTTCTTAAAGAGGACTTCTTGAAAACTGCTTTTCAGATTGGTTTCCTGCGTGGTGTGTGAAAGGGCTTTGTGTTCAACTCAATAAATCTGCAGTTTTCTGTTTGTATTCAATACTTTGTTAACAATTAGCACTCATTAAAGAAAGTTGCCCCTTGCATATATGTGTGTGTCATATATGGCACTGTGGAATTCATTATTGATAAGTTTGTCTATTTAATGTTTTCAACTATAACTGTTTTAGATACCAAGAGCAAGACCTCCAACAAAATGGCAGGAATATGCCAGACTAAAAGGAATTCAAAACAGGAAAAAAAGCAGAAAGGTGTGGGATGATGAACAAAAGGTAAGAATGATCTTCCACTACATACCAAGTTTGGCTGATGTTGATTGGGTTGAAGAATTTATTCATACATTGTACTTGTTTTAGTGACTTTTGGTCATTTTCATACAAAAATAAAGTGTGCATGGATAGTTGTACCGAAAAATCTGTAAAAGTCAATTCAGCCCATTTGAATCACAACTTCAAGACGAGACAGTTGCATGTTCAAATAAAGATGTTTTTTTTTGTAAATTTGATTGCAAAATTCTGAAAAGATAACTCAATATAATATTCACTATGGGTTAACAAAAAAAATCAATTATGAATAAAATTGTTTCACAGAAATGGATACCAAGCTGGGGATATCAAAGTAAAAATGATCTGAAGAAAGACTGGCTTTTGGAAGTACCTACAAATATTGGTGAGTGTAATAATACTGATTGCATACATTATAGTTTATCACTTTGGCATTGACTGCTAAAGAACTGACTGCCGACCTACTTCCAAATATGTGATCACTTGTACATAGAATGCGTTGTCACAGAAAGTGATGTGAGTTCAATGCCAGTTTTCTCAAAATTGTGTATCTGACACTCAAACAGAGAATTTATGAGAATTTTGTTTAAATACTTCCATTTCAAACACAACAAGAACAACTCAAAACCAAAATGCTAGCAATGTTAATTTTGCAAAGGAAACAAAGTTGAAAATGTAAGAAGAAGTACAACAACTGTGGTTGGCATTATTCTCTGTAAAATAAAAAGAAATCAGTATGAATTTCATGTAAACTATTCAAGTTATCCACCTACAGATTGTGTGCAAGCATTGAAGTGATATGTGATGACAAATATTTCTGTCTAGTGCATCCAGTGAATAGGGGTCTCAATAATATCAGTGTCTCTTTGGTAATCACTTTCATGTAGATCTTTGAAAATTGTTGTCATATACGGAACTTAAAGGGGAACTAAATAGGGCCTATTTTGGTGTTTGTATTTATCAAGTTATGTATATTGATTATAAATTTGAAAAAAAAAATTAAAAAAATGATTATCTTCAGAGTTATGATGATTTACATATGAGAAACCATAAACCTGCGAAGGACTTCCGTTTGCGCCATCTTGCCATAAAAAAAACGCCCTCATGTGGTATAAACAGGTAAGGTAACAAAGCATGATGACGAAATAGTATCTGATTAAATATAAGCAACTTAGGGAGCCATAGCTGGCTGGACTGGTGAATTGACTTCTAGTCTAGGTTGTTTCGACTTTTACGTTAATGTTATTTACAAGCATATCAACATACAAACATTATGGATGTGCGATTGATCGAGACAGGCATTTTGTTTTGTTTTTTGTCTGTCTAATAAATGCTGTTTCCAGTACTGCACTGTGCGGCGTGCAAATTATTCAAAGTATGGATGCTGGAGTATGCAATCTTGAGTTCGTAAGGTGGTGGAAACATTTTCGTCCATGTATTCACGGGGCTGCACTGGCAAATCATGGGACAAGTGTCACAGGAACACCAAGCAGATTGTTCACAGACTTCCGTGTAATTTGAAATAAAACTTTCATCCGAACAAGGGGCATCGTCGACGATATACTCTCATCACTCACACTGGACTGATCTGAATCTTCACAGTATACCGTACTTCCCTGATCATAAGCTTGGGGGCATGAACACGTAAAGGAAAAGTAAGGGATGAGCTTGTACTCGAGGACCAACTCAGAAAAAATGATTTTGTTTTGGGGTTAAACACTGTAACCATCTTGCAAACAACGAAAAATTATCCAAAAAAAAATATTCGTTCACCACGCCGGGCTCGGGAAAATAATACTTATTTTTGAAAAAAAATGCGTCATTGATTTGAACGATACTTACAATGAAGAAACAAACATGTTCATAAAAAACACACACATTTTATTACAATACGATTTACATACCGTCTGAATTTACGGTGAAATAATGGGTAGGGTCTGTGAGGAAACAGTGGACGAAGGCATTTATCATTATCTTCGTTTTGGTATGTTTTCGATCGTACGCAAACTCTCAACGCAAAACAAGTTTCCACCATGAGGTTTTTCAGCACGATTTGACCTGGAACCACTTCCTTTGACATAACAGGTCATGTCTTTCATTAACCAATCAAAATGATGTGTCGTAATGATGAAATTTTCCGATTATTGACAATGATTTTTTAGCGCAATGCGGGAGTGAATTACCGCAATTTTAAAATGCGATCTGTAGCACTGATTGCAACGAAAAAAAGATGATTTTTCCCCCTAAAAACTGGCGATTTGCAATTTCCGAGATATAAACGACGGTTAATAGTAACCGTGGGTAAACTGAGTGTGGAGGAAAAATTTAAACGCCTTTCTCGGTCGCCAACATGTCTCATCGTTCACCCTAGACCTTTCATGATAGTCTCAAAGCAAACCATGCCCAATAACCAGGTACACACCTTGACGATCACATTTTTGGCTTTTCGTAAGCTACTACTCAAAGAAATATGGATTACTCCAGAATTGCAACATCGATGTTTATCCTGAGTAAATGACAGAATAGAAACGATGCGAATCACGTTGTGTACGTTCGCCATGTACTCTGAACTTGAAATTAATGCGAGTTTTCTCATAAAACTAAAAGCATGAACCAAACTAACATGCCAATCACGATTATTATGAAATGAAACACACCTTTTACACGCATATTTTAAAGAATATCGTCGACGCCCAGTAAAAACACTCTGGGCTTATAATCGTGAATGCCCTCAACTCGATAAATACCAAGTAAAAACATAGGGATGGGCTTCATACTCGGGAGGGGCTTACGATCGGGGAAGTACGGTACTTTAACGCAATTGGGCTTTCACTCTCAGAATACTGTGTTTCAAACGCATAAGGCTCTAACCCAAGTTTTAAAAAGCACATTGTGCATATAAAAGTTGAGTTTATACTAATAGTACACAATGCTTGGCAGCATGAACGGCTATGTACAATGGCGTATACGAATGCGATCAGATACTAAAACGTCATAGCTTTGAAAAGTACCCGGATGTTGAATATGTTCGTTCGTTAATTATTCCCCTCCATGAATGGCCTCCATGGCAAGCACTTCAAATGCCTATCCAAGCTACAGTTATAATTAAAACAAAATTAAACCACTGCAATATTATTTCGAATACAGTTTAGAATATACACAACTATAAATTAAGGCCGCATTTAGGTTCGCTTTAATTTACTCCGAGTGTCCACACACTTCATTTTTTGCATTTTAAACTTTTTTGAAGGATTTTTGTTTTGTTTGGGAATGACATTCAACTTCGTCTAATAATGTATTGAGTAAAATTGTAATTGAAACAAACCATGAAAAGATGTTACCAGACCACTGGGTTTTTTTTTATTTTTTACCAGCCTAACTAGAAAGTTACTTGTCACAGGTATGGGTAGTCAGTAATTTCAAACACTGTCAATATGCAATAAGACCTTAATCTGAAAATTGTTCTTGCAAATGATTAAAAATTGTAATTCAAATTTGTTGTACGCCAATTAATTAGTCCCCGTTCGGACGTAGTTTGAAAACGGGGACTTATGGTTTGCCCTGTGTGCGTCCGTCCGTCCGTGCGCCCGTCCGTCCGTGATCACCTGTATCTCGGACATGCATGGACCGATAAAGTTCAAACTTCACTCATACATCACACATTATATGGGACATATGCACATGCATTTTTTTCATGATCCGATTAACGATAGCCGAATAGCGGCCATTTTAAGGCTGAAAATGCATCAAAATCGCACATTTTCACCATTCCGGACCCGGATCTCAGTTATGCATGGACGGATTTTGTTCAAACTTGGTACATACATTAAACATAATAGGACCTTGATGCACGTCATTTTTTTGGGGGGATCGGGTTTGAAATGGCCGACTGGCGGCCATTTTGTTTTAAAGAATTCAGTTCTTGATCCGTATCTGAGACATGCATGGATTGATCAAGTTTAAACTTCACACACACAAGGTATATCATGTCACAAATATGTATGTGCATTTGTTTCATGATCTCATTAACAATAGCCAAACGACGGCCGTTTTAAGGCCGAAAATGCATTGAAATCGCACATTTTCACCATTCCGGACCTGGATCTCAGTTATGCATGGACGGATTTTGTTCAAATTTGGTACATACATTAAACAAAATAGGACCTTGATGCACCTCATTTTTTTTTCCCGGATCAAGTTCGAAATGGCCGACTGGTGGCCATTTTGTTTTTAAAAAATCAGTTCTTGATCCATATCTGAGACATGCCTGGATTGATCGAGTTCAAACTTCACACACACATGGTACATCATGTCACAAATAGATATGTGTATTTGTTTCATGATCCGCTTAACAATAGCTGAATGATGGCCATTTTAAGGCCGAAAATGCATCAAAATCACGTATTTTCACAATTCCGGAACCGAATCTCAGTCATGCATGGATGGATTTTGTTCAGATTTAGTACAATCTGTTGTACATATGCAGGTGCATTTCGGATCAGACCACGGAAAGTGGTCTGCAATTTCGGTCATGATCTGCTTTGAATGTATATGTCACTCAAATATGAACGGAACGGGGACGTGTCATTGACAATGACTTGTTTTATTAGTATTAGTTAAACTGTGCCAATATACTTGTCAAATTAATAAATTCTCTATGATGTAAATACAAAGAATCTAAATTGAGAGCCAATGGTTTATATAAGAGGCAAGACTAACACCACTGCTGTCTGCTCTTTGTAGATCCATACCAAGACATGTTTGCAAAGAAAAAACAAGAGAAAAAAGAAAGAGTATCAAAGAATGAACTACAAAGGCTACGAAATATAGCAAGAGCACAGAAAACAAAAGGTCAGTGATAAGAATGGATGGCAAGCTATATGAGGGGAATGGAGGTGTGGTCAAAATATAGCCAAAGAACAGACATTAAAATGTCAGTGATCAGTATGGATGGCAAGCTATATGAAGGGAATGGAGGTGTGGTCAAAATATAGCCAAAGAACAGACATTAAAATGTCAGTGATAAGTATGGATGGCAAGCTATATGAGGGGAATGGTGGTGTGGTCAAAATATAGCCAAAGAACAGACATTAAAATGTCAGTGATAAGTATGGATGGCAAGCTATATGAGGGGAATGGTGGTGTGGTCAAAATATAGCCAGGGAACAGACATTAAAATGTCAGTGATCAGTATGGATGGCAAGCTATATGAGGGGAATGGAGGTGTGGTCAAAATATAGCCAAAGAACAGACATTAAAATGTCAGTGATCAGTATGGATGGCAAGCTATATGAAGGGAATGGAGGTGTGGTCAAAATATAGCCAAAGAACAGACATTAAAATGTCAGTGATAAGTATGGATGGCAAGCTATATGAGGGGAATGGTGGTGTGGTCAAAATATAGCCAAAGAACAGACATTAAAATGTCAGTGATAAGTATGGATGGCAAGCTATATGAGGGGAATGGTGGTGTGGTCAAAATATAGCCAGGGAACAGACATTAAAATGTCAGTGATCAGTATGGATGGCAAGCTATATGAGGGGAATGGAGGTGTGGTCAAAATATAGCCAAAGAACAGACATTAAAATGTCAGTGATAAGTATGGATGGCAAGCTATATGAGGGGAATGGTGGTGTGGTCAAAATATAGCCAAAGAACAGACATTAAAATGTCAGTGATAAGTATGGATGGCAAGCTATATGAGGGGAATGGAGGTGTGGTCAAAATATAGCCAGGGAACAGACATTAAAATGTCAGTGATAAGTATGGATGGCAAGCTATATGAGGGGAATGGAGGTGTGGTCAAAATATAGCCAAAGAACAGACATTAAAATGTCAGTGATAAGTATGGATGGCAAGCTATATGAGGGGAATGGAGGTGTGGTCAAAATATAGCCAAAGAACAGACATTAAAATGTCAGTGATAAGTATGGATGGCAAGCTATATGAGGGGAATGGTGGTGTGGTCAAAATATAGCCAAAGAACAGACATTAAAATGTCAGTGATAAGTATGGATGGCAAGCTATATGAAGGGAATGGAGGTGTGGTCAAAATATAGCCAAAGAACAGACATTAAAATGTCAGTGATAAGTATGGATGGCAAGCTATATGAAGGGAATGGAGGTGTGGTCAAAATATAGCCAAAGAACAAACATTAAAATGTCAGTGATAAGTATGGATGGCAAGCTATATGAGGGGAATGGAGGTGTGGTCAAAATATAGCCAGGGAACAGACATTAAAATGTCAGTGATAAGTATGGATGGCAAGCTATATGAGGGGAATGGAGGTGTGGTCAAAATATAGCCAAAGAACAGACATTAAAATGTCAGTGATCAGTATGGATGGCAAGCTATATGAGGGGAATGGTGGTGTGGTCAAAATATAGCCAAAGAACAGACATTAAAATGTCAGTGATAAGTATGGATGGCAAGCTATATGAGGGGAATGGAGGTGTGGTCAAAATATAGCCAAAGAACAGACATTAAAATGTCAGTGATAAGTATGGATGGCAAGCTATATGAGGGGAATGGAGGTGTGGTCAAAATATAGCCAAAGAACAGACATTAAAATGTCAGTGATAAGTATGGATGGCAAGCTATATGAAGGGAATGGTGGTGTGGTCAAAATATAGCCAAAGAACAGACATTAAAATGTCAGTGATAAGTATGGATGGCAAGCTATATGAAGGGAATGGAGGTGTGGTCAAAATATAGCCAAAGAACAGACATTAAAATGTCAGTGATAAGTATGGATGGCAAGCTATATGAAGGGAATGGAGGTGTGGTCAAAATATAGCCAAAGAACAGACATTAAAATGTCAGTGATAAGTATGGATGGCAAGCTATATGAGGGGAATGGAGGTGTGGTCAAAATATAGCCAGGGAACAGACATTAAAATGTCAGTGATAAGTATGGATGGCAAGCTATATGAGGGGAATGGAGGTGTGGTCAAAATATAGCCAAAGAACAGACATTAAAATGTCAGTGATCAGTATGGATGGCAAGCTATATGAGGGGAATGGTGGTGTGGTCAAAATATAGCCAGGGAACAGACATTAAAATGTCAGTGATAAGTATGGATGGCAAGCTATATGAGGGGAATGGAGGTGTGGTCAAAATATAGCCAGGGAACAGACATTAAAATGTCAGTGATAAGTATGGATGGCAAGCTATATGAGGGGAATGGAGGTGTGGTCAAAATATAGCCAAAGAACAGACATTAAAATGTCAGTGATCAGTATGGATGGCAAGCTATATGAGGGGAATGGAGGTGTGGTCAAAATATAGCCAAAGAACAGACATTAAAATGTCAGTGATCAATATGGATGGCAAGTTACCAATATGCACATGCAGTACATGTTTGATTTGACATAGTATTTACCATGCCGTTTATTCAATGTTATTACTTGCAATATTACAAGAAGATAAACTGAGTATTATATTGAATTTGATTACAGTTCCTGGGGTAGGACTAACTCCAACTGAAAATCCTACTAGAATTCAACTCAACAAAGCAGCTCACATTGCAAAACATTCAACAGCATCAATTGGAAAATTTGAAAGCAAGCTGGTGGGTATAACAGTACAGTTTTAATTTTCATAGCATAAATAAATTGTTTCATCAATCACATAGTTTCAAATTTCTCATTCACAGCCAAAGGAAAAAGAACCTAAAAATCTCGGCAACAAAAGAAAGGTAAGGCCTGCATCTTTTCTTTCACCACCAAGCCAACTAGTATAATATGACAGTATAATTTTTTTGCAACCAACCATTAAATTGGTTTCAGTCATATTTGAGCCAACAACAAAGTGTAATTGTGAATCAGAACTGTACACATTTGAATTGATGTGAATCCCTATGGGCCTTTCCTATAGAGATATAAATGAGCTTGAAAGCTGGGCGATATCAAATGAAGTTACACCTCAACAACTGTAAAATTGATAATGGGAATCTGTCCTATAGTTGCACTTTAACATCACAGAATGGCACAATATGGCACTTGATCTAATCTCACTTGAGAAAGATCTTGGGATTTGTAATGATCAAAAATTGCAGTTAAGATTGCTGAATGCCACCATTTTGAAGCTGAAAATGCATCAAATTCACACATTTTCACTATCCCGGACCCAGATACGAACCATTTGGTTTAAATTTGGTGAATAAATTGAACTCAATGGGACCTTGATACATATCATTTTATTTTGCCTGATAGTTCAAAATGGCCGAATGGTGGCTATTTAAAAAAAAATGCAGTCCCAATTCCATGTACAGATATAAAATTATGTATGTGTTCATTTTCAGTTTGAGTCAAATGTTGGCAACATGAAAGCAGAGAAAGCAAGGGAGATGAACATATTTGATCAGATCATCAGAAAGAAGCCAAAAATAGATCTCAATAAGGTGGGCGTTAGCAGTTACAATTCTGTGATTGGTCAATCCACAGTCACATGAGGAATGTGCTATTTTATGACGTTATAGCAATTCAAGAAAAAAAAAGTTTTTTCAAAATGTTCCCAAAGTGACGCTGTACCCGATAGTGGAAACATTTTAAAATTGCTTGGAAAACAGTGCACAGACTAGTGTACATTTTCATGGATCATGCCATGCTCCTTCCACCAACTTATTTTGATATTCAATTTTTATGTTTTCAGGCTGCCAATCAACTAATCCATTCTGAGGAGACTGAGGCTAGTGACAGAAAGAAACAAGGAGGAAAAAAGAAAAAACATAAAGGAGGCAATAAAGCATTACCTAAATTAGTAAAAAAAGTTAAAAAGATTAAGATCAAAGGAAAGAAAGGTCGCAGACACTGAGTGAAATTGGTTTAATTTAAATGTAAAATAAATTCTAATAAAGTTGAACTAGCTTCAATACTGATGATGACGAGTTATTGCATTATTTTGTGGTTTGATTAAACTATTACCGTAAAAACTCTGAAACTTCACTTTAAAAATTCAACCACCTATAATTATGCTGTTCTTTAAATTTTTGTCCACCTCAGATTTGTCTTCTTGGACTAATGGTTTGACTCCAATTTTGACTTTACTTTAATGAAAACAGAAACCGTTGAACTAACTGGACAGAAGACGAGTTTACCTACCTTGTCATTAACCAATCAAAATACCACATGTTACGGTACTACTGACATATTCAGAGATTGTAAAGAATGCATCCTGGAATAAACTTTGTTATTGACAATGAAGTATGACCTGTTAGCATTGATCTCACTGATTTTAAACAGGTGATTAGCACTTTTAGAAAGCAAAACAAGTACTCAATGGAGTTTTAATAGCTTTCATGATAACAAATGAAATACATTTTACCAAGTCTTCTGCTAACGGTATTCGTAATGTTTTTTCAGGTCATGAATATTGCAAATGAATGTGTTTTGATGGAAATTTCAATATAATTTTGTAATTTAAAAATCTGACAATTTAAAAGTGCTTGACATTTTGGTATTTACGGTACATATATCACATGAAGTGTTGGATAATACCAGATACCCAAGCTTGAATAATACATAGTAGTTGGTCTTTTTAGTCCGAAAACAGCGACTTATGGATGGGCCTCTGTGGTGGAATCTTGGACATGCCTGAGCCCATCACATTCAAATTCACACATACATCTTGGGATACAAATGGCGACTGTTGTCCCGCCATGCATGCATGAGATATGGGTCTCGTATAAACAAAGATGGTAACTTTGATTGTTGTGCAGATCAACGAGTACAAACTGAGACATTGCCATGCTTTAATTTGAATGGTTACCGACAGTAATTAGTGCAAATCACACCCAGGTCAAAAACCCTACTTGTGATTTCCATTAGAAGAATGCATTGGATTGTGGGAAGTTCAGCGTATATTAACACAAATGTTGCATATGTGCGATGGTCAAGGCCCTTTAAGAATTTCTGCCTTTCCAGAAGCAGATCTTTGTTATGTATGAATGGATTTTGTTCAAACTTGGTACATACATTGGATGTTATTGGACCTTTTCAGGTCAGATTCAAAATGTTCAGCTTGTGACCATTTTGTTTTAATAAATGTGGTTTCGGAGCTGTATCTCCTACATACCTTGACCGATCATGTTCAAACTTACATGTACATTATACATCAATAATTTCTTTCCAGGTCAGCTGCAAAAGCTGTTCTTGAGCCACATCTGACGGACTGATCGCAATCTTATTTCACAAATACATCAGACATGTTATTTGTTTCATGTTCTGATCCAAAGTGGCTGACTCATATCTGTTTTGTTTAACAGGGAATCATTCACTTCAAGACTTGTCTTTTTTTATTCTCCAAATAATAATTCAGCAATCAATTAGTGAAATATCTGCACTTTATTTATACATGGTAATAATTGCAGTACTGTTTTTAGAGAAAACTAGAAGAAATTTGCTACTATGTTTTGTAATGTGGACTGGATACAGCATCATAACTAGAAGTTCAGCGAGTGGTTACTCTTTTCTCACACTACTGAGTTTAGGACTTTGTGAGAACTTTTATGAATGAAAGATGTGAATAAAATTCTGTATGTTATTCATGGTTTTCACAGTGAATGACCCATCCATTTCAATCAACAAGCACAGGTGCACCAATACACATGGTGGAATTAATTTCTCTGTAAGGTGTTCTGAATATCTCTTATCTCAACCATATTTGTTGATTGTCATGTTCTTGGATTAAACTTGGAATGGTGCTCTTTCATTCTGTGGCCAAAATGTACACTTTTCTGGTCTTACTACATGGGCCATCTGGTAACTTTCCCGTCAGCTCTACATTTGTAGCAGAGTTTAAAATGCGTGCTTTCTATTTTCCTAAAGATGAATCACAGCTACAGAACTTGTATTGATGTTGGAAACTACACAATTTATTCATTTACCTATATGTATTTGAAAAATAAATATGAATGCAGACTTGTACCTTGACAGAAATAGTTCTAAAAGTAAAGCTATGTCTTAAATGTATTCTTTAAATAAATAAATCATAAACCCTGCTGGGAGCCTTTAACCCTGCCATCATTTTTCACATCAAACAGTTGATGCAACACTTTGCACATCTTTCTTTGTAAATTTCAAACCAAGTAAACATAATTTTCCATGCATATCAAAAACGTTTTACAAATACAAAGACAGTTTGGCTATCAAAGGTTAAAGATTCCCATTAGTACACAAACATCCAAATCAAGAAAACCAACTGAAATAGTTGACTATTATTGCACTTGCAGTATATACACTTTGTTAACATAAATTCAGTTATAAACTATTTCACACACACACAAATACTTCTTCACATATCTGGTGATTCTGTTGAGAGTATTGGAGACATATTAAACATTAATTAGCCTTCCAAACAAGATGCTTAACAACTAATATTTATCTGCTATTTGAGATGTACAACATGAAAACAATGTGATCTATCTTGAAGTTTATAATACTTACAGAAAATACATTTGATTTAACATCTGTGGTTTCAGTCTAATTTATTTCAGAGCACTTCTATCACAAGTTCAATTTAAACCAGATTTTTTGAGATGTACCAGAAATTGGCTAATGATAATAAAATAATCAATATGCATGTTTTCCATTATTAAATTAATCACATCCTTCTGTGGATTATCCCAGCAATTTTCAATGAAATACACATTGTTCAAATTCGGCAATTAATATACTCAGATTTCAATCCAAAACTAATGCATTGTTCCCAGACACTTGTATGCCAAATTTTAATGAAACAAATTATTATGCATAAATTTCAACCTCGAACTAATTAGATCTGTGTGTTGTTTCAGGGCACATATGTACCAGGATTCATTATAATATGATGATTATATCTTAAATAACTGATGAAAAGCCGAAAAGTAAATTATTATGCAAATTAGGCAATTAAGATGATAAGTATATTGAAAAATTACTAATTATTATGCAAATCAGGTAATGAATATACACAATGTAAAACTAATAACTTAAGGTATACTCAATGTATCAAGTTTCATTGAAATGTGATTGGAACTTGAGATATTGATGAAAAAGTCAAACAATTATGACTAATTATGCAAATCTAATATTTTTCAATCTGCACATTAGCCGGGAACATATATGCATCAAGTTTCATCAAAAAACCAACATACCGGGTATGCTTATTGAGATATCAGTGGAACAGGCAGACACACTAACTGCAAAGACTCTCATTGTGTGCTTCGCACATAGGAGACAAAAAGTAAAATTCATTTGATGTCTTCCATTATTGTTTTGTCAATGACAAACTAAAAAATGATTAAAAATTTGATACATAAATGCTGTAGTTGGTAACTGTAACATTAAAAGGGAAGTCAAGGCAAGTAACATAATGCTCCCAGATGAAATCAACAGTCAGTGGATATGATGTCATACTTTACCCATAATCCTTTGCTGAAGAATCAAGATGATGGACTACATGAACTGATAAAAAGTGATATAAATAAACTATAAATTGCATTTTCTTAAATTTTTAGTATGTTGTTAGCCTTGACTTTTCCTTTAAAACTAAAAAAAAAAAATGATTGACAAGTGATACCTACTACAACAATATATTCAAATGAATCACAGCAACTGTATAGACAGACTACAACACTCCATTGTATACTTTGTTCTCATGAACATCTTCTCCAGCCTGTAGTCATACTTTATTGAGAGATAATTGTCATAGTATTTGCAGTGAAGTGAACCCCTTTCTATCACATACTACACGCTAGTGTCAACCAACAACCAAAGATGCAACACAAATTTCCAAACATGGTGATTCTTTGAACACATACATAGCACCTTTTTACAAACACAGCTAAATAGTGTGATCAGATATCTTGTACTATGTAATACATCGTGTACAGATAGCAACTGTATTGACAACCATTAGGATAGATATGAAACAATTAAATCCCAAATCAAAACATATTACAATGTATTCTTATTGCAGCCTCTTGAAATGTTGTGAATATTCATATTTGTAGGTTCACTGTCGTTCTTTCCTACAAAAAAATAAATAAGTATCTTAAACAAGCAGCCTATCGGCTGAGATAGCTCCGCTGTTAGCAATGCACATTTCAATTAAAAAAATGAAGACATCATTAGAAAATGAACAATATGAATAGTATCAAAGCAATCGGACTTACAGTTTTTAACAAGAAGTCGAAAATATCACTTTTTACCAAAAATGACAAAAATATTCACCAAAATTAGAGAATTGAAGATATCATCACGAAATGAACAAATCTGAGAGAGGTCCACATGTAGTACCTATATATGTAGTATCAAAGCAATTGGACTTGCGGTTTTTAACAAGAAGTCGAAAATATCACTTTTTACCAAAAATGACAAAAATATTCACCAGAATTAGAGAATTAAAGATATCATTACAAAATGAACAAATATGAGAGAAGTCCACATGTAGTACCTATATATGTAATATCAAAGCAATTGCACTTGCGGTTTTTAACAAGAAGTCGAAAATATCACTTTTTACCTAAAATGACAAAAATATTCACCAAAATTAGAAAATTGAAGATATCAACATGAAATGAACAAACCTAAAAGAGGTCTACCCAAGGTACATATACACCAAGTATCAAAGCATTCAGGCTTGTAGTTTTCAAGAAGAAGTCGAAAAAGTATAACATTGACACGGACGCCGCCGACGGACGACGACGACGAACAATCACTCATATGATAAGCTCCGCTCGACAAAGTCGACAGCGGAGCTAAAAACTTAACTAATTTGCAGTTGTGAACATTTATAATTTGTCGTTGCTAAGTTGTTATATTTTTTCTTCGGTTATAGATGTTTATGAAAAATGTAGATCCAATCAATAATTCAAATTGAAGTAACATTTGAGTACACAACAACAATAGTTTATTCAGTGCTTTTACAAGCTACAGACCAGAATAGAAAAAATGATATCACAGTACATACATTGTTGAATACAACAGAGTATGACCTGAGCATACAGTGCATGTATATGGTAAAACCTGAAACGCTTGTATATATTGCAGAGAATTACGCAGTGTTAACTTACTTCTAGCTCTGGAAAGAGTTCTAACAAAGCAATGTCCAACAAAACATATGACAGCTGTTTGTTTAATTTGGGATATTGCAGCAGATCTAGTATGACTTTAGATCCGGAATCAAACTGGTCTTCTCCTATTGCCAGAGAAAAGATTTCTGAAAAGTCAAAAACAAAATTATAAATGATACACTCCTGAAGTTTAACATAGAAATTATCACAAGCATTCATCTTCACATGTATTCGATACATGATTTACAATGATGTAGGAACATTCAGGGTAGGTATTTTGCAGTGCAGTGTTTGTGGGAAGATTGCTACACAGCCAACACATATTTAAATAGTGGAAATCACTAGAGTTTGCAGGTTATTGATGTATACAATTGTATTGAACATTAACTTGAGACTCATGTGCCATATCTGCTTTATTTGTGTGCATATGGCACCAGGCAGAAATATTTGGGCTGTAAATAAATACCAAAATCTAGTGGCGCATATGTAAGAGACATTTTGGCTCTCTACGCAGATGATGTTAAAGCCAGTTTACAGAAACTTACTTGGTATAAATTTCTTCAGTTCTACAAATGTTTGTTCAAGCCTCTCTTTTTTTTCTTCATCAGTTCTTGGTGGATCATTATCAAAGAAAATAGCATCTAGAAAGGCAAGATGGAAAGACTGAAATTTTGCCCAGTAAACATGGACTGCAAAAGTCATCTTGTTTATTATGAGTGCTAATATCAATAAAAATTTTCAAAAATTGTGATTTAATTAAAAATTATTTCCCAACAAGATTATATTTGTCCACTTTCTATGGGAGTTATTTCAATAATAATGAATCTCCCACAATCAGAACTAAACAAATTTAGTTAAATCTGGGGGCTTTTTTAAAATTAATTTACTTGCGAACCAAGGTGTACATTAATGTGAAGCTATGATGTCATAAAAACATTAAATCTGATTATCATCTACTCAACACAATAATGATGGTAAAGCCAAACTAATAAGCACATGGCATGAAAAGTGTAAACCGTGTTGAATACCATATCACATATTACTTACCTCGTAAGATATGGATGATAAATTCCAATTTTTCTTCTTCTAATACTAGATCTAGTTTATAACCCATGTAGCTGGAATATATGATAGGATGCAACGAAAAATAACTTAAGATGTAAGAGAGGTAACTGTTTATGTTTTGGTGAATTTCACAAACGAATGTTCAGTCCTCAATGAGTTTTCATAAAGTAGCTTTGATTCTATGCAAGGTACCAGAAAATCTCCGTCCCTGAATATTAATTGTTTGTTTTTATGAGAGGTATCATATTAGGAAATCTCTGGGTATGAATTACTGGGGTACTGGGAAATTTCTTTACACTACAGAATATTATTCCTCTGTGTACAATACTTATGCATTTGATTATATTGAATACTACAGAATACTACCGGGGTATTACTCTGTGTGCAATACTTACTAATACATATGATTTATATTGACTATTTACACTACAGAATACGACCAGGGTATTACTCTGTGTACAAAACTTACTAATACATATGATTTATATTGACTATTTACACTACAGAATACGACCAGGGTATTACTCTGTGTACAAAACTTACTAATACATATGATTTATATTGACTATTTACACTACAGAATACTACCAGGGTATTACTCTGTGTACAATACTTACTAATACATATGATTATATTGACTATTTACACTACAGAATACTACCAGGGTATTACTCTGTGTACAATACTTACTAATACATATGATTTATATTGACTATTTACACTACAGAATACTACCAGGGTATTACTCTGTGTACAATACTTACTAATACATATGATTATATTGACTATTTACACTACAGAATACTACCAGGGTATTACTCTGTGTACAATACTTACTAATACATATGATTATATTGATTATTTACACTACAGAATACTACCAGGGTATTACTCTGTGTACAATACTTACTAATACATATGATTTATATTGACTATTTACACTACAGAATACTACCAGGGTATTACTCTGTGTACAATACTTACTAATAGATATGATTATATTGACTATTTACACTACAGAATACTACCAGGGTATTACTCTGTGTACAATACTTACTAATACATATGATTATATTGACTATTTACACTACAGAATACTACCAGGGTATTACTCTGTGTACAATACTTACTAATACATATGATTTATATTGACTATTTACACTACAGAATACTACCAGGGTATTACTCTGTGTGCAATACTTACTAATACATATGATTATATTGACTATTTACACTACAGAATACTACCAGGGTATTACTCTGTGTGCAATACTTACTAATACACATGATTTATATTGACTATTTACACTACAGAATACTACCAGGGTATTACTCTGTGTACAATACTTACTAATACATATGATTATATTGACTATTTACACTACAGAATACTACCAGGGTATTACTCTGTGTGCAATACTTACTAATACATATGATTATATTGACTATTTACACTACAGAATACTACCAGGGTATTACTCTGTGTGCAATACTTACTAATACATATGATTTATATCGACTATTTACACTACAGAATACTACCAGGGTATTACCCTGTGTACAATACTTACTAATACATATGATTATATTGACTATTTACACTACAGAATACTACCAGGGTATTACTCTGTGTGCAATACTTACTAATACATATGATTATATTGACTATTTACACTACAGAATATTACCAGGGTATTACTCTGTGTACATTACTTACTAATACATATGATTATATTGACTAATTACACTACAGAATACTACCAGGGTATTACTCTGTGTACAATACTTACTAATACATATGATTATATTGACTATTTACACTACAGAATACTACCAGGGTATTACTCTGTGTACAATACTTACTAATACATATGATTATATTGACTATTTACACTACAGAATACTACCAGGGTATTACTCTGTGTGCAATACTTAATAATACATATGATTTATATTGACTATTTTCACTACAGAATACTACCAGGGTATTACTCTGTGTGCAATACTTACTAGTACATATGATTATATTGACTATTTACACTACAGAATACTACCAGGGTATTACTCTGTGTACAATACTTACTAATACATATGATTTATATTGACTATTTACACTACAGAATACTACCAGGGTATTACTGTGTGTACAATACTTACTAATACATATGATTATATTGACTATTTACACTACAGAATACTACCAGGGTATTACTCTGTGTACAATACTTACTAATACATATGATTATATTGACTATTTACACTACAGAATATTACCAGGGTATTACTCTGTGTACATTACTTACTAATACATATGATTATATTGACTAATTACACTACAGAATACTACCAGGGTATTACTCTGTGTACAATACTTACTAATACATATGATTATATTGACTATTTACACTACAGAATACTACCAGGGTATTACTCTGTGTACAATACTTACTAATACATATGATTATATTGACTATTTACACTACAGAATACTACCAGGGTATTACTCTGTGTGCAATACTTAATAATACATATGATTTATATTGACTATTTTCACTACAGAATACTACCAGGGTATTACTCTGTGTGCAATACTTACTAGTACATATGATTATATTGACTATTTACACTACAGAATACTACCAGGGTATTACTCTGTGTACAATACTTACTAATACATATGATTTATATTGACTATTTACACCACAGAATACTACCAGGGTATTACTGTGTGTACAATACTTACTAATACATATGATTATATTGACTATTTACACTACAGAATACTACCAGGGTATTACTCTGTGTACAATACTTACTAATACATATGATTATATTGACTATTTACACTACAGAATACTACCAGGGTATTACTCTGTGTACAATACTTACTAATACATATGATTATATTGACTATTTACACTACAGAATACTACCAGGGTATTACTCTGTGTACAATACTTACTAATACATATGATTCATATTGACTATTTACACTACAGAATACTACGGTACCAGGGTATTACTCTGTGTACAATACTTACTACATATGATTTATATTGACTATTTACACTACAGAATACTACCAGGGTATTACTCTGTGTACAATACTTACTAATACATATGATTATATTGACTATTTACACTACAGAATACTACCAAGGTATTACTCTGTGTACAATACTTACTAATACATATGATTATATTGACTATTTACACTACAGAATACTACCAGGGTATTACTCTGTGTACAATACTTACTAATACATATGATTATATTGACTATTTACACTACAGAATACTACCGGGGTATTACTCTGTGTACAATACTTACTAATACATATGATTATATTGACTATTTACACTACAGAATACTACCAGGGTATTACTCTGTGTACAATACTTACTAATACATATGATTTATATTGACTATTTACACTACAGAATACTACCAGGGTATTACTCTGTGTACAATACTTAATAATACACATGATTATATTGAGTATTTACACTACAGAATACTACCGGGGTATTACTCTGTGTACAATACTTACTAATACATATGATTATATTGACTATTTACACTACAGAATACTACCGGGGTATTACTCTGTGTACAATACTTACTAATACATATGATTTATATCGACTATTTACACTACAGAATACTACCAGGGTATTACTCTGTGTGCAATACTTACTAATACATATGATTATATTGACTATTTACACTACAGAATACTACCAGGGTATTACTCTGTGTACAATACTTAATAATACATATGATTATATTGACTATTTACACTACAGAATACTACCAGGGTATTACTCTGTGTACAATACTTACTAATACATATGATTATATTGAGTATTTACACTACAGAATACTACCAGGGTATTACTCTGTGTACAATACTTACTAATACATATGATTATATTGACTATTTACACTACAGAATACTACCAGGGTATTACTCTGTGTACAATACTTACTAATACATATGATTATATTGACTATTTACACTACAGAATACTACCAGGGTATTACTCTGTGTACAATACTTACTAATACATATGATTATATTGACTATTTACACTACAGAATACTACCAGGGTATTACTCTGTGTACAATACTTACTAATACATATGATTATATTGAGTATTTACACTACAGAATACTACCGGGGTATTACTCTGTGTACAATACTTACTAATACATATGATTATATTGACTATTTACACTACAGAATACTACCGGGGTATTACTCTGTGTACAATACTTACTAATACATATTAAATGATTTATATCGACTATTTACACTACAGAATACTACCAGGGTATTACTCTGTGTGCAATTCTTACTAATACATATGATTATATTGACTATTTACACTACAGAATACTACCAGGGTATTACTCTGTGTACAATACTTACTAATACATATGATTATATTGACTATTTACACTACAGAATACTACCAGGGTATTACTCTGTGTACAATACTTACTAATACATATGATTTATATTGACTATTTACACTACAGAATACTACCAGGGTATTACTCTGTGTACAATACTTAATAATACACATGATTATATTGAGTATTTACACTACAGAATACTACCGGGGTATTACTCTGTGTACAATACTTACTAATACATATGATTATATTGACTATTTACACTACAGAATACTACCGGGGTATTACTCTGTGTACAATACTTACTAATACATATGATTTATATCGACTATTTACACTACAGAATACTACCAGGGTATTACTCTGTGTGCAATACTTACTAATACATATGATTATATTGACTATTTACACTACAGAATACTACCAGGGTATTACTCTGTGTACAATACTTAATAATACATATGATTATATTGACTATTTACACTACAGAATACTACCAGGGTATTACTCTGTGTACAATACTTACTAATACATATGATTATATTGAGTATTTACACTACAGAATACTACCAGGGTATTACTCTGTGTACAATACTTACTAATACATATGATTATATTGACTATTTACACTACAGAATACTACCAGGGTATTACTCTGTGTACAATACTTACTAATACATATGATTATATTGACTATTTACACTACAGAATACTACCAGGGTATTACTCTGTGTACAATACTTACTAATACATATGATTTATATTGACTATTTACACTACAGAATACTACCAGGGTATTACTCTGTGTACAATACTTACTAATACATATGATTTATATTGACTATTTACACTACAGAATACTACCAGGGTATTACTCTGTGTACAATACTTACTAATACATATGATTATATTGACTATTTACACTACAGAATACTACCAGGGTATTACTCTGTGTACAATACTTACTAATATATATGATTATATTGACTATTTACACTACAGAATACTACCAGGGTATTACTGTGTACATTACTTAATAATACATATGATTATATTGACTATTTACACTACAGAATACTACCAGGGTATTACTCTGTGTACAATACTTAATAATACATATGATTATATTGACTATTTACACTACAGAATACTACCAGGGTATTACTCTGTGTACATTACTTACTAATACATATGATTTATATCGACTATTTACACTACAGAATACTACCAGGGTATTACTCTGTGTACAATACTTACTAATACATATGATTATATTGACTATTTACACTACAGAATACTACCAGGGTATTACTCTGTGTGCAATACTTACTAATCTAAGTAGCCTTCTATTGTATTCTTTGCTAGTATTTTAACAGTCATCAATATTTGATGAATCCAGACGGGAATTTCATAAGCAGCTCGAGCTAGAAACGAACAAAACAGATAGATAAAAAACCTGAAGTTTGTAAACATGATGTTGATCAGAACAAAAACATATTACAGCAATTCCAGGCACTGATTTGACGCTGAAGTACTGCTAGATGTTGATAACTTACTGCAATAGGTTACACACTTTGTTTTCACATTTACAGAAGTTGCACAAATAATGCAGACAGCATGTCTGCAATTTGAAGCGCACCTGATGGAAGTTCCGCCCATAAAAGTGGCGGTACATTAGTTTTGAATTTCTCCTCCAATAAACGATCGAGGCTCTCAACTTAGTTTCCTATTTCAATTTCAGTGAGAGGGATGCATAGGTGGCGGCACTGTAAGAACGTTAGAGTTATTTTACAGAACCAGCTGACCGACTGATCATGGCAGAATTGTTGATCAAAGTGCATTTATTCCTACTATGGAAATATCCGTATCACGCCGATGTATATAACTGAAAGCTGCCTGCAACAAATGTCCTATGCAGACTTCGTCCAGTATATCAATAATGAAATTGAATACATAGGTAGAAAGGGTGTTATTCGATTATTAGTTCTCGAAGATGAGAACCAAAAGGTTGATGTGCCACCAAATAATCACTTTAAAAAGCTTATCACTAGCAACACACGATCACACGTTCAGCAAGGGTTGCCGCCGTATACACATCGTCTGCGAGTAATTTTTGTCGAATTCCTTGTCCGTAAATGCTCGCTCTCTACATTTTATAACATTGTCAGCTAGTTTTTTAGTCGCGGATTGGTCACTCTTACGCTTTCCAGGCAGGATACTCTCAGCGGTAAAAAATTGTTTGACGATATTACATATATACAATATTTTATGGTACATGTACCATAAAAAAACCCTCTGAAGGTTTTTGGTAGTGTAATAAAGTTATTATTATTATAAGCTGTGTGCTTTGAAACACCACTTCGATCTCCAACCTCAGCAAATGACAGTCCACGAAAATACAAATCGACGAAAAACTCTTGTTCTCACTTCAACTGGTTTTTCGACTCCTTGCTTCTCCATCGTGGTGTTTAAACAACTTGGACAAATGCCGATTTGTAGACATGCAATCAACACGATAACTGACCAAAAGTGACTGAGAACAGACGCGCCACAGTCTGGGGCATCGAACTTTGTAGCAAAATTAATAGAAAACATAGTGGGCAATATCTGTCAATCATTTCTCTGATTTGCAGTCAATGTTTATATTTTTAGTTACAACTTATGTAAATGTGAAAACAAAGTGTGTAACCTATTGTAGAATGTTATCTATATCTAGCGCTATTTCAGCGTCAAATCAGTGCCTGGAATTGCTGTAAAACTACCTATTTAAAGCCTGTAGGTTTTAATACAATGTTTAACCATTATTTGTAAATAATGAAAATGAAACAGCAATATCATATGACTATTAAGAACCAGATTTAACCACTCGTAAAGTGATTATCTTGCATTGGGTACTGTTGAAATCAAACACTTTCTACATGACTGTGAATTTAAAAACATATCCGGAACCCATTAGTGTTTGCCTAGTGTGTCCTCTATTATGAGCAAGTAGCATAAAGTTAGTGCATTTACAAAATGATAGGAGACAAATGAATACTGAAGTCAAAATAAAAAATCACTTGTATAAATATTTCTAAACCATGTAATGATTAGACTGATGAAAATATTTGTCAAAATATATCAGAGTTCATAGCACCAAGAGCCAAATGATTTCCAAGACTTTTTCAGACCTTTTTCCAAACTTTAACGCATTTTTTCCAAAACATTTTGACCCTTAATTCAGGCCAACATGGTAGAAGGGCGGGTGCGGGGATAGCAATCACTGCCGACACTTGTCGGAACTGGGGTAGGAATCACTTTATAAATCAAAGAAAGCTTAGAAAGAACTCCTGTGTGCTGAGAGTATTCAAAATTAATTAAAAATTACTTGAACTTGAGATATTGATGGAAAAGCTTATGCAAATAAGGTAACTAGTATGAACAGATTTAAGTGTAAAACTAATAAAGTCTGCACAATGTAAAAGTAATAAGATCTGCGTAATGTAATATCTATGTACCAAGTTTCATTGAAATGTGATTAGAACCAAAAAAATATTAATTATTATGCTAATTAGAGAATTAATATAAACAGATTTTAACCCAAAATTAATCAAGCTATCTATTGTCCTACAGCATTTATGTACCAAATTTTATTCAAATGTTATTATCAGTACTTGAGATACCAGTATTAATTAATTAGGTTAATTAGGTGATTAAGAAGCATAAATATTTACCAAAAACTAATATGGTGTATAGTCCTAGGTTCATTGAAATGTGATGATGAGTACTCTTTAAAAGTGTCATTAAAATCCAATGAGTGGTTCTTTAGACATCAGTGTAACAGCCATGGAACAGCAAAAAATTAACTTGAAATGTAATGCTCACTACTTATATCAAAAGTTGAAAATTAATTAATTATGCGAATTAGGAAATTAATTATACTGATATTACCCTAAAAACTATCAGGTCTGTGAAGTGTCATATAACAGCTATGTACCAAGTTTTTTTGAAATGTTATGATTAGTACTTGAGATATCGGTGGAAAAAACGAAAATTGTCTAATCATTATGCAAATTAGATAATTAATATAAACAGATTTTCACCCAAAACTAATCAAATCTGTGCATTAGTTCAGAGCATCCATGTGCCAAGTTCATCAAAATCCAATGAGTGGTTCTTCAAATATCAGTGGAGCAGTCATGGAACAGCTTAAAATCAGCTAATTATTATGCAAATTAAGTAGTTAATATTCTTGGATTTTTACCTAAATCTAATCAACTCTGCGCATTATCCCAGAGCATATATGTACCATGTTCATCAAAATTTGATTAGTGGTTCTTGAGATAACGGTGGAACAAAAAAAGTGACATACATACATACAGACAGACAGACATACAGACAAGGTAGCTGCAAAGACTCCCATTTGTGCTTCGCACACAGGAGTCAAAAAAGAAAACAGGGCTTTCTAAAATGAATTACCGGTAATAACTATGAAGAAATTTAAAGACATTTCAAAGACTTTTATTTTTCCTGTACATGTAATTTGAAGACAACTCAAAGACTTTCCAGACTTTCAAAGGATTTTCCCAGCACTACGAACCCTGTATATGCAGAAATGTATCTCTGTGTCAGACTTGCCAACATTTAACTACTCCAAGTTTGAAAAAGAGAACAATTACTTGACTTATCATGTATACAAAAAGTTAACAATCACACAAGACAGATAAGCTACATGTAACCCCCAGTATACCTTCCTTTTCATTTCATTACAGAGAAGGCAATAATATGGATCAAGAACTCATAATGTTTTATTATATACTAAGATAAAACAAAATCCATTTCTAAAATGGTTTGACTACACAATGAAACACCTACCTAAATATACAACATACTCAAAAGCACCATCTAAATCCAATACATTGACATCAGTAATCTCTCGAGTGTACTGTATTTCATCATCATCATCCACATTGAACTCAGCATTATCATCATATATATCACTATGTCGCTGTATGCAAAAAAAATACATATTTAATAGTATAATTCTTCATAAAAAGTTATAGATAGAAATGTGTTAACTTGTGGGATATAAATTTGAACTATTGAGGGCTTTTGGGGGGCAAACTCGCATCTTTTACAAACAGCCCTGTGCCAACATCAACTGTAATACTCTCCTGTTTTCAAGTAACGTGTTAGTTTTTTGTTTGTTTTTGAATTGTATGGTTATATTGGTGGACTTTCCATTAATTTAACTGGGAAGAATGTTTTTAAGATTTCTCACTGTTTTTGGCTGCAAGCTGTCTAACTGTTGGAACCATAGTGATAGGTAACTGTATCTGATTTCTAATATAATGAAAATAAAACTAAGGGTGGGATGTCAAATTACCAAAGAGGGCGCACTTTAAAGCACACAGGATCTGCTAACATATAGTACTGAGCATTGTCCTAATAAACTGTCATTGGCCGGTTAACAGAGGTCAAAGTTTATAACAGATTGTAAGTTATATTGAAGGGTTAAAGGTTGCTTGCCAATAAAATATAGGATACAGGGCAAAATACAGTATGTACAATGCCTTCAAGTATTAGTACTTGATAAAAATTGATTAATTATACAAATTATGAAATTAATATGCACCTATTAACCTAAAAACTATCAGGTCTGTGCATTGTCCTATGACATCTATGTACCAAGTTTCATTGAAATGTGATGATTGGTACCGGTACTCAAGATATCAGTGGAAAAGCCAAAAATTGACTAATTATTATATGCAAACTAGTTAATTAATATGCACATATTTTTACCCAAAACTAACCAAATCTATGAATTAGCTCAGAGCATCGATGCATAAAGTTTTATCAATAACCAACATGTGGTTCTTGAGATATCAGTGGAATGGGCAGACACGTCCTACCACCATTGTGATGACACACATTTGATTAACTTTTAATATTAAAGTTGAAATAACTATTAATATAGTTGTGATATAAACTCTATTGAAATGTGTTTCCTTATAGGGTTGTGTTTTAATTCAAGTTTAATTAAACTCAATTACAGTGCAATTCAAAATAGAATTGTCTTTTAATTCAGACAAGTTTAATTAAATAGAGGTTGAATATCCCATGAACATAGAAATTAATATAAATTGAACCATATCTTCCCCCTTTACTAAACCTAAGCTATGCAAACTTAGCTTTGATATGTAAAGTTTTGATCTATTTGAACTGATCATTGAGGAATTTGGGTAGCATTAACTTATTCATTCAAACATGGCAAACTGTCCATTAACTAGCATACTGTATATAACCATGAAAACAATTCATATATTCTCATAGACCAATTCAAGCTATAAATCAGTGCCTACCTTTTCTAATAATGTCTCATATGTTTTGTCTCTGAGGTCATTTCCACTGTAAAGTAAAATTTAACTATATAAATTGTCAGCATCTGAAGTCTGGGTATTGGGTCTATTTGATACATGTGGAATTCAACAGTAAAAACACCTTGTTTTAATGACTCATTGAATACATGTCAATTAAAAAACCATTGAATTTATACGTCTTTAGTAATACTGATATGAGCTCTTCTTGATTTGAATACAGTACTGTAAATGCATTAATTATTCACTGGGTTTTAATTTCGCTAATTTCACGGATAAGTGAAATCCACTAAATTAAATCCACGTGAACATAAATATAACAATAAAACTCATTGTTTCCTTCACAAACTCGTGAAATTAAAACACAGTGAAGTGAAATTAAATGTCATTGAAAATAAATGCTTTTAAAGTATTCTGTGTTGACCATTTCTCAAAATGAAGAACAATTATGACTAAACATGAACACAAATATCCTATAGTGATTTATAATATATTCATCAGTCTCGGGAGATAGCACAGACTATATCACCTGATACCACAAACAATGTCACCTGATAACATCACCTGATACATGTACCACAAACAATGTCACCTGATAATGCAAACAATGTCACCTGACAATGCAAACAATGTCACCTGATACCACAAACAATGTAACCTGATACCATCATCTGATACCATCACCTGATAACGCAAACAATGTCACCTGATACCACAAACAATGTCACCTGATACCACAATGTCATCTAATACCATCACCCGATACCACAAACAATGTCACCTGATACAGTCACCCGATACCACAAACAATGTAACCTGATACCACAAACAATGTCACCTGATACCATCACCCGATACCACAAACAATGTTACCTGATACAGTCACCCGATATCACAAACAATGTCACCTGATACCATCACCTGATACCACAAACAATGTAACCTGATACCATCACCTGATACCACAATGTCACCTGATACCACAAATAATGTCACCTGATACCACAGATAATGTCACCTGATACCATCACCCGATACCACAAACAATGTCACCTGATACAGTAACCCGATACCACAAACAATGTCACCTGATACAGTCACCCGATATCACAAACAATGTCACCTGATACAGTCACCCGATATCACAAACAATGTCACCTGATACAGTCACCTGATATCACAAACAATGTCACCTGATACTGCCATCTGATACCACAAACAATATCACCTGATACTACCACCTGATACCACAAACAATATCACCTGATACTGCCACCTGATACCACAAACAATGTCACCTGATACCACAATGTCATCTAATACCATCACCCGATACCACAAACAATGTCACCTGATACAGTCACCCGATACCACAAACAATGTAACCTGATACCACAAACAATGTCACCTGATACAGTCACCTGATACCACAAACAATATCACCTGATACCGCCACCTGATACCACAAACAATATCACCTGGTACAGTCACCTGATACCACAAACGATGTCATCTGAAACCGTCACCTGATACCACAAACAATGTCATCTGATACCGTCACCTGATACCACAAACAATGTCACCTGATACCACAAACAATATCATCTGATACTACCACCTGATACCTCAAACAATATCACCTGATACTACCACCTGATACCACAAACAATGTCACCTGATACCACAAACAATGTCACCTGATACCACAAACAATGTCACCTGATACCACAAACAATGTCACCTGATACCACAAACAATGTCACCTGATACCACAAACAATGTCACCTGATACCACAAACAATGTCACCTGATACCACAAACAATGTCACCTGATACTGTCACCTGATACCACAAACGATGTCACCTGATACTGTCACCTGATACCACAAACAATGTCACCTGATACCACAAACAATGTAACCCGATACTATGACATCTATTACCTTGGCTTGGGTTTGGGAGCTTCGGTGGATGCAGCAAAGGACTGTAAAAATGGCTCCAAAAATTGCCCTCTCTGAAAAGAAAATTGAATGAATGTTTTCACATGAGGTAAAACAGCTTCTTTATACTTCACATACAATCTATGATATGGGTGTACATATATGTTGCCTTTACCCACATCTCACTCATAGAAAAATTAATGATATAAGGCATGTATATGGCCTACTATTTTTAATTTGTTTCACAACCACCACTCAAGAAATAATTAAAAAAAAAAAACATCCCCTGAACCCAATTATTCTGATGATTGTACACATTGTGTGAATTATGGGGGAAATAATCAATGCACTGGGCATATGCCATAGTATGGGTGGAGAAGAACATTTGTGCTTTACATTTATAATGAATAAAACATATAAGAACAAAGTACACTAATTAGATGTTCTCACCTCCTTCAGTAGTCTATTTGGCACTGATTTCAACATTTTACCTGGAGGCAAAATAAATGCAAACAATGAATTATTATTAGACTTAGTGAGAACTTTTTTATTGCAACATGTTTTTTTAAATGAAAAATGATCCAGAGGAAAAACAATTTTCACTTTTATTTCACAAAATGTCAGAATATTAACTCACCAAAGTTGACATCTGGTAATAGTTTGGCAACAAATTCATCCTTAGTAGTCAAGAAATTATACAACAATTCACTGCCTCTCAACACTGGCTTGGTTAGTAACATCTAAAAGGTAATACAGTAACAAGTTTGATATTAATTTTATTTGAACATGTATGTAAAATATGCCAAGACAGTATGTTAAAATACATGGTTAAATGAACATGTGTGGCTTGTGATAATAATGGAGATCAAAGAAAGCTTAGAAAGAACTCCCGTGTGCTGAGAGTATTGGAGACACATTAAAAATTAATTAAAAATTACTTGAACTTGAGATATTGATGGAAAAGCTTATACAAATAAGGTAACTAATATGAACAGATTTAAGTTTAAAACTAATAAGGTCTGGACAATGTAACATCTATGTACCAAGTTTCATTGAAATGTGATTAGAACAAAAAAATTATTAATTATTATACTAATTAGAGAATTAATATAACAGATTTTAACCCAAAATTAATCAGGCTGTCTATTGTCCTAGAGCATTTATGTACCAAATTTTACTCAAATGAGACGATCAGTATTTGAGATACCAGTATTAATTATGTTAACTAGGTGATTAAGAAGCATAAATATTTACCAAAAACTAATATAGTGTATAGTCCTAGGTTCATTGAAATGTGATGATGTGTACTCTTTAAAATCCAATGAGTGGTTCTTTAGACATCAGTGCAACAGCAAAAAATTAACTAATTATGCAAATTAAGTAATTAATATGCACAATTATTTATCCCAAAATTAACCAGGTCTCTGCATAGTCCTAGAAGGTCTATGTCACAAGTCTCATTGAAATGTGATGAGATATGAGATATCAGGTGAAAAGCTCAAAATTAACTAATTATGCTAATAAGGTGATTAATATGCACAAATATTTACCCAAAATCTAATTAGGTCTCTACACAGTCCTCAAGTAACTATGTACCAGGTTTCATTGAAATGTGATGATTCCTACTTGAAATATCAAAAGCTGAAAATTAATTAATTATGCAAATTAGGTAATTAATATGTACTGATATTACCTTAAAAACTATCAGGTCTGTGAAGTGTCATATGACATCTATGTACCAAGTTTTATTGAAATGTTATGATTAGTACTTGAGATAACAGTGGAAAAGCCAAAAATTGATTAATCATTATGCAAATTAGGTAATTGATATTCATGGGTTTTTACCCAAAACTAATCAAATCTGCGCATTAGTTCAGAGCATCCATGCGCCAAGTTTCATCAAAATCCAATGAGTGGTTCTTCAAATATCAGTGGAACAGTCTTAGAACAGCTTAAAATCAGTTAATTATTATGCAAATTAGGTAATTAATATTTATGGATTTTTACCAAAACCTAATCAACTCTGCGCATTATCCCAGAGCATCTATGTACCAAGTTTCATCGAAATTTGATTAGTGGTTCTTGAGATAACGGTGGAACAAAAAAAGTGACATACATACAGACATACATACATACATACATACATACATACATACATACATACATACATACATACAGACATACATACATACATACAGACAGACATACATACAGACATACAGACAGGGTAGCTGCAAAGACTCCCTTTCGTGCTTCGCACACGGGAGTCAAAAACCACAGTTGGCAGAATTCCCAGTTATCAACCAATAGATTGTTTTCTTTTAAGAATTATCTAGTGGAAGAAGCTCCATTCATTGGAGTCATATTTGACAAATTTCCTAACTGGATTAGTCACACTGCCAAAAGAAATAAACTTATCAGCGGAAAATGTAAAATATTATTTAATCTTTGACATATTAGCTTATTTAGTTATGAAAAAGTATATGACATAGAGGTGTGGAGAAATACATTCTCTCATTTAAAAATAATTTTAACAGCTTAGAAAATGGCAGTTTGAGCAGTCAATTGATAAGAAATTTACACAATTTTAGAAATAAACATGTTTGTCACAAGTCATACCTGTAGCCATTTTTCCAGTATTGGTAACTTTGATTCAATAAAGTCTTGGGTTCTGGTTCCAAAAGACCTTTTAGAAGGCAACGAACAGTCCTCAAATACACCTAAAAATGTAGACATAAATCTGTAGAACTTCAAAACATTTTGTGAAAGAGACTAGACGATGCTAAGAGTGAATGTGAATTTAAGTTGCATTCCCATTTTGGAATTTTAAAATCTATTGAATAAATACTCGTGAAAATTAATTATACTATAATTAGTTAATTATATAATCTCTTTATGGCAAATACCACTGAAGATGCTGCCATGAAATTGAGAAATGGGTCAATGAATTAAGTAACTAGTGCATTAACAAAAGAGTCAATGAAATAAGTGACCAGTACATTGAAAAATAAGTCAATGAAATAAGTGACTAGTACATTGAGAAATGAGTGAATAAAATAAGTGAATAGTACATTGAGAAATGAATCAATGAAAGAAGTAACTAGTACATTGAAAAATGAGTCAATGAAGTAAGTGACCAGTACCTTGAGAAATAAGTCAATGAACTAAGTGACTAGTATGTTGAGAAATGAGTCAATGAAATATGTGACAAGTATGTTGAGAAATGGGTCAATGAGACAAATGACTAGTATGTTGAGAAATGAGTTAATGAAACAAGTGACTAGTATTTTACTGATACTGTCATAAATACTTCAACTTTGTGATCAATATCAGACCTACCATGAAATTCAGTCAATTTGTTCTCCAAAACATAAAATTCATGATATCTCCTACAATGAACAAAAACAGAAGAATGAAGAGCAAAAGAAAAGAATTCAAATCGCATAAACATAAATTAAAAAAAAATAAAATATCTGTTTTTTAATACTAATGAAAAGCCACAATGTAGTGCTTGTTATGCACAAAATGATTTACATAACAGATTTCCTAATACTCAAAACATATGATGCCCAACAACTGTGGTATAGCCACTCAAAGTGATTGAAACATGAATCATCATCATTGAGGGTGAAAAAAAAACAATGAAAGGAAAAATACAAACCTTTCAACTTCCCAAGACATCTTTTCCTCACCAGCTGTCCTGACATCTAGTCTGTCAACATGGATGACGTAAACAAAATACTTATTATTGCCTTCTTGGCGTAGTCCACACCTCAGTATATTCACCCTCCATGCACTGAGATCACGAAGTGGGAAACTCAACGGCAATATGTCTTCAACTCCAAGAATGTCAGTTACAGACTGAAACATCAATATTCAAGTTATTTACTTTGGGTTAAATAATAATATTGTACTTGAAGTCAAAAGGCAGAGTGATGATATACTCCACACTGTTTATTTTTAGTTTGTACTTTTCAGCAAAGCTAAGAGTTCCGTGTAGTAGTAATATGGCCAAAAATAAAAACAGCCGTTATTCGGCCATCTTGGATCTAATTATGAAACACACTGATATGTATGATGTATGTTCCAAATACGAATGAAAATGGTACATAAATTGTGGAAATATAGTAGTAAGGCCAAAACCTCAGATGGCTGTCAATCGGCCATCCTTGACCAGGTTTTGAAACAAATTGTCGTGGACATGCATCCTAACATGTATAAAGTACATGTATGTGCTAAATTTGAATGAAAACTGATAGAGCACGTCCAAGATATCGCATATAAAAAAAAAACAAGATGCCTGCCAGTCGACCATCTTTGATCCAATTGCGAAATAAATCGTCATGGACATGTATCCTAACATGTATAATCTATGTGCCAAGTCGAATCACTAAACCACTGCATGTGCATATGTCCCACATAAGGTAATAGGCACATGCTAAGAATGAACGGAATCGGTCCACAGGATTCTGAAATATGACTCTGGACAGACTGACGCACGGACGGACAGACACATGGATGGACAGACTGACTCAGGAACTCACGGACAGTCGGGGACATGTATCCTAACATGTATGATCTATGTACTAAATTTGAATGAAAACTGACAAAGCATGTCCAAAATAAAATATTTTCGAAAAAACAAGATGGCTGCCAGTCAGCCATCTTTGATCCAATTGTGAAATAAATCGTCATGGACATGTATCCTAACATGTATAATCTACGTACCATGTTTGAATGAAAACTGACAAAGCATGTCCGAAATACAACATTTTCAAAAAACAAGATGGCTGCAAGTCGGCAATTTTGAATCGAATCGCTAAATCACTGCATGTGCATATGTTCTACATAAAGTACTAGGCACATGCAAAGAATGAACGAAATCGGTCCAAGGGATTCTGAGATATGACTCCGGATGGACGCACGGATGCACAAACGCACAGATGAACAGACGAACGGAGACCGAATTATAAGTCCTTGTTTTCGGACTTCGTCCGAACGGGAACTAAAAAATGCATTCAAGGACTATGAACTATTATATTAAACCCAAATTTAAATAAAAAATATATAGGGTGTGTTTTATAGTGATGAAGTGATGAAGTGATGCACACATAAACTTCTCATCAAACAAAACAGTATTTGAAAAATAGATTACACATCCAAACAATACTGTGAATGCCCTTCCATTCACTCATTATATGACACAAAATGACCACATACCCTGCTTGAGAGCATGACATTATTGTTATTTACCGGTATAAATATTATATTTAACTAGAGTGCAAATATGATTCTATAACAAAGGTGTGGTAACATTTTTCTTACCTGTGGTGAATCGCTTTCAAGCATATCTTCTGCTTCCATCAATAACCTTTCTTCTACTAGAAAACCCATGAAATACAAAAATGTTAATATGTTACATCTTATATTGTTTTGCTGCTAGAAATTTTTACGATTTGATTATGTAAACCAAACTACTATGCTTAAAGCTGATGTGTTGAGAAATACTAGTATTTTGCACCAAACTAAGATCAGATTTTACAAGATACACTTGAAGCTGATGTGTTGAAAAATACATTTTTGTATTTTGCACCAAACTGCAATCAGATT
This sequence comes from Saccoglossus kowalevskii, assembly GCF_978046115.1. Taxonomy (NCBI): domain Eukaryota; kingdom Metazoa; phylum Hemichordata; class Enteropneusta; family Harrimaniidae; genus Saccoglossus; species Saccoglossus kowalevskii. The sequence goes on along the minus strand of NC_140648.1, from coordinate 8,044,820 downwards.
TCACAAGGTATGCTTGAAGCTGCAGCGCTGAGAAATCTTTAAAACTTTATTTTAATAAATTATTGGCCAAAATATTACAACTTTCTTTTTTCCAAACAATAACTATTCTTTACCTGTTTGACTCTTGAATACTCCTTTAATTCTACTGCCTAGTTTAGATACAGCAGACAATGGTTCATTAGATCGTCTCCTTTAAACAAACACAATATACTGTAATTGTAAACTCATGCTTCATTCATAATAACCAAAATGAAATCAAAAAGGTTAGCTTTCATGAGTTTTCTCAGAATGAAATGTACAATGGTTTTCACTCTTCCCAGACATGTGAGTGAATACACATTCTAGTTATGCTAATGGGTAATTTACAGTGGTCACAATAAATATATAGCTCAATTATCTAAGTCAAATTTAAGTTTAGGATTTGACCCTTGATTTTTTCTGCAAACATGTACGACTGAAACCAGTATGCCTGGAGAAAACGCATCACTAGAATCACTACTAATCAGGGTTTTGATTGGGATATTTCCGTAATTAGACATCAAATTATACATTGTATTCCTATTTCTGAAAAGTTTTGCTTTTCAAAGTAGTTTAACAATGGATCAAAAGTCAATGTATCTGATCACTGCACAAAGTCATAGCTTTTTTGTCAGAATTATAGAAATTTTCAAAAAAATGCAAATTTTAATAGTAATTAACCAAAAACTTTTTTTTCAGGACATTAGATACCATATATGGAAATAGAAACATGCAATAGGCTTTCATTGATGGTTATGTGTATGTTGAATCATGGCACTGATTTGTTAGCAAACATGCAGTAAGATTTCATTGATGGTAATGTGCATGTTGAATCATTGCACTGATTTGCTAGCAAACATGCAGTAAGATTTCATTGATGGTAATGTGTATGTTGAATCATGGCACTGATTTGTTAGCAAACATGCAGTAAGATTTCATTGATGGTAATGTGTATGTTGAATCATGGCACTGATTTGTTAGCAAACATGCAGTAAGATTTCATTGATGGTAATGTGCATGTTGAATCATTGCACTGATTTGCTAGCAAACATGCAGTAAGATTTCATTGATGGTAATGTGTATGTTGAATCATGGCACTGATTTGCTAGCAAACATGCAGTAAGATTTCATTGATAGTAATGTGTATGTTGAATCATGGCACAGATTTGTTAGCAAACATGCAGTAAGATTTCATTGATGGTAATGTGTATGTTGAATCATGGCACTGATTTGCTAGCAAACATGCAGTAAGATTTCATTGATGGTAATGTGTATGTTGAATCATGGCACTGATTTGCTAGCAAACATGCAGTAGGATTTCATTGATAGTAATGTGTATGTTGAATCATGGCACTGATTTGCTAGCAAACATGCAGTAAGATTTCATTGATGGTAATGTGTATGTTGAATCATGGCACTGATTTGCTAGCAAACATGCAGTAGGATTTCATTGATAGTAATGTGTATGTTGAATCATGGCACTGATTTGCTAGCAAACATGCAGTAGGATTGCATTGATGGTAATGTGCAAGTTGAATCATGGCCCTGATTTGCTAGCAAACATGCAGTAGGATTTCATTGATGGTAATATACATGTTGATTCATAACACTGATTTGCTAGCAAACATGCAATAGAATTTCATTGATGGTAATGTACATGTTGATTCATAACACTGATTTGCTAGCAAACGTACATGCAATAGAATTTCATTGATGGTAATGTACATGTTGATTCATAACACTGATTTGCTAGCAAACATGCAATAGAATTCCATTGATGGTAATGTACATGTTGATTCATAACACTGATTTGCTAGCAAACATGCAATAGAATTCCATTGATGGTAATGTACATGTTGATTCATAACACTGATTTGCTAGCAAACGTACATGCAATAGAATTTCATTGATGGTAATGTACATGTTGATTCATAACACTGATTTGCTAGCAAACATGCAATAGAATTCCATTGATGGTAATGTACATGTTGATTCATAACACTGATTTGCTAGCAAACATGCAATAGAATTCCATTGATGGTAATGTACATGTTGATTCATAACACTGATTTGCTAGCAAATGTACATGCAATAGAATTTCATTGATGGTAATGTACATGTTGATTCATAACACTGATTTGCTAGCAAACATGCAATAGAATTTCATTGATGGTAATGTACATGTTGATTCATAACACTGATTTGCTAGCAAACATGCAGTAGAATTTCATTGATGGTAATGTACATGTTGAATCATAACACTGATTTGCTAGCAAACATGCAGTAGGATTTCATTGATGGTAATGTACATGTTGAATCATGGCACTGATTTGCTAGCAAACATGCAGTAGGATTTCATTGATGGTAATGTACCTGTTGAATCATGGCACTGATTTGCTAGCAAACATGCAGTAGGATTTCATTGATGGTAATGTACATGTTGAATCATGGCACTGATTTGCTAGCAAACATGCAATAGAATTCCATTGATGGTAATGTACATGTTGATTCATAACACTGATTTGCTAGCAAACGTACATGCAATAGAATTTCATTGATGGTAATGTACATGTTGATTCATAACACTGATTTGCTAGCAAACATGCAATAGAATTTCATTGATGGTAATGTACATGTTGATTCATAACACTGATTTGCTAGCAAACATGCAGTAGAATTTCATTGATGGTAATGTACATGTTGAATCATAACACTGATTTGCTAGCAAACATGCAGTAGGATTTCATTGATGGTAATGTACATGTTGAATCATGGCACTGATTTGCTAGCAAACATGCAGTAGGATTTCATTGATGGTAATGTACATGTTGAATCATGGCACTGATTTGCTAGCAAACATGCAGTAGGATTTCATTGATGGTAATGTACATGTTGAATCATGGCACTGATTTGCTAGCAAACATGCAATAGAATTTCATTGATGGTAATGTACATGTTGATTCATAACACTGATTTGCTAGCAAACGTACATGCAATAGAATTTCATTGATGGTAATGTACATGTTGATTCATAACACTGATTTGCTAGCAAACATGCAATAGAATTCCATTGATGGTAATGTACATGTTGATTCATAACACTGATTTGCTAGCAAACATGCAATAGAATTCCATTGATGGTAATGTACATGTTGATTCATAACACTGATTTGCTAGCAAACGTACATGCAATAGAATTTCATTGATGGTAATGTACATGTTCATTCATAACACTGATTTGCTAGCAAACATGCAATAGAATTCCATTGATGGTAATGTACATGTTGATTCATAACACTGATTTGCTAGCAAACATGCAATAGAATTCCATTGATGGTAATGTACATGTTGATTCATAACACTGATTTGCTAGCAAACGTACATGCAATAGAATTTCATTGATGGTAATGTACATGTTGATTCATAACACTGATTTGCTAGCAAACATGCAATAGAATTTCATTGATGGTAATGTACATGTTGATTCATAACACTGATTTGCTAGCAAACATGCAGTAGAATTTCATTGATGGTAATGTACATGTTGAATCATAACACTGATTTGCTAGCAAACATGCAGTAGGATTTCATTGATGGTAATGTACATGTTGAATCATGGCACTGATTTGCTAGCAAACATGCAGTAGGATTTCATTGATGGTAATGTACATGTTGAATCATGGCACTGATTTGCTAGCAAACATGCAGTAGGATTTCATTGATGGTAATGTACATGTTGAATCATGGCACTGATTTGCTAGCAAACATGCAGTAGGATTTCATTGATGGTAATGTACATGTTGAATCATGGCACTGATTTGCTAGCAAACATGCAGTAGGATTTCATTGATGGTAATGTACATGTTGAATCATGGCAGTGATTCGCTAGCAAACATGCAGTAGGATTTCATTGATGGTAATGTGCATGTTGAATCATTGCACTGATTTGCTAGTTAAGATGCAATAAGATTTCATTGATGGTAATGTACATGTTGATTCATAACACTGATTTGCTAGCAAACATGCAATAAGATTTCATTGATGGTAATGTACATGTTGATTCATAACACTGATTTGCTAGCAAACATGCAATAGGATTTCATTGATGGGAATGTGCATATTGAAACATGGCACTGATTTGCTAGCTACATGTACGAAATATCAATCTATACATCAAAAATATATGTTGAATGTTGATTTGAAAACAACATGTACATGTATAGATAATTTTTTATTTTATCACATGTATTATACATTAGCAGTGATATAAAGCCATGTAATAGTTTTCAATATTACACTCAATGAACAAAAAATGCGATTGGTCCTTACATGCAATTTGCAATTGTCATTATCTAATTATCTCTTAAAATTCCAAAACATACAAAAACTATTTATTTTGATGAGAACTGTTCGTAAAAATAATCAATCTGCATATCCTGCTACATACAATATGTGTTTTCATTTTAAATCAGGTTTGAGAATTTTGCTGTTTCTAATGTTCCCAACCTCACAGTTGCAATGCAGTGAATTCATATTCTGCTCTGAACCACCACTACGTCTTGTCGATTTACTTTTAAGATGCATGAAGACTGCTAGTAGAACTAGCCCACAATTTAATTCAAATGTTGCCAATGTGTCTCTATAACAATAAATACATTGGTATTTATTTTTAGTCTAAAAATTTATTTAATCGCAGTCGATAAACTGGATGCAGCGCTCTTTTATAGAACAGCATTCCTCTATGAAATGAATAGAACAATAGCACTAAGACACTTAGGACGTGCAAAGGCAAATAACAATTTGAATATTTTGCAAGGTTTCTGCTAACAAAACAGTTAAAATGCATACATGTGATAAATAGGATATCGTGAATGTGTAATATTGTATTAATTAAACTCATGTTGTAATTTTTATATGGTCCTGGTCTTAGGTTTGGAACATATGAAAATTATTGATGATCTATGATGGATACATTTTTTACCAAGTTGTAGCTGCAACATTGCCATGGTGATAGATGATCATAGTGCATCAAACAAGTGAAATAACTATCAAACACCATGACTACAGTACACAAATCACATTACAAAACTAAAGGATCACATGACCACAGCACAAATATCACCTGACCACAGTACATAAATCACCTGCCCACAGTACATAAATCACATGACCACAGCACAAATATCACCTGACCACAGTACATAAATCACCTGACCACAGGACACATAATACATCTGACATTACACTTGAACAAATCACACACCATGCGTTGAACATTCAATACATAGATGCGTTACTAACCGTTGCTGCAACTGAGCTGCAGAAGGCGGTGGTGGGGGCGGCGATGGCGGAGGCGACGGTGTCGTAGGTGAGAGGTCACTGACAGGACTTTATAAAATAGTTGCCATGGCAACGACAGTCAAGAGATAAAGCATTACCATTATTAGTAAGTTAAACCTTGTTCCCAACCGCATTACATATCAATTAATACAAATTATTAGTAAAATCCCACCACCTAGTAAATAACTAAAACATTCATTTAATAGTAAAAAAACAAATCCGCAACATGCGACTGACATATTATCTTCTACTACTATAGAACAACAATTTTGGCATGAATCAGAATTAATTAACAAACGATTGTAAATTGTCTGAGGCAGTAGAAAATACAGTTATCACTATGTTAATATATACATCTAGTGTTAGCATGAATGTGTTAACATAATTACATGCCAATGACGAAATCAAGAAACTAAACTAAAAGTACAATATAAATTACGGAGCTCATATTACATGCAAGAATCGTTCATACAAAACTATCAGTTAGATATCAACATATAAAGTAGAAATGAACAACAGTTGCCATGGAAACAGTGGACTAAATATGTATTGTATCAGGTTACAACAATCAACCCAGGAGTAATTTTGTTTAAGCTTGTAACTAAAATTTTTTTTTTCGACAGCTGACAGTGTGTGAAAGCAACATAATATTGAGTATACATATTTGCACAAACCATATAACATACATACACACATACTCCACAGTTGTCTTTGCACAATGAATCATAACTACATTGTGCATCACAACAACAGACAATCCACAAACACAAATATATTTGTAACTACACGCCTTCATTATCAGAAGACTATAACTTGATTCAGAGGTTTAATTTCAAGAAACTGATTTTGAAACCACTTTATGTACACACCTGAGAGGTCTGCAGTCATATGACAGTCTTCTCCCACACAGCATTGTATAATACTACAAAAAAACAAATGAAAAAAAAACAAAAAACGATGAACAAGTAACAAAAAGAAGAGTAAAAGTTGCCTTCTTTGGCAATTACCAATGTATATTTGTTGAATGTTTCTCAGACACATGTAATGTTATTTATTCAAAGCACTGTAAGATTGTATCTTGTATACTTTGAACTGCAATAAAAAAATCATTTAAAAATGCCCAAAAAAATGCTACACATTAAAATACATGAAAACATGCATTAAAACATCAATGAACTATGGACTTACTGCGTCACTTTGGTGAAATAGAGGACAAAAAGTGTTTTCCAGTAAATTATATGCATGTTCATAAGCCCTGTAAAGTAACAAAGAATAGTTAACTATCCTATAACACATGTAAGAAGTCATGTATTTACATACTACTAGTATACTATATGAATTATTATATACTAGTATACCGGTAGTATCATATGAGTAACTGTGATATCCACTATGTAATATTTTTTTTAATCTGCAACAATTACATTATTTGATCTACACAATGTGATATCTTTTGACCCAGTTGTTGACACAGAGTGCAACCCCAAATTCAGAGATAGCAACCTTGCCAGTATTGGTCACTTTGTAGTACCGGTAACTCACATAATCATTATTGATAAGTAATGTTCCGATTTGCAATATTTTATTTGTATTCGGCAAAGAATCAATGTTAAAAGGTGGGGTAAGCCAAATAACATCTTGTTTAGAAAATTCCAAAACAACAGTCAGTAAACGTTTGCCAGTAAACACCACATCAAATATTTACTTATTCAACAATAATAATGAGCATGTATTCTGAAGTACATGCACTGTGCTAGCTCTGCCACTGTCACAGATCTTGGCAGCAAATTTTCTTACTCGTCCTTTTTTTCATGGTCAGTTTTGTGATTTCTTTAATCATGCAGTTGCATACTGTGGAATACTTTATTTTCACTGGAATTAATTTTCGCTGAAAAGGCTTTTTGGGCGTTTTACTTGGAATTTATTTTCACTGATTTTTCATGAGTTTAATGTGAAATATAGGAAAAAAAGTATATTCAATGGATTTTATTTTCACGGAATCATCCCTTCAGCGAAAATAGCGAAAATAAATTCCAAGCGAAAATAAAGTATTCTACAGTATATGATAAAAAAGTAATTCATCACTAGTACCAAGGATCATGCGTGGTATTGCTCTACATGATAAAAAAAATTATTGTTTTTGGTGATATCGCACATTATCTTTGAGATTAGATATGAATAACCTCTACTTAGTGGCCAAATATGGGCATGTGTCTCCAAGCATAGGAGATCATTTGCTCAATGGGAGAATGTGAGCGTAAACGCCATTCAGGTTGTAATATTTGTAAACATGCCTCTGAGATAATATACATGAATATCAGTCTCCAAAACAATTACCAACATCACTGGTAAACAAAATCCAGCAAACTTTTACAAGTGTTATCTAAATAGAAACAGTCCTAAACCGCAAGATACCCCAGATATTTATTCTAAATGTATGTTTGCATGAAACCAACCAACCTGAATAATGCATCTGAAGTACGGAGTCGTGTAACCTCCTTATATGGACCCTCAGCAACTATAATAAAACAAGCCATGCATGGCACAGTCCCTGTTAGTTATCAAATTTAAGATATATAGTTTTGTTTATAGTAATATAGCAGGAATAGGATTATGATGATTGTTTAACATTAAAATGATTGACATTTGTATCTGATCGTCAAACAAGTACTTGTTCACATTGAGCAATATTGCTCTGGAACAGCATTAATTAAAACAAATTCAGCCATTTTGAACACATGTATATATCTATAAAATGATGTATAATGAATATATAAAACTTGAACATAATCAGTCAAAGCATGTCAGAGATATGGCTCTAGAACCACATTCACTAAAACAAACCATTTTGAATCCAATCTGAAAAATAAAATGACGTGCATTAGGAACTCGTAATGTCTAATGTATGTTATAAGTTTGAACGAAATACATCCATAAATGCCAGAAATGCTTAATTTTGATGATTTTTCAGTACAAAATGGCTGCTATTCGGCCATCTTGAATCAGATCATGAAACAAATTGATGTGCATATGTATAATGTAATGTAAGATGTATGTGTGAAGTTTGATTGTGATTGGTTTAGGCATTTCTTAGATACAGGTACGGACACACGCACAGATGCACGGATACACATAGGTCAAAACATAAGTCCCCGTTCAAACAGGGACTAATAACAAAAAGTATGAGAAGATAGAGAAGATCTACTGATGAAGAAAGTGCACATCATTTTTACAAGTTGCAATTGTGGATAAACTACTTACTTGATTTAACTTCACCTATAATGTCATCTTCAAACTGTATTCTATCTATTGCATGAGGTGCAAAGTACAATCTGTAAAGATCTTGAGCTTCTTGGTGCAGACATACCATCTGATCAATAGACAGTTCTGGCACTAAACTTCTTCGATTAAAATCCTCTGAAAAGCAAATATTGAAAACCATAGAACCAATGGTTGTCATTTTGCACTTCATCTATTTATAACACCCCTGCATACTTAATTACTGTAAAAAACTATTTTCGCTTGGTATTAATTTTCGCTATTTTGGCTGGAGGAATAATTCAGTGAAAATTAAATCCAGCGAATATACCTTTTTTCCTATATTTTACATTCAACTTGTCAAAAATCAGTAAAAATAAATTCCATACAAAACACCCCAAAAAGTCTTTTCAGCAAAAACTAATTTCAGCTAAAATAAAGTATTCTACAGTAACACAAAACCTATCATTATTATATTCCTTACAGAAGCAAATGGCACATACCTACTGAGAGACAGAATTGTAAAACATTAAGAGATCCTTCATTTTTCATAAATTCCATGAAGTGATACAAAATCATCTTATCCTTCAGCATATCAGTCAATTCTAAACTCAGTGCCTACAAAAGAGAAAACACTTTCAACAATGCTGGCCAAACGGGACAGAAACACTCACCAGGAATAGTGAGCTATGGGTGTGTTAAACACTTTCAACAATGCTGGCCAAACGGGCCAGAAACACTCACCAGGAATAGTGAGCTATGGGTGTGTTAAACACTTTCAACAATGCTGGCCAAACGGGCCAGAAACACTCACCAGGAATAGTGAGCTATGGGTGTGTTAAACACTTTCAACAATGCTGGTCAAACGGTCCAGAAACATGCACCACGAATGGTGAGCTATGGATGTGTTAAACACTTTCAATAATGCTGGCCAAACGGGACAGAAACACACACCAGGAATGGTGAGCTATGGGTGTGTTAAACACTTTCAACAATGCTGGTCAAATGGTCCAGAAACACGCACCAGGAATGGTGAGCTATGGGTGTTTAAAAAACTTTCAACAATGCTGGCCAAACGGTCCAGAAACACACACCACGAATGGTGAGCTATGGGTGTGTTAAACACTTTCAACAATACTGGCCAAACGGGCCAGAAACACGCACCAGGAATAGTGAGCTATGGGTGTGTTAAACACTTTCAACAATGCTGGCCAAACGGTCCAGAAACACACACCAGGAATGGTGAGCTATGGGTGTGTTAAACACTTTCAACAAATTCCATACAAAACACCCCAAAAAGTCTTTTCAGCAAAAACTAATTTCAGCTAAAATAAAGTATTCTACAGTAACACAAAACCTATCATTATTATATTCCTTACAGAAGCAAATGGCACATACCTACTGAGAGACAGAATTGTAAAACATTAAGAGATCCTTCATTTTTCATAAATTCCATGAAGTGATACAAAATCATCTTATCCTTCAGCATATCAGTCAATTCTAAACTCAGTGCCTACAAAAGAGAAAACACTTTCAACAATGCTGGCCAAACGGGACAGAAACACTCACCAGGAATAGTGAGCTATGGGTGTGTTAAACACTTTCAACAATGCTGGCCAAACGGGCCAGAAACACTCACCAGGAATAGTGAGCTATGGGTGTGTTAAACACTTTCAACAATGCTGGCCAAACGGGCCAGAAACACTCACCAGGAATAGTGAGCTATGGGTGTGTTAAACACTTTCAACAATGCTGGTCAAACGGTCCAGAAACATGCACCACGAATGGTGAGCTATGGATGTGTTAAACACTTTCAATAATGCTGGCCAAACGGGACAGAAACACACACCAGGAATGGTGAGCTATGGGTGTGTTAAACACTTTCAACAATGCTGGTCAAATGGTCCAGAAACACGCACCAGGAATGGTGAGCTATGGGTGTTTAAAAAACTTTCAACAATGCTGGCCAAACGGTCCAGAAACACACACCACGAATGGTGAGCTATGGGTGTGTTAAACACTTTCAACAATACTGGCCAAACGGGCCAGAAACACGCACCAGGAATAGTGAGCTATGGGTGTGTTAAACACTTTCAACAATGCTGGCCAAACGGTCCAGAAACACACACCAGGAATGGTGAGCTATGGGTGTGTTAAACACTTTCAACAATGCTGGTCAAATGGTCCAGAAACACGCACCAGGAATGGTGAGCTATGGGTGTTTAAAAAACTTTCAACAATGCTGGCCAAACGGTCCAGAAACACACACCACGAATGGTGAGCTATGGGTGTGTTAAACACTTTCAACAATACTGGCCAAACGGGCCAGAAACACGCACCAGGAATAGTGAGCTATGGGTGTGTTAAACACTTTCAACAATGCTGGCCAAACGGGACAGAAACACGCACCACGAATGGTGAGCTATGGATGTGTTAAACACTTTCAATAATGCTGGCCAAACGGGACAGAAACACACACCACGAATGGTGAGCTATGGGTGTGTTAAACACTTTCAACAATACTGGCCAAACGGGCCAGAAACACGCACCAGGAATAGTGAGCTATGGGTGTGTTAAACACTTTCAACAATGCTGGCCAAACGGGACAGAAACACGCACCACGAATGGTGAGCTATGGATGTGTTAAACACTTTCAATAATGCTGGCCAAACGGGACAGAAACACGCACCACGAATGGTGAGCTATGGATGTGTTAAACACTTTCAACAATGCTGGTCAAACGGTCCAGAAACACGCACCAGGAATGGTGAGCTATGGATGTGTTAAACACTTTCAATAATGCTGGCCAAACGGGACAGAAACACACACCAGGAATGGTGAGCTATGGGTGTGTTAAACACTTTCAACAATGCTGGTCAAACGGTCCAGAAACACGCACCAGGAATGGTGAGCTATGGGTGTGTTAAACACTTTCAACAATGCTGGTCAAATGGTCCAGAAACACGCACCAGGAATGGTGAGCTATGGGTGTTTAAAAAACTTTCAACAATGCTGGCCAAACGGTCCAGAAACACACACCACGAATGGTGAGCTATGGGTGTGTTAAACACTTTCAACAATACTGGCCAAACGGACCAGAAACACGCACCAGGAATAGTGAGCTATGGGTGTGTTAAACACTTTCAACAATGCTGGCCAAACGGTCCAGAAACACACACCACGAATGGTGAGCTATGGGTGTGTTAAACACTTTCAACAATGCTGGTCAAATGGTCCAGAAACACGCACCAGGAATGGTGAGCTATGGGTGTTTAAAAAACTTTCAACAATGCTGGCCAAACGGTCCAGAAACACACACCACGAATGGTGAGCTATGGGTGTGTTAAACACTTTCAACAATACTGGCCAAACGGGCCAGAAACACGCACCAGGAATAGTGAGCTATGGGTGTGTTAAACACTTTCAACAATGCTGGCCAAACGGTCCAGAAACACACACCACGAATGGTGAGCTATGGGTGTGTTAAACACTTTCAACAATGCTGGCCAAATGGTCCAGAAACACACACCAGGAATGGTGAGCTATGGGTGTGTTAAACACTTTCAACAATGCTGGTCAAACGGTCCAGAAACACGCACCAGGAATGGTGAGCTATGGGTGTGTTAAACACTTTCAACAATACTGGTCAAACGGTCCAGAAACACACACCACGAATGGTGAGCTATGGGTGTGTTAAACACTTTCAACAATACTGGTCAAACGGTCCAGAAACACACACCACGAATGGTGAGCTATGGGCGTATTAAACACTTTCAACAATACTGGCCAAACGGTCCAGAAACACACACCAGGAATGGTGAGCTATGGGCGTATTAAACACTTACTGAATTTCTTGGTTTATGATTGGTCTCATAGAATGCTTCTAATATACACACTTTGGGTGACGGTGCATCAGTACATGCTGTCATCTGAAATTAATAAAATAATATGTTTTAATACAACTTTCAATGAGACATTCCACCAACTTGATAACCAGCATGAAAAGAATGTAATCACCTAGCAGCTCCTAGTACTGTATTAGTTCCAAAAAAAGTGCATATTAACCCAAAAATTCCTTTAAGTTATTATTTTATACAGAATCATGAAACTATTACGTATTTTGATCATAGAAAAATCACAGTAATTTACATAAGCACACATAATAGAGCCAAAAAAAAAGGTTAGTTGATGTACTTTATTTTTTTATGTATCCGAACTTGAACATTGCTTCTAATACAGCAAATACTGCATATGAAAGTGAAGTGATCTGAATAAAATAAACTTACTGGTTCTTCATCAAAGAATATGAGAAGTAATTTATTGACCATGTCCTGTAAAAACAAATGTAGTGTTAATTCAATAGATCAAACTACATTGCGCCTGGTAATCAAAAGGATCTTGTAAGCTAACAGTTAACGCCAGTGTTGTTATGGTGACCATAATAAGTACAATGGAATTGACCAACAGGAAGGCAATGTTTCAGTCTTTTGAAATACAGTTAGGCCAGGCCTCAACTCACTTACAAACCCATAGTGAACAGTCACCACAAGACTACATGTATGTTCACCAACAAACTCTATTAATAAGTGGTCTCTATTAATTTGCACACTCAAATGTTATCACTAGCAGTCCACCAGAATTGTGGGTGTACATTTGGCTAGGGCTGAGATACATGCTTGTAGCTAGCCATCTGCCTGCATGTCATTTTAATAGACAGGTAAAAAATTTCATTTGGCATGTAAAATTTCTAGAAACTTTTATTGAATATTTTCAGTTTTTACAAATGGCCATAAATAATAAAAAAAAAATTACAAGTCTGTTGATACAGACTAGCAACTGTTATTTTGCATTTCAATACAGATTTAGATGAAGACATTTCATTTTCTGGCTATAACCCTGCTGTGATGAGATGTGATGTAATGGGCTGAATATATTTGCTTGAATTGCTAAAAATGTAATGTACAATCAAAATCCAGTACGTAGAGTTATTGATTTTGAATTAAATAATCATGCAGCCATTTCAGAAAAACAGTTGTTAAAATGACGTGCATCTGTAACCCAGTATGATCCCGATACAAAGCCCTGTTCAACTGCTAGAAATGATTCCACACATATCCACAACTGTGATTTTAGACAAAATGACTGTCAATTTGACAAATATGATCAAATCACACAAAATAACACAGTATTATTATAGTATTACATGTATTTTTCTGAAGTGAAGAATTGTCATGGACATGAATAAAAAAGAATAAATGGCCACCAGTCGGCCATTTTTCATTTGAATCTTGACAAAAATTTGACATGCACCTGTAAGCCAATATGCATAATGATGATACACAGTTTGAAACAGGGACTTGAAAAAATAAAAGGCGACTATGTGAAGTTACTATGTCAACCACTTAATTGACCAACAACAAAAACATGCCATGACAACACAAGCATTGATAGAAAGTGTTATTGCTTACAGGATCTGCAATTACATCCATTCCTTGAAGTAATAAAGAGCCTGACAATATCTCACGTACCAAGGCACAGACACCCCTGTTGATTTAAAACACAAACAATTATGTTATTATACAAATAGTATGGTTACATTCACACCTGTAAACATTATCAACATTCAACTTCTTTGATAATTGTGGATCAGATGGACATGATACTATACTGTAAACATTTTAATTTACACTCATAGAAATGTTTGGAATTTTATAAAGACACTCTTCATGATTTTCACTGATTTAGGAAATTAAGATTTCTCATGGCAACCAATCTTGATAAATTTTTTGAAAGGTGAGAAAAGTTGACTGAGATGCTTAAAAGGTTAACACTGACAAGAGAGACACCACAGAGAATCAATGACTGTCACCCACTGATACACAGTCGTGTAAAATGAAGCATTATATCAATGACTTGTTTCAGATAAGCATGCATCTCATCTCATTCAAAATTTTACTTTTCATAACATGATAATGTCCACATTCTATATTTTGTAGTGGAATATTAATACATGTACGAAATATTAATTTTTAATTTATTTTTAAAAAAAAATTTGAAATATTTCTGCATACTGTTTACATTGCTATGACAAAATAATGCATACTCACTTGCACTCCAGGGCATTGCGTGGAAATATATGTGGAAGTAACGCTTCTGTCATCTTTCTGAGATACTGTAACTCTGATTTTCTACTGTGCATTGCACAGTGCAGATGCTGTCCCATTAAATCTAAAGTAACTTGTTGAATATCTTCTCCACCTGAAATAAGTAAAAAACGATAATGATTCAGTTATTCACAACATACCTGTAAACTAAAAACTTCCAGCTTTCATGATGTATTGGAATGACAACAAGAAATGAAAACGTCTCACTTTAGTATCAGCCTTCAAAGAGAAGCTTGAAAATTAGAAAACTGAAAATCATGTCAACTAATTTACAAACAGTGATACCATGTCCATTACCGGTAGACATGTAGAAATGTAGGCGGATCACCCATTTTTAACTTATCAAAAAATAATAATAATCAAACATATATAAATACATCATTTATGTTGTTAAAGCTAGATGTAAAATAGGAGATTTGAAAATAGACAAGGTAAGCAAGAAATATAATATTTTAGTTTGCAGTTACAAATTCATACCCAGATAAAACAGTGATGAATGCAATCAAATTCAGGAAAACAATCATCATCTTAGCAATAGTTTCTTGTATAAGGCTGTGAGATTTGATTGATTTATACCGGTCCCATCAACATGAAGACTAATTTTTACCTTCTTTTCTGCCCTTCATGTAAGAATCAAAATGTGAAAGAGCAGCTTTGATGAGTTTATGAATAATTAAATGTGGTATATCCAGCTGTGAGTAAACAAAAGAATACATGAGTATTAGAGGTATGAGGAACATGAAAACATGTTCATGGACTCATCACTGTTCATCAATACAGTCAGACAAGGACCCCATAGTCTGCTTTCCAGACCTCCAATACTAGAGAAGAACTCACATAATACAAGAAAGGGTTCCATTTGTAATAAACATATACAGAAAATACTGTCATTTTTTCATGTCATGTGATAGTAAGCTTTTGAAAGAATGATGTCATGTGACAACAATAACATATTTTAATAGTAATTACTGTGAGCACAAAAAACTACAACTGTTAACTAAAATGCACACTACAAACATGATGAAGGCAGAAATCTTACCTTCTTAGCTCTTTTAAGAATAACTGCAACAGCATATCTTAAAGACTGACGAAGAGTTGTCACAAACTGTTCATCTGAACTCAAGTCACTGAAAGATAATAATTAGTCACAATCACCAATAAAATAACTGTGCTAATGAATGCATGTAGAAAATCACAGAAGCAAACAGTCTAGCTTTCCCGTGTACACTGGGGAAGTTAAGTACATTTAGGATGGTAAATATATATGTAAAATTGTACTTACTGATACCAAACATAGATAAAATTTTTAAGCACCAACTCTAAAAGCTGAAAAAAAAATCAATATAATTTTTATTACATGTAACTTGTTGGCATTTAAGAATTTAATTAATACAATGGTACAATTAGTGTCAATTAAATAAACAAACAAACATGGTTTGCATTGGATGAAATTCTTGTTATTTAAACTGTTTTACTGAATATATGTAATTCAATATGAGTACCACATGTGCTCATGCATATAACATAGAGGTATGTCTATAAAATAAAAATAAATAATATTTCAATAAGTGCAATTTTTGGTTTATGTGTACTTAACATTGGTTTTTAACATTGTCATCTATGTGAAGTTGATTCCACTTTACCTCGGCTATCGCATTATCTACCCTTTGGGGAATATAGAAATTAGCCCATGGTTGTAGAGTTGTTATAGTTAGTTCTGGTCTGCAACAAAATACAACAAAAAAACTCAGTCTCAATCCTAGTTTGTGTTGTATGTATATATATTGAAGTAAATATGAATAAAATAAATTAATTTCTAGCAGAGTGGTAAGCCTTATGGGATCTAGCACATTTGAATTTACAAACGTCGTTTTGCATGTATTAAAATGTGTTTACACTGAAATTAGAAACAACAACTTTTATACAAAGAAACTTTTATCCTACACTATAATCGTAGGACAGGGAGAAGACCAGTAAACACTCTTTGAGACGCTTGTGAACAAATGAAAATCTTTTCACCATTATGTGCTGTGACCCATTTTATAAAGATTTGTTTGTCTGAATCAAATGACCCTATGTATGAGGTAGCGATGTTGAATTACCTGTGCCTGGTACACTTTTCATCTCCACATATAGAGCAGACCTTAATGGTTTGTACTGGTGTATCACTCACATCTGATGTGACCTGCAACAACACACAAGTACCGGTAGTATAATAATGTAGACATGGCATATACAGTGTTATTCCTAGTTACTGTACACACTCAATAGCTTAGTTCAGGTAAGCGCTCACAGCTCAATACTTTGAGATTTTCTTTCAAATTTGGAAAAAAAAATCTTACGAAACTAAAGCGATTACAGGACAGTGGCTGTCGCACAAAATGTATTCTAATTTTATGTAAATAATGCATTTTTCATGCATTCTGTATGTTGCTATGTGTCCCATATCAAACAGGATGAGATGCAACGACAACCGTTCATTTAATTATCTACCAGGCATTTATTTCTGTTGTATTTCTTGTCACAGATAAAAACACCCAAAGTAAATTGCGAACTTTTTCCAAAATTTACTAAAAACCCAAAGATGAATTAGTAAAATTACAATGGATAACAAAAGATAGATTGTAAATAAACATTGTAAACAAAATAAACAATAGTGTCCCATGATTCTTTGGTGCAATCCCTGGGCTTGGAAGGTTCCCCTTTAAAAGATGCAACATTTCTGTGAAGCTAAAAAATCTGGTGGTTTCAGCCAAATTGAAAAAAATGTGATTGCTTTAGACTTTGAGATACTGATTTCATGTTTTTGAACAGACATGTCCTTTGCAGTGAAATTCACATTGTAGAATTTCAGAATTTTTCAACTGTAGTAAGTTATACAATTCCAACTTACCAGTTTATTTTTACTTTACATACAAGACATCTTTAAGGTAGAGATGCAGGTTGGGAGACTATATTTCTAATTGCCTCTAATTACTGTAATTACATGAGTAAAATATACTTTTTACCAATCAAGTTATATATCATTTGAAAGAGTTTTATTTAAACTTTTGAGTTTTATGGTTTACAATAATGTACAATGATATCAAATTAAGTGGTGTTGATTTTGGGTTAAAATCATGCATTTTAGGTGAAAGTGCACTAAAACTTTTGAATGCATACCCTGATTTTAATTTAAGAACACTTATTTAAAACTTCTGTTTACTAGGAACATAATGGCTTATTTATTAGTGTTTCCATTAAAAAGTTTTTACGCAGTGCTCTTTGAAACATTCACATTTTATGAATCGTTCACAGTTAACAGAGCCGCTAATTGGCATCTCTATTGATTTCTGTTCCAGTGAAGACAGTGAAACCATACGAAGCCATTTACTTAGGATAGACCTGAATAATGACCCCTGAAAATTTCATTGAAAACAAACTAACCGTCTAGAAGTTGAAATTTTGAGTAAAAAATGAAACTGAGATAATCGCCATTTTGTAAAAAAAAGTTTTAAAACGAATCATTCGCTTCATATGTGTAACAAAAACTCCTAGAAATACACTATACATCGTAATTTGCCGATGCTAAATCGTCAGGTAAAAAAATAAAATAAAAATATTTACAATTCGAGGGAAACGGACGAAAAATCGTCCGCGAAGTCTCAACCGTGCGTGAAAACTGTCATGGCGTTGTGTTATCAATTCCACTGAGGGAGGGACACAATGGATTACGTAAAGCCGATGACATATTCATACAGTTATATAAACATAGCGATCGCCATTGCGTGGGTTGAGTCTAAATTTACCTTTCCTCAAACCTTTAAAAAATACTTTGTATGACGCAGTTTCCGTGGACCGTGCGAAGTTAAACGACCAGGTTGAAATGGGCCCTAATATTTTACTACACAACGGCTATTCGCAGTTTTTACTACTCAATCACGCAAACGCCGGTGAAATAAATTCAAAATAAAATCACATTGGAAAGAGAACTAATGTAAATCAACCTGGAAATACCTCATTCATAGAGTTCCCAGAGGTCGCCGATCACGACCATACAACGTAGTTTGCGACAACGCTACCGGTGCATGCTAGCTGACAAAGGGGTTCCCGATTAAGGTAACCAAGATGGCATCGCAGAGTGCATTTTTCCCGCGGTGTTTAAAAACAGCATCTCATTGCCGATTTTTCGGTAATTTCCAGGGTATTTTTTTTTATTTTTAATTAACCAAGCATTTTATGTTTGTGTATTTTAACACTGAAAAGTTAGCGATGACAGCAACAACTGTGCTGTTTGTCAGCACGATAATCATTACAGCGAAACAAAAAATGTTTAAAATGTTAAAATGCCGTTGGAGTAAAAATTTGTGGAAACATTTTTTAGTTTCGCCCACAATGCGAAAAAGCTTGAAATCTATGCACCAAGAAAACAAAAGAAATTGTGGCCTTGTTTTGCACGAAAATTAAATCGCCCTATCGACGCTACCTCCTACATAAAAATAAATGAAAAATCAATTTATTTAAGGGTGAAAAAGTTTACTTATCAATTACAAGTGTATGTTTTGTTTCATTCCGCTTGCTCGCTGGAATTGTCTACGTCTTGTCTGTTTTCGTAGTTTGCTAGTTGATCGCGCTTGAGATAAGTAAACAGAGAGCCAGGACAGGAAGTCGCACACCGGCTGCTCCGTAACTGAGGCCAGCAATTATTTGCATATAACATCAACAGTGACTTGTCAATCAAAGAGCAACGTAAACAAACTTTCGGGACTTTTAATCACATACGCGTGCCTCGGTTCCCTATATTTTAAAATTGATTTTTGAGTATGTTCCAGCAATGACAATGCTCCGAAATTTTAACACTATCTAGCCAAGACTGTCTGGGTAAGAAAAAGCAAAAAAAAAAAAAATTCACGAAAAGTGCCCACGAACCTGCATCTCTACCTTAATACACATATCTCAGTATTAAACCTATATATAGATACAACTTTCATGGTCTACTTAGTGTTCAGTTTTGTACTAATATATAACACGGTTATTGCTTTTTATTTTTTTTATATGAATCCCATGCAATGTTTATAACATTTTTGAAAAGCATTGATTGTGTAAATTAAATGTTCTCAGCGTGTCTGTGGCATTTTAATGCTTACTTTTTGTTCTCTTCTAAACATGGGTAATAGATTAGGCAATAATGGGTTATTGCTAATAATAAGGTAAGACATCAACAGTCCAGCAACAAAGGACCATCCCATCATTAATATGTGCAAGTAGCTGAAAGAGATAAAAAAAGATCTATTTTTCACATACCTGGAAGAATTGATGATGAATAATTTGATATTCTAGTCACACTGCGTGAAAATTAGATTTAAATTGGTTCTGTTGTCAGAACTGTCATGTCCATATAGGGGAGGCTCACACAACAAATATTTACAATAATATATATAACCCTATTTGTACCATTCTTGTTTTTTTAGAATTTGGTACGATTAGGATTATGATAATAATGACAAGTTTTTTGAATATCTGCTAATAAAAAATAAAAGCCAGGTATAGAATTATATGAAAGTGATTGGTCAAAGATTGTTGATGATAAAGTACTACCAGTAGTGTCGATCTTAAACATTGGTCACTGTGTTTGAATGAACTGTGCTTAATTAACGTAGGCCAACCAGAGAAAAAAACAACAACAGAACAGCAGAACACATACATGCACAGTTCTAACATGTTTTGCCAGTGACTTAGCAAAATGTACGTTACGGAAATAGTTCATTCCATATTCAAATTGTCTTTACCGGTATTATCTATGCACCTAGAGCCATCAATAACTTAGCACTAGTGCACCGTTGATCTGCAATGACAACATTTATAAGGGTCGTGGTTTACACCCCATTGCATATTATTAACATCCCTCTACGATAGGAATATATACGATAGAGGGACTGTGCATATGGGTCATTCCAGTTTTTATCCACAACCCCCCTACGGATGGATATTAAGGTTATGACACTCTATGGATTCAAATCCACCATTCAGGTGTCGGATTTTTGTTAACTAACACACCCCCTGGAAACTACTGATTTGACGTATACGGATGGGTATGTGAAAAAATTATACCCCTCGGATACACACAAAAACAGAACCCCTCGGAAAAAAAGCAGTGTGACTTGCAAGTGGCCTACTAGTGGGTCTTCTAATTATAAAACAGAAATTGGTAAATTGGGATGGTATGTTGCAAAGAGCAGTGCAGTTGGAAGGAGTCAATGATTTTTTTTTGGGGGGGGGGGTCTGCACAACTAGAGTGATGTCATAATATGATGACGTCATCTAGAGGGATGTTTGTGTCCCACATTGCTTTGTGCACCTTTTAGTTGAATGACTTTTGTCATTGGTGTTGATTTTTTTTTTATTGTGATATGTCTCTAGTAATTGCAATGTAGAAGTACGTTCAACTGAATGGCCAGGTAATTTGCGGACTGATTCACAAATCATATGTATGAAGCAATATGGCGCTCAGTGTAAATGCAAAAATATACATCTAGAGTGCATATATATATGTAGAGTGTAATAACATTTTTTTATTGCTCATAATTTGCAAGGTCTAATGACTATTGGTAAAACTTTAATACACAGGTTTACTGCTTTGGATTTAATGTCACAAAAACATTAATTTAAAGTTGTATATATTATGTTTTATATTTAGTTGAAAGCCCTTTGTAAATAGGTTAATTTGACCCCCTTAACCAAATCCAAAAACAAAATCCAGGACAACATCTATGGGTTTTGCCTGAAAAATGGTCAAGTTATTTAAGTTAGGAAAACAACTTAAATCCCATGATGCAACAGTGAGTAACTTACCAACATTGGCCTGTGGAGTCTGGCTGCACATTAAAAGCGTAAACTAATGAAAAGAAATGTTATAACACAGCGAAACTTAGCGAAAAAGTATTGTGATAACAGTAGAACCTGCCAGCAGTACAAAAGTTCATACTAGTAGTTTATTTACAATGTTGAATTGAGACTCCCTAAGTTGTTGAAAACTCAAACCAACTGGTTTCAGGCCTTATAATGTATGCTGTATAGTAAAACATATTTCTGAAAAGAGGAAATGATCAATTTTCAACAAAAATTAAAACATAATACAACTTTAAAACCTAAATGTTCATATGATATGTCAAAAGTTTGATAATTATAATTGTGAACAGTCCTCAATACTTTTGCCCTGAAATATTGAACCATTTTGGTGTGACAAAAGACACAAGTTAACCAAATAATACATAATGTATGTATTTATGTATTGTCAACTTCAGCTAAGGGTAGGCATGGGTAGACACACTATGGACGCATGCGTAGATGACAACTCTCTTGCTTTAAATGTCAGTGCATGAACTCTGGAGGTCATTGCCCATCGTGGGATGTAATTCAAACTTGTGGTTATCAGTTGAAATGTACAAGACAGTGTTCTCCCCAAAGCGTTTTAGCGTAGCGGGGCCGCTACTCCATTATTTATGCCGCTACTCTGAGAGATTGCCCGCTACTCTGTGGCATTTCCTGTTACTCTTTGTTTTAGCTTGTTAATACACGTGCGAACCTGTTAGTCAGCGTCATCAGCGTCCGGTACTGTGAGCCAAATCAGGTGTGAATGGAAACATGTCAGTGATTACGCAAAGACAATGGACTAATACAGCTTCGTACTTCGACAATAAACACTTTCGCCCTATTTAATTGGGGTAATAGAGAGTATTTTCTCAGTAGCATATTTGGCTGGAAGAAGCAACGATGTCAAACAGCAGAAATATTACGTTGTGGATCCGCGTAGAACGCCCTGCTGGGCCCCTGGTTGCGAGCGATAAACCCACCAGCAACGCGGTCACCGGTACCCCTGTCGGCAGTGGTACTAAACGTGTCCAAGATGATGTTACAACGAAAAGTGCAAAAAAATAAACTCTAGATTTGATGCACAATGGACAACAAAATATACGTGGCTGAGAGAAACATCCGATGACAAAGGTAAAAAAAGTATTTATTTGTAGCGTTTTACTTGGAAGCGAGTTTTGACCTAGTTTAGTAAATTTTTGTATGGCTTCATTTTTTGCCGATCGTCGAAACATTTTTTTGGAAACGACCTTCTTTCTGGAAGTTCAAAAATTGTTGGCTACGATTTATCAAAGTAACTAATACCAGGGCTCGAAATTAGTGGTAGCCCCGTGTCCACAGACTACCAGTTTCTTTCTTGGGGCTACCACTTTTCAAATTTGGTAGCCCAACTGGGCTACCAAAAATCCGGGATGAGACAGTGTTTACTCTAGGATGCGTGATTGCCCGCCTACTACACACGCCCTTAAAAAATTCTCCGAGGGCAAAAATCGCCCTTTTCCTCACTGCCCATTGAATTCTTTTTATGATGGCCTATGCGTGTATGATACAAATAACAATCACCCTCCCATATATTTCGTTTAAAATTGTGCGTCCTTACATTTAAAAAACATTACCTTCTTCGGGTATATCAGGATGACGCGTTAAGCAACTTGCCGAGGCAACAATGCATTGTTCTTCCCGCTTGTTGCGTGATTTAATTAATTATTTTGCTCGTCCAATTTTTTATTATTACTCAGTAGTGATTATATTAACGTATAAAAAATAAATTCGTTGAATTGTTATGAAATGCAACTTAGTTTCATCGTAAGCGAATGATTCCAAACGCATATTAAACACTTGATGCTGGAGAATATCAGCAATGCTTTGACCTGGGACAGAGTTCTTTGACCTGATAATCACAAATTAACCAATCAAAATGATGGGATGATGCCAACGTGCTCATAGCTCATTTTATAAATAAGTTAATGTTATTGAACGCATCACGGAAGAGATTTGCCGATATTGTAGTATGATCTTTTGGCTTGGATTTAGATGGGAAAATGGGATGGGTTTTTTTTAAAACAAAAAATTAGTTGTTTTCAAACGATAAACTGAGCATTTGAAGAATAATTTAACATTGTTTATAGTGATACCAGCTCATTGTTGAAACAAAGCTTACCCATTCACGCTAGTCACCATAAAAATCATACTCTTGAATAGGCATCAATGACTACGGTAAAACTTAAATTAGACCATAGACCTTAAAAAGTCTATGATTAGACTATATTAGGCGTCCGGAATAATTTAAATGTCCAATTACTAGTACGCCAAAATATTTAATGAAAAAACCTGATTTCTTTTATTTTAAAAACCAAACAGAATCAAGTACATTGCATAGACAGGATTACGTTACAGTGGTGTTAGTTCTGAGTGTTAGTTCAATTAAGCGCCATTTGCAATAAAGTTGTCAAAATGTGACCTCAAATTAGCGCCAAACAGAAATGAAAATGTATCAAAGTGGCGCCTATATGAGGTATTATACGGTACAATCAAGATAATTTTTTGTGTGGCAATTTAAGTTTTGTGACAATAAAATTGAATACTATAACATTAAAACTTTAAACTTAGAATTTGTAGTATTTCACAATGCACAATGAGTGAAAGCAGTGAAACTATAAAACATGAACTCTTTATTTCAGTTAGGTTCTCCTGTCTATAGGAAATTAGTACCGATACATTCAAATATATGAAACATTATCTACCTGTCAAAATAATGTACTGAACATGACATTTGTTTATAAAAAAAATATTCTTTTTTTATTTTTACGGCATAAATACTGCTCTAAAAATATTGGGCTACCAGGGATTGATCTTGGGCTACCAGATTTAAAAAGTGGTAGCCCAGATGGACTACCAGAAAAAAAAGTTAATTTCGAGCCCTGAATACTAGTATTGTGTTTTGAAATAGTTGGGTAAAGTTTATCGTGGCAATTTTTAAGTTTAGCGACTTTTCAAAATGGCGGCAATTTGTTTATTTTCGTGTTGATCGTGACGATATTTTTTAAATACAAGTATTGATTCGCTCCTATTTCTTATCTTTTAGGAATGCTGTGACACATATGTGGAAAATTCAACTTAAAAACATCCAGAAATAGTTCTTTGGTATGGAATTCTATGCCATGTATAACTATTACGAAATATGCTATCGATAAACACGCACACTCGGAGATGCACAAGAAGGCCATGTCATTTAATAGAAGTGGGAAGCAAAGAAAATCACGGCGTTCTCAAAAGCTGCAGATCACTGGGCTTCCATGAAAGTCCGAAAAATCAACATTACATAGAAATCACACAGCAGCAGATTCATTTAATCTTCTACATAAATTTGTTAAAAAATAAAGACACATTTTCATCCATGCAAGCCTGTCATCATTGTTTTCTTTATCTTCAGACAAATGCTAATGATATGTAAATTATATGCAAATTAGCCGCCACTCTGATACATTTTTCTGAGGAGAACACTGCAAGAATAATGTAATCAAAGTGCACTGCCCAGAGTTTATTATATTATAGTAAAATTTAAACATTGCGCATGATATGGTATGTTATTGTATGGTTTAAATTGCATAATCACTTCATTTCGAATAAAATAATTCACAATAGGAACATCGATGAAGTATTTAAAATACTATTTACTAGACTACTATCTTTTTCAATGATTTAAATGCGCATATGTGTAAGTTTGCAAAATTATTACGAATGCAACATTATAGAGTCGGTAATCTTGAGATACTCACAGACCCAATACCCCGGGTCAGTACCCTAACAATAGTAAAAATAACTTGAGTTTGCGTAATTATTATGAAAGCAATTACAATGTTGAAATATTCAGAGCCGGTACAATATTGTAAACAAAATTGCGTAATTAGAAAAGCCAGTACAGAGTTGTGTACAAGTTGCGGAAATCATAACAATTTGACTAGAACGACACACAAGGCAAGAACAAAAGGGGTTGCTAAGGTAACGTGCCAAACTTCGGTCAACATACACTTGATGTCAGCATCGCAGCACAGCAAGTTTTGCAAAGAAGTACTTGAATTCAATTGCACCCCAAAATGATGTCGCTGATCACTCAGTTGTCGCGGCGTATGTTGTACCAAATTTTGACTTCGGCTTTTTTTTCTAAGTGCATGCGACCTCTCACCAATGTATTAAAACACTTTGAATTTATACTTTGCGTGATTATATTTGGTCTACGCGGAACATTAAACTTTCTAAACATTATCTGAGACCATGCATGATGTATATTCACAAAATCATATTTTATATTATGTACGTCTTTCATTCCAAGGCTCAGGCAAATAAAACAAATGTTCTTCTGCTAACTATTATAGACTAGTTTCCAAGCTTTTGACTAAGGCAAATTTATTTAATTTTCTATTAGAAATTTTTGTGATTCTTGTAATTTCCCAGTCATTCATGGTCTTGACAATAAATGTGAATTGCCGTGCGAGCCTAGAGTTAGAATAAAGGGAATGAACGCGAAACTTTCGAATTATGCCAGCCAGTAAAATACAGAGATTTCAAATATTATAAATAAAATGTATACAAGTGTTGTAATGTCCGATGTAATAGCCACATGTCGAGTTGAGTTTTTTTTAAATTTATAATGTGAACTATTCCAGCTCATGGATGCCAATGAAATTTGAGAACAACTGAAATGTACAAGTCAGACTCTTTTAAATGAATGTATCAAGTATACACATGAATTATTTGCCCCAACACATTGGTTTATTCTTTATTCTAAGTTGCGACTGATATGTTTGTGTGGGCTTGATCGGCACAGTCGTATAATAATAAATAGATTTTCTTGGGTTAAAACAGTTTGCGAGCAGGGGTACAGCCACGTATGACTGCATGCATTTTAAAAGGGCGTACACCCTCCCCCCAGGTCTCTTGGCTGACAGATTTTTTTTTTACAAACCTACCCCTTGGAAGCTTAAAAATTACGACCGCATGGATTCACATCATCTATGGGGAGTGTGCATGATATGAAAAAAAAAATATCAAAAATATGACCCCCCTCGGAATTAAATCATCTGTAGGGGTGTGGATATAGAAAGAAAATAGTCAAAAAATGACACCTCTCGGAATTGGACCATCCATACTTTTTGTAGAAATATGACCCCTCGGATTTAACCCATCCGTAGGGGGGGTGTGGACAAAAACTGGAATGACCCTATATACCTTAGGCTGTATGATTAAAACAAACAATTCGGTACTAATAATTTATTTACTTATTATGTCCTGACAATTGAAATGGGAACTAGCTGCTTTCCGTCAAGGTGAATATGAATGGTTGTTATTTGTTTATACTTCCGGTATACTTACTTGGTGAACACAACGCTGAGAATAAATAGAATCCCGATGGCGTAGGAATATCTTCGATTTTTGTTCCCGAGATCCCACAGCTGTGTTGATAAGTCCGCCATCTTGCTTAGGGTTATGGGTCATCTAGGATTTTCGTCGATGTGACTTATTTTATGTGAGGGCGCTGTTCCACCCCCTGATGCTCATTATGCACGATGCACACGCACGCACAGGTTGAGCTACATATCTCGTGCGAAAACCAAAGACATACATGTATGTATGTGTTTTCTAATGTGTTTGGTAAAAACTATTTCGTAATATAAATAAACCTGTCTTTGCGTGAGAAATG
This sequence comes from Saccoglossus kowalevskii, assembly GCF_978046115.1. Lineage (NCBI taxonomy): Eukaryota > Metazoa > Hemichordata > Enteropneusta > Harrimaniidae > Saccoglossus > Saccoglossus kowalevskii. Next base: position 8,017,490 of record NC_140648.1, on the reverse strand, counting down.
TTTCTTGAGCAACTTTTCTGGTACCGTGACAGGTATCAGGAAATTAAACGTCATTTTACGTTTTTACCGGAAATAAAATGAAAGTTCTATTTACAGTAAAAAATAAGTTTTTACACTTCACAGATAAAGCAAATTCATAATTACATTTTACATTTTTATAATATTTATTATATTCATAATATTTATAATATTTTTTGTGTTTAAGAATCAAAATTGGAAATTGCGTACGAATTGTGACATTTAATTCGGCAAATGCTCTATACGTGTACAAAAAATAATATCTTTGTACAAATTACGGAGAGAATAAAATAGCTGATTTCATTTTACATCTTGCCCATGTCTAAGAATTTACGTGTTTTATTTATTTAAATTACATTATTACGAAAATAAAAACAATTGATTACAGCTTACGAAAATACCCCTTGCCGACCCTCATTAAACTCTTCATAGTAATGTAATGTGACATAAATTGTAAGTGAAAAGTACAGAGCCCTGGCTGTGTGAAATAAAAGGCACATGTTTGTATACTTTGCAACAACCCATTGCACATGTTTATTTTTAAGACTGCTGATACAGTCACTGGATTGTGTTGTCAGCAGAATTTGAGATACATACATCCTGTCTCTCCCTGTGGCATAATGGTATGTCTCAGACAGTGACATGGTGATTGTGAAATACCTTGGAATGTGCTGAGCCCAGTGTTGTTGGCAATGAAAATAGATATGACATCATTGACCCGAGTCTCCTACTTTAAATTGGTAGAGCTTGGATTAAGAGTGGTTTATTCCACTTCCAAAATTGGCATCCTCTGTACACTGATTTGTCGGCTATTTCGAGATAACCAATCATTTCGTTATATACATTTTATTATTTGCATGGCCATAAATTAGCTAGGGTATTTAAGTTGAGACATAAGGGAAAATCTTTAGTCAGGAAGGTGACCTGACTTGATCCTGTAACATCTTGTGATGCTGATTCCTGACTCCAGTGAGCTGTACCCTATACAGGGGTACATATGCAGACGTGCTGTGCAGTAATCCCTGCTGATCAACAGGAACCACTGAAGCTCACTGCCTGAACTACTCCCGTTGTACCAGTAGCAGCAGATAGCAGTGCAGTTGCCGATACTCCCTGGACACAGAGCACGAGTTTAAATTGTAGTGCAGCTGCTTCGCCAGTGTGCCAGATATGAAGGAACGCAACATTGCACATTGCTGTCCAATGGAGAGTGGAGTGTTCCCTGCAGCATCGATCAAGTCTCTAATTTATTTTATTTTACAGTGTATCCCCCTCCTTGCTGGTTCCAGTGACCAGCATCCCTGTTATTTGTTCATTAAAGTACAGGAAACCGTATATATTGTGTTGTGTTAATTTGTTATAATCGTTACTGGTATATTTCTTTCTCTGCACAGTCTCAGTTGTGGTGATATACATTCACCAAACGATCCCCACCCTGTGACAGCGGACGAGCTGAGAGGGAGGAAACTTATAAGATAAGCACGCTACCAAAGACAAAGACTATTAGACTGGCATTAAAGACAAGCTCCCCGATCCTGAATACGGTGTAGCCCCATAAAGGCCCCCCCGCATTTAACGTCACATTGGTGGCAGCGGTGGGATACAACTGGTGCAGAGGAGGTGAACCAGAGAAAGCAGATCAAGGCGACTCCTGTTACAGATCAAGAAATGGCAGAGAAATATTCCAGTAGAAAGTATCCAGACTGAACCAGTAGCTGATGCAGAGCAAAGAAATGATCAGCAAATTTTTGTTGATACATTAAGAGAAATACAGTTTGCACAGGCAGCAGCTGGTGATACTGCAGAGCTTAAAGATCTAGTGGAGACTGAAAAAGAGGGGGTTGTGCAGTCAGAGGGTAAAGCAGAGGAGCTGCCACCACAGGTGACACCAACCTCTGGCTATGGGACCCAAGAAATGAGTAAAGCTGACCTGTTGACTGGCAGTAGAGTTACAGCGGAAAAGCCGAGTGAATCAGCAGTAGCAGAGAAAACAGATATACCATGGAGGCTGGATACAGCCACACCATGGTACCGATCAGCATTGAGAGGGAGACCAGCTGACAGAGCAGATGACTTATGGCTTGGGTACCCCTGGGCACAATCAACTGGCAGATGGCTGACAAACCCCACCTCAGATTTATTTGAGGAGGTAAAAGAGAATCCAGAGCTGGTAGTTAGACCAAAGTTGTACAGAGAAAAAGCACTGAAAGGAGAGGAGGCTTTCCATCAGAGGGGCATGTATCCTGTGACAAAGCCTAGCATAATTCCAGAAAAATTTAAAGGTGAAACGCCATGGAGATATTACAAAGACTATTTTGAGCAATGGGCAATTGTAAATAATTGGGATATGGCACATAAGTCCAGGTATTTGGCAGTGAGTCTGTCCGGTTTGGCGCAAAAAGTGCTGACCCAAGAAGCAGATGGTGGAGAAATACCGTACCAGGAGTTAGTCACCAGACTGGACAGGAGATTTGGTCCCGGCGGGCAAGCAGATACATATGCGGCAGAATTGCGGATTAGACAGCGCAAGAAAGATGAAAGTTTGCAAGAATTGGGTGAAGCTATACGGGAATTAACAGAGATGGCCTACCCAGGTATGGATCCTGCTTCCCAGGAAAGGCTAGGCAGGCAGTATTTTAAGAATGCCATCCCTGAAAAGGAAATAAGAGACGGTATATTCAGAGCAAATCCAAAAACATTTGACCAGGCGATACAGGCTGCATTGGAGACTGAATCACACGTGATGTCAGAGAAAAGGAGACTGGCTGAGCGGTGCCCCAAATTTGGCAGGGTGCTGAATGCTGAAGGTGACTCGGAGATGGTAGAACTAAATGAAGGGATAAAAGAAATGGGGGTCGGAAAATTCCAACCAACCCAGATAGGAGAGCAGTCATTCGGTGGAGGGAAAGATAAAAGACCAAGAAGGTGGGGCCAGATGGGAATTGAGTGTTACAGATGCGGAGGACGGGGGCATATTAAGAGAAACTGCGCAACTCCACCAAACGGGTATGCAGGAAACGAATCACGACCAACCCCAGGGGCCAGGGCTGGGTCGGGAATGCAGACAGGCCCAGGCAACCCCAACAAGCAGTAAAAATGGTGCAGGGACGGAGGGGACAGGGTACGCAGGCAGGGGAGACGAAACTAGAGGAATCAGATACAGCGACCCCCCCAGCAACTGAAAGTAGACCCCTGCCTACCGTACATGACTATACAAGGGCAACAAGTGGTATATTTGTGGCAGGCAGAATAGGAGGATTACAGAGATATTTTTTAATAGATACAGGGGCATCAGGAACCCTGTTGTCAAGAAAACATTATGAGCGTATACCTGAGATGCAGAGACCTGCATTGGAAGCCATGACGACTCGGATCCGGCAAGTAGACGGTACCTTGATGAAACAGCATGGTGGAGCTAATATGGAGGTATGCATAAGTAAATACAAAACCACAGCCGATGTGATTGTAGTGGATATGGAGACTGATGCAATATTGGGGAAGGAATTGCTGATTACCTTAGGCTGTGTAGTGGACATAAAGATTCTACAGCTGAAATTTCTGGATGAAATAGTCCCATGTTATGACTGGAAGGCCCGTACTCTTTGTGCCAGAGTGGTGCTGAGAAAAGCAGTTGATATTCCTCCTGGCAGTGAAATGTTAGTACGATGTGATGCTAACAGAAAGATCCCAGGCTCTCGCAGGGAATGGTGATACCAACAGATAGAAACCCGATTGCGGAAAGAGGAATAATGGTGGCAAGAGCATTAGTATCAGATTGTAATGGGGTAATACCAGTACGGTTGTTGAATGTAACCCCACACCCAATACATGTAAAACAAGGCACTGCGGTGGGGATGGTGGAGCCGCTATCAGAGGGGGAAGGTGTGGTTACAGCAGAGAGGGATAAAGAAAATGAGGTACCACTGAAAGAAAAGCAACTGCCAGAATATTTGCATGATATATGGAGGCGGAGTACAGCAGAGCTGGATGACGGTGAAGCAGAAAAGGTAGCGGCATTGCTGATGAAGTATGCAGATGTATTTTCCAGGGGTGATGATGATATGGGGTGTACCAATCTGGTTAAACACTCCATTAATACAGGTGAGGCAGCTCCTGTTAGGCAACCCTCAAGAAGACTACCAATTTGGCAGAGAGAGGAAGCGGGGAAGCAGGTGGAAAAGATGCTAAACGCCAGTATTATTGAACCAAGTTGTAGTTCCTAGACCTTAGACGATATTATTATGTACGGCAGAGATGTATATGAGAAGTTAGAGCGTTTGGAAAAAGTATTGAACAGATTGCTGATAGCCAGGTCAAGACTCAAGCCAAAGAAATATGACCTGTGCAAAACCAGTGTAATGTATTCGGGTCATATAGTGTCAAAAGATGGTGTAGCGACCGATCCAGACAAAGAGAGAGAGAACCATAAAGGAGTGGTCAACGCCAAAAAGTGTGAAGGATGTAAGAAGTTTCTTGGAGATGGCGTCCTACTACTGCCGGTATGTACAAGGATTTGCCAAAATAGCAGTACCTTTGCATAGATTACCGGAGAAAAATGAAGTGTTTAATTGGGATACAGAATGTGAGATTGCTTTCCAGGTATTAAAGGAGTGTCTGATGTCCGCCCCGGTACTAGCGTATCCACAGGAAACAGGAGAATATGTGCTGGATACAGACGCAAGTGAAACAGGTATTGGTGCTGTCTTATCACAGGTCCAGGATGAAAAGGAAAGGGTGATAGCGTATGGCAGCAGGTCGCTGAGTAAAGCGGAAAAGAATTATTGCGTCACAAGGAAAGAATTACTGGTATTGGTGAATTTCGTGAGATACTACAGGCAGTACTTGTACGGTAGGAAATTCACCATCAGAACTGATCATGCAGCTCTAAGGTGGTTGTTGAGTTTTAAGTGTCCAGGAGGAAAACTCGCCAGGTGGATCGAAGTCCTTGGGGAATCCGAGTATAAGGTTATAGGCCAGGGAAAATCCACGGGAAAACTGACGGGTTATAAGGAGACCATGCGGGAAATGTGGTTGGCAGGGGGAACATAGCGCTGTGATTTCCAGGGCCGGAGAGTATAGCAGTTCATTGCAGGATACTCCCACTTGCATGAGGGACACAGAAAAGGTGAATATGGGAAAAGGAATAGTGGACACCAGGATGGTGGAAGCGGAAATGGAGACCCAGGTACGGGCTGTCAGAATTCAACCTAAGGTGAGCGGTGATCAGATAAAGGAAGCCCAGACGGCTGATGCGGAAATAGGTCCAGTAAAGAGGGCGAAGGAATGCGGAATCAGACCAAAATAGGAAGAGATGTCACGGTTGGCGCCTGCCGTGAGAGTTAATTGAGGAAGCTGGAAGCAACTCGGAATAAAGAAAGGTGGAAAGTATGCGACGGTTGTGATAAAGACATTAGAAGAGATCGGATGAAAGCGAAAATTATGAACCAGTCAAAGTGCATTTTTGTGGAATCAGATGAGGAAGACATGAAATAGAACTGAACTATAAACTGTGAGTGAATAACCCTGTATGGGAAATTTGCACTGCCGTGAAAAATGTATTTACCTTTATTTGGGTGGCATATATATTTCCATTTGGATTTAGTGTAACTAGAAATTTTAAAGTATAAAAACCGCACTTGTGTGTGAAGGATTAACTATTCCATATTTAATTATTTTTGTTGTATTCATGAAAACTAGTTTTTATTTTATTTGTGGCCAGCGAGATCTCAAACCACATTCCTACTGCTAGGCTGCAGACCAGCATTGGGAGTTTGGGGAGAGAGGTTAAATTGACAAACAAAATGGCAGTCAAAAGTCAACTTGAGCTGTGACTTGTGTCCTTGATTTTGTGTACTATTTCAATTGAGAGGATAGACTTCAGATAATAATTACCACTAAATGTATAACCAATTTCAATTTTTCAAAATAATTTATGTCTGTGAAAAAATGCTATGAAATCAACCCCGGTGTGTTGAACTCAGGGGGGAATAATGTGACATAAATTGTAAGTGAAAAGTACAGAGCCCTGGCTGTGTGAAATAAAAGGCACATGTTTGGATACTTTGCAACAACCCATTGCACATGTTTATTTTTAAGACTGCTGATACAGTCACTGGATTGTGTTGTCAGCAGAATTTGAGATACATACATCCTGTCTCTCCCTGTGGCATAATGGTATGTCTCAGACAGTGACATGGTGATTGTGAAATACCTTGGAATGTGCTGAGCCCAGTGTTGTTGGCAATGAAAATAGATATGACATCATTGACCCGAGTCTCCTACTTTAAATTGGTAGAGCTTGGATTAAGAGTGGTTTATTCCACTTCCAAAATTGGCATCCTCTGTACACTGATTTGTCGGCTATTTCGAGATAACCAATCATTTCGTTATATACATTTTATTATTTGCATGGCCATAAATTAGCTAGGGTATTTAAGTTGAGACATAAGGGAAAATCTTTAGTCAGGAAGGTGACCTGACTTGATCCTGTAACATCTTGTGATGCTTATTCCTGACTCCAGTGAGCTGTACCCTATACAGGGGTACATATGCAGACGTGCTGTGCAGTAATCCCTGCTGATCAACAGGAACCACTGAAGCTCACTGCCTGAACTACTCCCGTTGTACCAGTAGCAGCAGATAGCAGTGCAGTTGCCGATACTCCCTGGACACAGAGCACGAGTTTAAATTGTAGTGCAGCTGCTTCGCCAGTGTGCCAGATATGAAGGAACGCAACATTGCACATTGCTGTCCAATGGAGAGTGGAGTGTTCCCTGCAGCATCGATCAAGTCTCTAATTTATTTTATTTTACAGTGTATCCCCCTCCTTGCTGGTTCCAGTGACCAGCATCCCTGTTATTTGTTCATTAAAGTACAGGAAACCGTATATATTGTGTTGTGTTAATTTGTTATAATCGTTACTGGTATATTTCTTTCTCTGCACAGTCTCAGTTGTGGTGATATACATTCACCAAACGATCCCCACCCTGTGACAGCGGACGAGCTGAGAGGGAGGAAACTTATAAGATAAGCACGCTACCAAAGACAAAGACTATTAGACTGGCATTAAAGACAAGCTCCCCGATCCTGAATACGGTGTAGCCCCACAAAGGCCCCCCCGCATTTAACGTCACAGTATCGTGTATCTGAATCTTCAATTTCAACTCGTGACACATGGTACTTGTGCGAGTTATTTAGAACGATGAACGTCGATGGAGTACGATATACGAATGCAGGCTCGTCTGGGGACTGTTTTGGTTCAGAATTCGCTGGTCTGTGGAATGAGAGAAATATCGCTATGCCCGAAGTGTTTTGCAAAGGAATCCAAGATGGCCGACACCCACTGAAGAACACGTGTAAGTGGATAATAGCGCTGATATCTTTATTGCTAATATTGTCTGGGGATATCGAATTAAATCCCGGGCCACCTAAAAGAGGGACAAAAAAGAAAACTAATTCAATGGAGTCGAAGAAAATCACCGAGGTATTTGGATCCCAGTCCGTAAATGGGGATGACTCGCGTGGACGTCAGTCTGTGTCCTCTCTTTCAAGTGGAGATGATGGTATTACACTTGTTGACATTATTGCTGAAATCCGGGATCTCAAAAAAGACATGAGGCAGCAGATTAAAGTGGTAGATGATGGAATACAGCAGTTATCTAGTGAAGTTCGGGAGTTGAAATCAGGTGTGAAAGTTAATTGTGAAAGAATACAGCTTTTGACCGATGAAGTTAAGTATTTGCGTGATAAACTTTACACAGTTGAATTCGAAAATGATAAAACGAAAGCACAGTTGTTACGGAATAATCTCATATTTCATGGGCTCCCTCAAAGTGGGTTTGAAAATTGGCAGGAGACAGAAGATGCTCTTCGGAGTTTTATTTCGGAAAAATTGGATATGCATGCAGAAGAGATGGAATTTGAGCGAGTTCATCGCATTACTCATGTACGTAGTCGTCCACAACCTGTAGTTGCAAGATTTCTTCGATATAAGCAACGAGAAAAAGTCCTTCGAGCATCCAGTGTGCTAAAGGGTACGAAATATTGGATACGCGAGGATTATACCCCCAGAATCAGGAACCTGCGTGGGAAACTTGGAAAATATGTTATGGAGGCCAGGGAAGAAGGAAAATCAGCAAAACTACTTTATGACAAAATTAAAATTGACAATACTGTGTACAAGTATGATGAAGAAACAGAAACTATCAAGCCGTTGGAAACCAGTGACTCACTACGAAAGCAGCAAGGGACACACAATAGAGTATCTGTAGTGGCCATGCCAACTCCTACTGCGTCCAATAATTCAAATACTGTTAATGACTAGGAATTTGGCCATGGCCTTAATAGCATGGGGAGTGGCGCTGAACTAAAGTTTTTAGTATGGAATGTAAATGGCTTAATAGGAAAGTTGGCTGATCATGATTTTGTAGATTATTTAAAATCATTTGACTGTGTTTGTTTGGTAGAAACTTGGGTGAGTACCATATTTGATTTTAAGATTGAAGGGTATGAGGAACTACATGTTAGTGGTCTAAAAAAGAAAAAATATGGAAGAGCCTCCGGTGGAATTTCTGTGTTTTTTCGTAAAAAGAACATAGGTCAATTTAAAATTAAGCATATTTCTAAAGATCCATACTGTGTTTGGTCTAGGATTATAAGCAATGATCACACAATACTTGTATTTGCAACAGTGTACAGACCTCCCGAGGGTTCAATATTTGCACATGAAAAATACTTTGATCAATTAGAAAAAGATCTGATTGTATATTCTGCAAAATTTGGTTGTAATGTCATAATTGTAGGCGACTTAAATAGTAGAACTGGTAACTATGGTGATAATGTTGATCTAAATACAATGTATTTGCCAATAGATGATTTAGAGCAAAGTAATGATATACCTTTAAGGGAGTCGATGGATAATGAAATCAATAAATATGGTAGTGAACTTCTGGATTTTTGCATTAGCACTGGCCTCAGAATTGTGAATGGTAGGGTTTATAAAAACACTGGTAGTGGGAATTTTACTTTTATTTCAGAGGTTGGGACAAGTGTTGTTGACTATGTTTTGTCATTTCCAAATACGTTTCCATTGTTCAATGTATTTACAGTTGGAGCTCGGGTTGATTCTGATCATATGCCACTTGAATTTGCTATATCACTTGCTTATGGTTCCAATTCTGCGAATGTCAATGACTTTCAACATAGTGTCAATTATTCTACTCCTAAACTAAGGTGGGACACCAAGGGAAAACCAAAGTATTATAATAATATTAATTTACAACACGTTGAAGGGATGTGCCATGATTTTCATGATAATATTAGGCAGGGAAATGTAAGTAAAGCTGCAAATAATTTAGTTGATATTATATATGCTTGTAACACACATATGATGCACAAACCTAATTATGTTGGCAGGTCATATTTTAACTCCTGGTTTGACAAGGAATGTTGTACTACTAAAAGAGAAGTAAATCAAGCATTGAATCGTTTCAGAAATTGTAGAAGTCAGGCTACCTTAGACTATTATTTGCAGTCTAAATACTCATACAGGCAACTAGTTCGTGATAAGAAAAATAATTATCAAAGAAAAAAACGTGATGAATTTTTAAAAATGGCGATACAACCTAATTCAAAACAATTTTGGAAGAGTTTGAAATCTAATAGGCCCAATGTGCCAGACAGTATATCAGAGGTTGAATGGTTTAACTATTTTAATGATTTATTTAACCCTCTAACCTTGATGGAGGACGAAAATCAAAAAGAGTTTTTCGCATCAATCAAAAACTACATGGATGATTTAGAAGATAATGCGGTGTTAAATAACGAATTAAATGTTTCTGAATTTGATGGGCCTATTTCTTTGGATGAAATTAGGGAAAATTTAAGTAAATTAAAGACAAATAAAGCCCCAGGACCAGATGGTATACCCACAGAATTTTGGAAAAATGCTCCCATAGAAATCCATGAAATGTTATTTATTTTATACAACAAGGTATTTGACCAGGGAATCTTTCCTGATGAATGGGGTAGGGGATTAATATCGCCTGTATACAAGAAGGGAAATAAGGATGACCCCGGTAATTATAGGAGTATTATGTTATTAAACGTCATAAGTAAAATTTATACAAGTATATTAAGTAATAGGTTAAATACCTGGTTAAAACATTATAATGAAATTGTAGAAGAACAAAGTGGTTTCCAGAAACATAGAAGCACATTAGATAATGTTTTCATTTTACGTACTCTTGTGGAAAAATATGTCTTTCAGTTAAAAGGTCGTTTCTATTGTGCATTTGTGGACTATGAGAAGGCCTTCGACAGGGTACATCATTGCTCATTGTTTTACAAATTATCGAAGACCGGTCTCAAAGGCAAATTATTTAATTCCTTATATTCAATGTACCAGCATGTAAAGGCAGCAGTGAAAACTCCCTGGGGGGTAACTAACTACTTTAATATTAGTATGGGTTTGCAACAGGGCTCTGTGATTTCACCTCTTTTATTTTGTTTCTACATTAATGATCTTCATGGGGCTTTTCAACGAGGTCATGAAAGTGTAGTTTACCTGTGTGCTTTGAAATTGTGTTACCTATTGTATGCAGATGACCTGGCTCTGTTTAGTAGTACACCCATTCGTTTACAACGATTATTGAATAATTTGGCAGACTATTGTTCAAAGTGGAGACTTACAGTGAACCTTAAGAAAACTAAAATTATTGTTTTTCGGAAAGGGGGTCGTTTAAAAAACAGTGAAAAATGGTTTTGGAAGGGTAAAAGCATTGAAACTGTTTCAAAATATAATTATTTGGGGGTTATACTTTCCAGTTCTGGAAAGTGGTACCAGGCACAAAAATATGTTTCTCAACAGGCCAGTAAAGCACTTTTTTGTTTGGAAAAAAAGATACAGAATTTGGGTGGTGTGCCGCCTGATGTTGCTTTTCGTATATTTGATTGTAAAATCCTCCCAATTCTCCTCTACGGTAGTGCTATTTGGGGCACTCATTCTGATATTAATGATGTGGAGAGAGTACACAATAAATTTTGCAAATTTTTACTAAGTGTTAGTTTGGTTGCCACTAATTCCGCTGTTAGGGGAGAGTTGGGTCGGCATTATCTTAGAGTGTATGTAAATGTTGAAATTATTCGTTTTTGGTTAAAACTAATACGTGATGTTTCTCCACATATTTTAAAAGAATCGTATAAATTTCAACTTAATATGGCAGGAGCAGGTGCTATTTGCTGGGCTTTGACAGTTAAAAATCTTCTCTATAAATATGGTTTTGGACATATTTGGATTGACCAATATGTAAGTAACTCTATTGCATTCCTGGAACTATTTAAACAGAGGTGCTTTGATATTTCCAGACAAGATTGGAGCTCTGAAATTAATAGAAGTCTCAAACTAGTAACTTATTGTAAGGTGAAACATGAATTAACATGTGAGAAATATCTTACAAATATTGGTCAGTCTTATGCAATATATAGAAATGCTTTATGTAGATTAAGGATCTCGTCCCATGTACTACAAATTGAAAAGGGTAGGGCCAGTGGTACTCCACGTAACCAGAGGTTGTGTCCTTTTGGCTGTAATGTAATTGAGGACGAATACCACTTTACATTAGTTTGTCCCAAATACAGCTCCCTAAGGTTGAAGTTTATTGCACAGTATTACTTCTCCCCACCTACAGAGATAAAGTTTATTTCATTATTTCAGAATCAAACCCCATATATACAATTAAACCTTGGTAAATTTATATTTTATAGTTTTCAAGTACGTCAGCTTATGCTTGAAGAGAACACTTAATTATGCAAATGTTATGTATTATGATTTTATATTTGTTTTTCTTTACTTGTTTCTGCGACCATTCCAATCTAATTTATTATGTATTTATTTGTATCTGTACATAAGGCCAATGGCCACAGTACGAAATAAAGATATATATATAATCGTTACTGGTATATTTCTTTCTCTGCACAGTCTCAGTTGTGGTGATATACATTCACCAAACGATCCCCACCCTGTGACAGCGGACGAGCTGAGAGGGAGGAAACTTATAAGATAAGCACGCTACCAAAGACAAAGACTATTAGACTGGCATTAAAGACAAGCTCCCCGATCCTGAATACGGTGTAGCCCCACAAAGGCCCCCCCGCATTTAACGTCACAGTATCGTGTATCTGAATCTTCAATTTCAACTCGTGACACATACCAATTATTTTCTCCTCTCACGATAGTGACGAAACTTATTCGATAATGTAATAAACCAATTTTGAATTTCTGCAGGAATTTCAGCAACAATTAAAGAAAACTTACTGAGAATTTGTGTTATATTTATATTATATTCGACATTGGCAGGGATAGGGCTTGAACTTGGAGATGGAATATTCGCTGGGGTAATTTTCAGTAATATCATTCACCATGAAATGATATTAGTAATCGGCTTTCCATAGTGTTCTGTTTGCGTGCCAATTGTTAAATGCGATTTACTATAATATTCTGATATTCTGCATTGCCAACCTTACATGATACAATATCACGATTCTCTTCTTCTAACTCATTTATGCGATATATTGACCGTTTAAAATTCGTATATACCTCAAATTAACATGTTTACTTTCCAGAGCGTTTTTAGAATGTTATTATTATTTTTTACTTATTTTTTTGTATCTTATTTAAAAAAATACCGTATTGCATTTATCTACTCATTCTTAATGTAGGTATATGTCAGTTTCAATATGAGGTACAGAAAATGATAAAAATAGTGCTGGTCACTGGAGAATTCTGCTAATTTTGAGTAATCAATGATTAAAATTGGCATAAAGTCGAGAGTTGTACATTTATAACTTGCACACCAAATAATCGATAACTAGCATTGGTAACATAGAAGCAAGAAACCCTGTGACAAGAGTGGGGGGGGGTAATTGTTTTATTAAAATTGCACTCAAGCTATGTAATTTTTTTATGGTAGATGCAAAACTACATTCTGTACAAGACGACTCCGACTAATCTGCATCACGCGCCATACATCCCACAGTCCTTTGCGTTCACACGAATTCAGCAAAATGGCCGGTCGTGATAGTAGTGTCCTATGTCTCTTCGATGTCGATGGCACCCTGACACCAGCGAGGCAGGTAGGTGAAGAGTTTCGTGCATATATATATATACGGTAATATCATAATTACGAAATGGTGAATTCCGATGATGATCTGACCAAGAACATATTAAAAATCAGACTTAATTTAATTAGATTGTAAACACGGCCACGTCGCAAGGTTATCTCTATTTGGATACTAGTACCTTCGGACTCGCGTAAGGAAAAATCCATGCCGCCTTGGGGATGTCAGTGGAATGAGATGTTGTATATCTTTTAAAGAGATTTCTAAATTGGAAGTATTTTTTCTTTCACGATTTCGCGTTTTGTAAATTTGTTTACGAGTTTCTCAGCTGTTGCCTGACTCCTACTGCATGACCATGAGTGTTTACATATTCATGAGGGGGCGCGGTCGCGTTTGCTTAATACTATTGGCTAGATTCGATTTGATTGTATGGTAATGTACTTAGTTGTTCAACTAGATGGTGCAACCTTGGAAGAAAATTACGTTAGAAATACTACTAGTACGAGTTACAGCAACTAACGTTGAAAATAAACACAATAATTTTTAAACACTCATAAAGAGGTATTGTAATTTACACATTCAATCAAACAATTATTTCCCAATATTTTAGCTATAACACAATTTCCATAATTTAAGATCACCTTGCGTATTAACTATTTCAAATGGAAATATATGGACACATATTTTAACTTTCGTAGTAACAAATCTGTGGTAGGGATTTTCTTGCTCAGTCAAATAATTTACCATGTCATAATTTTGGAAGTCTCTGGTTGAGTTGTTATTAGTAATTCATATTTATATTAGCCCTGCCTTTCTTAAAACGCGGTGGTTGTCTGCCATCCTTTAATGATATTTTATTCATATTGCCGGATTTCTATCAAATCATATATGCTGTTTGATACAAATTTCTTTTCTTAGAAAATTATCGCTGGAATGGGTGATTTCCTACAAGACCTAAAGAAAAAGGTTGTTGTTGGTTTGGTGGGCGGATCTGACTTTGCTAAGATTGCGGAACAAATGGGAGGTGGTGACTACATCTTGCAAAATTTTGATTACGTCTTTACAGAAAATGGACTGGTAGCCTATAAAGATGGAAAACTTATCGGCAAGGAGGTGAGATGTGTTCTTACTACGTTACATTAAACATATACATGTATCAGCAAATTTATAAATTCAGCGAAAATGTATGTTACTCATCAGGAATCAATGTAATTTTCTAATAAATTATAAACTGTATTATTTGTCTAGTCACTGTTAAACACATTTGACATACTCGGTAAATGCTCTAGGTTTGTATTCAATCATATTGACTGTTTTATTTAAATAGGTCACCCAATTTTTTTTTATCAGGATAAATGTACTGTAAAATGACTAATTTTCACTGGGTTTAAATTTCACTGATTTACCATTTCAGGCATATTCAATAGGTTTTAAATTCACGGTTTCGTCATTTAGATAATGTGTTCTATGCTAAATTTTACATATTCACTGTGTTTTAATTTAGCGCATTTTTCCAGTCAGCGAAATAAGCTAAATTAAAACCCAGTGAATAATTACCCCCTTTACAGTATCAAATTTTGTCAATAAGAGTTAGCACTTAATATGACCTCTAT